>NC_137455.1:338641215-339241215 GCF_964235325.1 Thermobia domestica | reverse complement strand
CTTGCCTATCTCGGTTTTTTTCTTGTTCTCCAAATTGAAATTAGTCTTGAAGAGCCAGAGGTGTTCGGATATTTTGGATATCTTAACGTAATGTTGCGACCCAGCTGAAGGTAAATCCTAAAGATGTTTCCAGGATTTATACTGCCGTTCTTAGAAGTGCATTACCATCAACGGGGATATTTGCGAAGGACAGTAAATGCTATTTCAGGTGAGAAAACAATCCATTCGAAATATAGACACATTC
Source organism: Thermobia domestica (assembly GCF_964235325.1). NCBI lineage: Eukaryota > Metazoa > Arthropoda > Insecta > Zygentoma > Lepismatidae > Thermobia > Thermobia domestica. The sequence continues at coordinate 339,240,971 of NC_137455.1, read as the reverse complement.
ACTGAATTTTCTGGACAGAGGTTGTAAACGTACCGAGTCTAAGGAAGCCGACAATAATAGTAATGAATGAAACGATAGAATATAGAGAGTAGAAGGAAACAGGATAACATTGAGAAAACCCATGAACACGGTTGTTATCCATCACAAAGTTCACTTCGCGTGAAATGAAATCCAACCTTTATGCACTTAGTATCGGGCGTTAAAAGGAAAGTTAATGAACCAAGGAACGTTACAAAAACAAATATATTTATTAAGATGTTTGAATAGATCATCAAATGAGATACACAAGAACAAAAATTTTAGGAACGATCCCAAAAAAAAGTCATCAAAAGATTGCGATCTTGCCCAATAATTAGTTTTTGTATCGGGGGCCCCAAATGTTTTAATGGCTCCTAAATCGAGTTTTCGTATTTTCTACGGAATAAGCACATCATACTGAGTTAAGTGATAGTTTGGGTTTGGATACACTATATGTAGTTCTCCGGACGTAAGGCGTATAAGAAAATTTTTGATTGAAGTATATTGGATCTTTTGATCCCCTCCTCTCCCACCAAAAAAAAAAAAAAATCAGACCCAAAAATCACAAGTACTTTCAATTGACCTCATTCAAAAGAAGAGTACGCAGAGATGCAATGCAAAACAAAAAGTGGAAAATCTACAATTAGAGTTGTTGCCTTAAAAGTAAAACGTTAAGAACTTCACATCAAAAAGGAAAAAGTAGCTTTTTTCTGCACTCTCAAGTAGAGAATAAAAACAAAAATATTTACGCAATATTTATTTACTTCTTTTTGAAACAAAGAAAAAAAGCAGAAAACTATATGGAGAGAATAACATAGAGAAAGAGAAAAGAGCTTGAATTTTCATCTTGCGATGAAGAAATATGAAAAAGGAGGAGAAGTACTCTGCCATTTTCATCACTTTAATATAATGACAGTAGAGCGTAGACGAGGACCAGAAAGAGACAGTAGATGTAGAGAAGCTTGGAAGAGAGTGTCTCTACAGGAAGCAAGCCAGCCTCTCCAAAACGGAAAAAAAAGAGAGATTGTTAGGCAAAGCCAGGCCAGGCCAGACCAGACCAGGGACTTCAGAAGGTAGATGCTGGAATGAGATGGATGCTGTGTTAGCGGAGTGAGTAGTATGGAAGATAGCACAAAAGAGGGTGGAGTAGAGACGGGGTACAGTGGGGAGACGGACGTAGGAGTAAACTGAAAAACCGATATGAGAACAACAGCAGTTAATAGAACTCATTCCTTTTTTCTTTATCTAAAAATATAAAAGAAAGAGAAATGATGGATGAATGAATTGATCTATGGCTACTGAGTAAATGGAAAAGAGAAGAGATCAAATATCTAAAAAAGGAAAAAAGCAAAGAAGGAAAAATACCCTTTTTAAAATTCTCTGCCTCTTCTAACATACGAAAGTAGACACAATATTCTAATATGCTGCATTACTTTTAATTATACTCTCTACACATACAATATTATTGGTAACATTTAATAGTCTTTGAGTTTAATGACATCTTTGAGTTTTACGTCCCACGGTTATGCCGGTTGGGCTAAAAGGGGACGGTGATGATGAGTAGTGAGTGAAATGGTGGAATGAAGAAAGTGGGAGGAAATGGGAGAACTCCGAGGAAACCCACGCACACGGTGTTTGTCCACCACAAACTTCACTTGGCGGAGGCTGGGATCGAACCCTGGACCCCAAGCACCAGAGGTGAACGCTTTACAACTAAGCCACTGTGGCCCCGTAACATTTAATAGTATTGCACGATATTATTGCACTACGATGTTGACGGATTGATGTGTGATACTAAAGAAAATCTGAACATCTTGAATTTCTATTTCTATAAGACCCTCTCATTCGTTTTCCGTTCGACCTAGCTAATTTCCTCCATTCTTTTTCACACCCATACTTGGAGAGCTCCCAGGTGTTTTTGATAGTTTCGTGTAATGTCCATGTTTATGACCCATATAGTACAATGTTTTGCACGAAGGAATTCTTGAGTCTTTTTTCTCAACTCTTTATTCAAGGGCACAAAAATAGTATTTTCTTCCTCGTAAAGGCTTCTTTCGCCATTAATATCCTTGATTTTATTTGACGTTCGCGTTTCATACCATCATTAGTAATACTGCCAGATATCGAAAACTAGTTACCTTTTATATTTTCTCCCTCTTTACTTCTAAATTTTACACCGACTACTTCGTTCCAATCAGCATGTTTTTTGCCTTTTTTAACATTTATTTTTCAGCCCATATCCTTCACAGCCCTTCCGCAAATTTTCTAACATGTTATTGATTTTTTTTTTTGAGATTCCGCAACAAATGCCATATCATCTTCAAACTGTATATACCTAATCATTCTACCTCCTAAAGAAATGCGGAGGTCTTCATTATATAGAATCTTTTTCACTGTCTTTTCCGTAAAGATATTAAATAATGTAGGCGAGACACAGCATCTCTGTCGAACTCCTCTTCCCATTGCAGTCTGTTCTGTCATTCCTTCCCGTATTCTAACACTTAGTTTTTGGTTCATGTATAAGTTCCTATTAATTCTTCGATCTTTACATTCCAACCTAATCTTCTTTAGAACTTCCAATAATTCCCAATTCACATGATAACCTAAAATATTTATTATGTCTTTATATCGTTTGCACTCTGTGTTTATGCGCTGACTTTTCTTACTTCACTTTCAGATAGTTGTTCATGTGAATTTATATATATATGTATATAAGGTACATTATTTCACACTCCGAAACTATGATGCTGTTTTAATCCATTAGTAATATGATGTTATTAAAAAATTGATACCGGTATCTTTAAGTGAGTTATAACCACATACCTTGTTTGAATCTTCATTTGATAACATCAGTTATACATTGAAACAAATAGCAGGCGACTGCCTTTTGCAATACAAATGGAAAATAAGTGACTATTCGATTGACAACGCGCTAGTAGCTAGAATTGCATAGATAGTGGCGCTGATTGTGCCTTAAGTGGTTATTATTATTTTTTTTAACTCTATGGTTCAATCTAACCGCTTCGGTGTAATTTCCTCTTCCTTTGTGGTTCTAAGTCTGTCGTTGAGTAGGGGAAGACCAACACGAGGGAACCAACCGTTTCCAGATTCTCCCCACCCAAAATTTCATAACTATATATATATATATATATATATATATATATATATATATATATATATATATATATATATATATATATATATATATATATACATTTGTACATTTCCTTGACGCAACTATACTTGTTCAGCAAGGAAGTTACAGATGTAACTTAAAAATTTGGTTTAACAGCATCAATGGTAGTTATAAGTTTACTGAAGATATACACATGGCAGTAATTGACCATTGCTTATCGTCTTTCCGGTTGCAAAATAACAGGTTCAATACTATATAGACATATTAGATACCCCCACCTCCATAAATTTGGACTTCTCCCAAGAAAAATTTCTGTCTGGTCCCTGGTTTTCCTTCTAATGTTTGTTAGTTGCCTCACTGGCATTGTCTGGTTTACCTGTCTGGCTCAAACCTCTTGACGTTTAAGGCGTGGCCTCTTTTTTATAATATCCAATGAAAGTTACGCGAGGTTGTCTAATAGTCAATGCTTGAGATAAACAGTATTTGCACTCAAAAATGTCTTGGTTCATATAATGTTCGTGTATGTTTAGGAAAAAGAAAAATCATTTCTAAATTGTTAAGGGACAAAAGCATGATTCTACGCACAGTGATTTGCTGTTTTATTATAAGATTGTTTCTTCATATAAAGTCAATCTAGACCAGTATTTGTTCTTTTACCTTCTGAAGTTTGAAGGTTTATTTCGTTCTCCCATCTGTGTTCCACGAAAGAAATGTTTCACATTATTCTTGTACACAAAAGGAAATACAATCTGACAACGTCGTTTTTAAGCGCCATTGGCTTTAGCCAAACGTCAAGAGGTTTGAGTCGGACTGTATGTTGAGGGTCTGTGCAGTGCCGGATGTATGTATAAGCTAAACAAGCTATAGCTTAGGGCCCCGATCTCTTGGGGACCCCAAGGAAGAAAGAACTGGGTGTATATTTCCAAAATATAAGATGAAGAAAACAAATAAAAATAAAACCTACATATAGCAACAGTAATTTGTGTAGTGTGGACTCATATGATGTTCATCCTTCTGCTAGCGTGTTCACTAAAATATCAATAGTTTTAACATTTATGTATTCACGTGATCACACAAAAAGATTACATTCATGTTTATTTATACAGATAGATAATAGATCGCGCCTAAAATATTTAAAATGTAATTGAGCAAATCTAAAAGGATTGTGCCTCTAATATATGGTATTTTGTGAACGATTGTGTGTATCTAGAATGTAGTTATCTAGAACTAATTAATTTACACAGAAACATAGAACTTTCTTCATCTATTATGGAATCTATCGTTATTTTCCATTTAGTCATTAAGAATTTAATGGTATATACCTAAAATTCCCTGTATTTGGAATGAAATTGATTGTATCGAGCATTGTCTTACTCCAAGTTGTTGATTAACGAGTTCAGTAATGCGTTTTTTTTCTGGCTAAATTTAGCCTAATTGGAGAGGCATTTAGCCACACAAATCTACGAAATACTTATAGCCTTAAATATAGCTTATTTTATGAAACTCTTTTGCCATTTTTGGCTTATTATTAGCCATTAAATTAATTCTAAAGATACTTTTTGTTTAAAAATAAAGTGATTTCTTTTTAAATAGCCTATTTGTCATTACATATTATCACAATTGATTTCTCTAGACAGAAGGGTGTTTTATTACGCAACGAAGACTTGTTTTTATTTTTCTTCTCTCTCCCCACCCATAGATTTACAACTACTTAACAATACTTATCGATTCAGAAAGAATTTTAATGTCGCTCCTGTTACTTGCAAGAGTGAAAGTTTTCTAATACAGATTTATTAAACTGATCGGTTCTTCAAGCCACAGAGATCGTTTTTGTTTATTAAAGGAAACCAATAGGATCTAATTAGCTTGAAAACTATCAATGGGCGTACGGAAAAATAAGAAATGTTTGTAAGGAGTATGACCTGACGAAAGCAGTACTACTTAAAATTTGGACAATGGCAGTCTACATATACAAAACCAACCCACAATCCAATGATGGTGCATCCAGTTCCAGCGCCTCGGCTAGTTGCGACGTCATCGGTGGTGACTTACTTCACTTCAACGATAATTATGGCTGTTGACTTTCACAAATCACTTGAGTTGTTGATGGATTTTATTGTTATTTAAATTCATGTATGTTTCTTCTTAGTCTTCATTCAGCAAATAAAATTCAACATTTCAAAATTTATTGTAGGGTATCTCACTTATAATCCTACACACAAAAAAGGGGGTTTAAAATCTACAATGTGGATTATAGGTTAGCAGTTCAAAATCTAGTAATTTTTTGTGTAAAAAAGGTTATTTCTGAAGGCCATTTAGCCCATTTTCTTCAGAGGTTGTTGGCAACACTGGTTAAGTTCCAGTACTTCTCCTCATCTAAGAATGAACTTGACAAAACACTTTCTGATAGTGTGTTCTGATATATCGTACCAGTTAAGTTTTTGTTTCACAAAGTACTTGTTACTAATATATTAATACATGTAATTACTAAGTGTTCGCTGTAGCATTGAACGTAAATTTTCAGTTTCCTCATTCTCATAAAATTGACGATAAATCTCTGTAGCTACCAACAAATCAATTACATTAAGATGCAAAACTATAATTTAAAAAAAATCTTATATATAATCAAGGTCTTCAATTTTATGAATCCAGTCTAAGCATAACATCTTTCAGAATACAAGAAAAATTATAGCTTGGTGCTAAAAATATCGCCTTTTCCCTCGCCTGGATGCAAACGCCATAGAAATGATCCTTTGAGCTCGGCGGTTGACAGCGCTCCATTTGAGAGGATTTTCGGGAAGGAATCAGGGAATCACACATTTGTGCTGCTATCTCAGAGATTCACACAGCTTATAAAGGTCTATTTCAGTCAATTAAGTAGTGTTTACTAAGACATTTCACTATCCTAATGGTGAAAGGAAGACATTTGGGGAGTAAACTAGAGTAATAAAATTATCGCTTCACTTTAGTTGAACTATTTCATTTACGAATATAGTGTTTCTTAATATTTCTTGAGGAATTATCATAGCTCTCAGAGGGAAACGAAATCTAAGTTTTCTAGTGCGTATTTTAGAGGAAAATATTGGACGCAAAAATACATGGAGAGACAGGTGAATTGTAAAAGTGTATCATAATGCGGAATTGTATAATACCTGTACTAAATATTACACTGAAAATATAGTATATCATAAATATAGCCTTGCTTTTAATAAAAAACTCATTAAGAGTCTTCATCCCGGCGAAATTAAAATACCGCTAATTTTACATTAATTATGTGATATCTCCAAATAGATAAAAGATAATTGAAATGTGGAACAAGAGCGCCCTAGACAATATTATTTTACATGAGACACCGTTATCACGACTCACTTATCTGCTTTCGGTTTCGAGCCATTTTGAAAATAGGCATTTATTTTCGCGTTCCTAAACAGCTGAAAACATAAAGCCACTAGGTGGCTTGTGATAACGGTACCTCACGCAAAATAATATTGTCTAGGGAGCTCTTGTTCCATATTTCAATTATCTTTTATCTATTTGAAGATATCACATAATTACTGTAAAATTAGCGGTATTTTAATGTCGCCGGGATGAAGACTCTTAAGCTTATAACTATTTTGAAGCCGAATTTTACTTGTTTAAACGAATACGAAAATCGTTTACATTAACTTTTGAATATTGTAGCTATAATGAATGGACACACTGTCTAAGTAAAGATTCACACACAAGTTTTACTTTTGTGTTATATAGTAATTATTTGTTACAACAGATGTATAAAGGAAGATATGTTTCAGTGCAACAGCGCTCACTCTGGTGTGAGTACTTTCTTGGTTCGACTCTGTACTGCAAAAATAAATATTTTTTTCAACAAGACTTGAACATCTTTTAGAAACAACTTTTGTTCATTGTATAACACGTGCAAAAATGTTCTGAAGTGTCCTATCAGTGAACAAAAAATGTCTAGAATACAACCTAACAGCAGTTAATAAGAACAGCTCTAAGAGTGTTCGGAATAAACAGGGTAAGTCAATAACTAACTGCAATATTTTTCTATTTCTTTTCAGGTTAGCTTTACGGCATTGTGTAATCACCAGACTCTAGGTGTCACCTTTACTTTTCCTTGTGATAGGTTGCAGCGTTATTATCACATCAGTTTCCTTTGCGCTGTTGCAAAGTAAAAGAGGGCCGCGCCACTTTGTGTGTGCACCAAACAAGAGCAGCGTTCTGTCATCCCTTTTGTGAAGTCTGAAGATGTAAGGGCAGATGAAATTCATAGAAAATTTTCCGCACAATACTGGGAGTGGGTGTTACCACAACGAAGTGTTTAACACTGGATTGAACAGTTCAAAAGTAGTCGAACGAGCGTGAAGGATGAGAAGAGAATAGGGCGTCCAGCTAGAGAAACAACTGATGGCATTATTGAACGAGTTTGTGCCTTGATTCTGAACAACAGACGAGTGACTGTTGATGAAGTGGCAACGCATATGTAGATTAGTCATGGTTCTGCATATGACCTCATGTATAACAAGCTCAACTTTCACAAAGTCTGTGCGAGATAGGTTCCGGAAACTCGAAGAGCACAAGCGAAACCGTGTGAGAATCTGTCACCAGCTACTGGACCGTTATTCTAATGAAGGTAAATCGTTTCTCAGGCAAATCATCACTAGAGATGAAATGTGGATTCATCACTTCGAACCAGAAAGCAAACACGAGAGTATGGAATGGAAGCACTCCGGATCGCCCGTCAAGAAGAAATTCAAGAGTCAGCCTTCTGAAGGGAAAGTGATACTCACAGTATTTTGGGGCTCACAAGGGCCAATTCTGGGACATTACCTGATAAAGAGGTCAACAATAAACAGTAAAAATACTGTGAAATGCTGGTAAGCAAGTTTGAAGCCTGCGATTGGTAACGCAGAGGTCGATTGTCGAAAAGCGTTCTTGTGTTGCATGACAATGCGCGTTCACATATTGAACCCCACACCGTACAAAATCTACAGACGCTGTGTTTTGAGATGCTGGAGCATCCTGCATACAGTCTCTATCTCGCTCCGTCAGATTACTATTTGCTTGGTCCACTTAAAGATGCTCTCAGAAACCGTCGATTCATCTCTACAACAAGTGAAGGAAGCGGTGCATTCGTGGCTGGCTACTCCTTTTTTATTTTTTTTTCAGAGGGTATCGGAAAGCCCATGCAACGGTGGACCAGGTGCTTTACAAAGTAGGGTGACAAAGTATTGAAAAATGATATGAATAAAAACATTCTACTCTTGTGGTAACATATAATAAAATTTATTGCAGATACTGACTTACTCTCGTACCTGAACTTCTGATGTATTCAGCGAGTATATGGGCACAGTATTAACTTTTAATCAGTCTTAAATCATTCACGCATTACCATTTACACATTTACCGTCGTTTTCCCCTATACTCATCAGAAATTGTACACTTATGTCCAAAATTATTGTCGCATGTCTCTAAATATGTTTTTGTAGGAATATAATTTGATAACGAATTCACCCAGTATTTCTTACACTGTTAGTATGTGTATAGTCGGCAAATACACGTATGTGGAAAATTTCGTGTCAAAAGAGCAGTAAATAAGAACAATACAACGAAATAAAACTTTCTTGTCCATTTAGCAACATTTTGTTTTATTCATTCTAATTTTCGTATTTATAATTCTTTCCCTATGAAATTTACCACAAATATACATTTCCCGATTATACGCATAGTATCAGTATTAAAAGTACCCTGCAAAGTCATTATTAATTTATTCTTACAAGAAGACAGTTATAGACATGCGACAATCATTTTGGACATGAGTGTACATTTCGAACACTATTAGGCAGTTTCTATAAACCACTGTTATGAGGTATTCTCGACATCTTTTATTTTCCTTGGTAGAATACTTCAGAATATTTTGGACATGCTAAACAACAACCAAAAGTAGTTTTTAAAAAATGTCGAAAACTGTCTAAACACTGATATTTTTTTGCAGTGCAGGCTATGTAAGTTTATAGTGGGTAACATTATGTAAGTATTATTTTCTCGAGATTCTAATGTTCCCTTCCACATTCTCATTCCACTAACTCTTACATAAATAAGCATTCACTTTCAGTAATTAACTGTGTAGCTTATATAAAATATGAAACTTCTAAATGAAGTGTGTTTATACTATTGTACTACGTAAATAACTATCCTTTGTGGTAGAATATACAAAAGCAGTCTTTATTGAATAAAGCAGAAATTATTAGTCTGCACATCTACGCATACTAGAAATACTAGTAACACTGTTCGATGCAGCTCTGGACTATTTGCGTTTAATATCTACAGTAGCGACACTACACGGAACAGTTATAGAGCTATTGCTTCCATCGAAGTCAACAGTAACATTCTAACTATATCGTTCATCCTTGGTATAGATTTTTGTTCGAAGTTAGCAAAGTCAGGCATCTGCCAGCAGAGTTTACCACAAAATCTCCTAAAATTCAGTTGTATTTAGTTTTATTACGTGCTTAATCTCAAATCTTACCTTAATTTAACTCGTTTTGCGACGTTACACAACGATGACATTTTGTACGGCACATAAGCCGGCTGACGATACATATACCGTCGTATATAAACTTTCGTACGTTTATATGTTTCCGATATCTATATATTTTTAACAGAATAACTTTTAATTGGACCGTGTTAAGACCAGTGCCGTGCCGTGGAAAATCAGCGTCCGGGACGAGAGTGTACGACGGTGTTCTCCTACATATGACTCGAGGTCGACAGACCAGCCGCGAAGCGCCACCATGTTTGGCGCGAATTGTAAGAAAATTTCCAAAAATAAACCCTGCTTTTCCTTGATATTCAGTACATTTTATTATTTCTTTTCCTTCCGTTTTATATATATGTACATACATTTTCCTAACATGAGTAACATTATAGGACCACTTCCTAAAACAGAAAGAGGATTTAAGTAAATACTAGTAATATTCCAAGTAAATTTTGTCTCTGGTTCTTTTCCTTCTTTTCTTTTCTTTTTTCCTCCCGAATTTTGAGCCTCCTTATTTCGGCACCCAGGGCCGTCACCCCGCTCGCCCCAAACCCCCACGACACGGCACTGGCGAAGACGGACGGTACGGGTATGAAAAATAAAATGCAAATAATAGGTGTATGAAATAGAATAAAATATAAACAGAATATGTATTTTATTATGACTTAAAAATAGAAAATAAAGTAATAATATATAAATAAAATGTTCTTTGTTAAGCAAGGGGCACAAGTGAGGGGGAATTCGGGGGACGCCGTCCTCTCGCCTCCAAAAAATATGTACGGCGTCCGCCGAGTTCCTAATAAATTACAATGGGCAAAAATAGGCAGGCCGACGGCGTGACGTCATGTCGCTACCGTCCCTCAACCTTTTCAGATGCACGTTTATCCCTGTAGTTAAGAAAACACAATGAGTCGTACTAAAAAGTAAAAGCAAGTTAAGGTTGAGGAATTTAATACATTTTTCTACAGTGTATTTAAGAATTACTAAAAAAAGAAAAGCATAGAATGCGCTCTCACACATAATCAATTTATAAATATACGAGAGTACTTTTCACGACTTTCTTTTAATCGCACAAACATTTTTTTAAAATAATTTTCTTCAAATCCCTTTTTTTTAATTTTAGTACGTTTTATTTCATTTGTTTTAATTATTATTATTTTATATTTATAAGATAGTTGATGTTGATCACTGTAAGTATTCTCTTTTATTTTGGGTCCGTGGCAGTATAAATATAGACACGGCATTACATCGGTGATAACATTGCGTCTTTTAATGAAATGAATTCCCGTTCGGTGGCCTTTTGAGTCAGTGATGCAACGTGTGGGATAAATCCCATTTTGTGAGATTTTTGACACTGTTCTGGAAAGAGATAAAGTGAAAAAACAACTCCGAAAGGAAGCAGTTGTACGCCCAGATTGGTCTATACTTTTTGTTTTATCTTGGTGTCAGAAATCACCTTCCAAACGTCGGTGTTGTTCTGAAACACACTATATATATATATATATATATATATATATATATATATATATATATATATGTATGTATGTATATGTGTGTATATGTGTGTATGTATGTATGTGTGTGTGTGTGTGTGTGTGTGTGTGTAAATTGTGTAATTAGTATAACTTGGAAAATTCAAGAGCAAAATGGGAATTTCTGCCTCTCGAGATGGGATTTTATAACGTTTCAGGTTGGCGTCACTGCTTTGAGTAATTACGAAATAACTGATAAAATTAGAAGTTTGGAGGAAATGGGACAAATCTGAGAAAATGTGCAGTATTGTGTTGACTACTAGAACTTCCATGGTGTGGTATGGAAACAAAGACTGCCCGCATAGAAGATATTTTTTCTATAAGTGAGTCATCATTCTCAGTCATTAAGTACGGTTTACCAACTTAAAAAGGAAAATGATAAATTTTTAAATTTCAGATATATAAATTAGTAAACTGTTCATTTACTAATCCATTATATTGTTCAGTACGTATCCATAATATGGAAATTTCTTTGTGTGCATATATTAAAATACATACATATAGTACATAATGTATGTACAGTACATAAAGGAATAATTGGAGTAAATTAATTACAAAATGAATACGCAGGAAAAGTTGACACATTAGTGATTTTACGTGAAGTAATACAAACAAAGGGTTAATGTAATTTAACCCTTTCACTACCACTGGGACATATATGTCCAGATGAATCGTGGTAATTTGCCGCATGTTATTGGTACGAATCGATGTTCCACTGGTAAAAAGAAGCCTGCTAAAGGTTTACAGAATTCTTATGAACATTATCAAATAGACAGTAATGGAAGTGAACGTGGTGATAATGGAACAGATGAAAGTGAAGAACAAGGTACTAATGATAAAAACAGTGGTTGTATGTGCTGTCATTTGGAAAAGGATGTCGAAATGTAAAATATTTGTAATCATAAATACGACCCAACTGTTTTTCTGACAATATACGTATCATAACAGGTCGTATCGTAACAGGTCGGACAATATACGTATCGTAATATACGGATCATTCATGTCACTACAACTGGAACATATATGTTCCACGTAAAAATATCAGTGGGATACATGTCCCACCCTTCCCACGTCGAAAAACGGAACGGGGGAAATATATATATACACGTTTGAAAACAACTGAAAGTAACCATATATTAACGTTTCTCACTCCGAAAAAAATTGGTAGTGAAAGGGTTAAGCTAAAGAAGAAGAAAGAGACATGTTATCTCGATTCATAAGTTACAAATTATAACAAAAATAATTTCATTTTAACACAATCTACTTTTGTTAGTTCTATTTTTCATATTCAGCTTTTATTTAATCTAGTATGTACGTTACCGTAGTGTATGCGATGTTTTATTCATTCGTTTATTATTTTTAATGTACTTTGTGATCTATGGTCTTACTCCATTCATTTAGTATCCTTTTCTCTAATTTGTTTTACTTACTGTATGTAGTTTATTAAATTTACTTTCCATTTAATTCATGGTCCGTTCTTTACGTACTTTTCTCTTACATGAAATGAAATTTTGTGTCGTAGAAAAATACTTTTACGGCATCGTTTTCTTGTGTAGAAGATTTGGGTTCAATTTCCAGTGCGAATAAATGAGATTCAGGTTAACAGAATCGATGGGGTTACATTGTAACTCAGATTGAAAAATCAGGTGAGATTACGTGTGGTTCAAATTTGAAGAAATGGTAGGATTATACAGGGCCGTACCCAAGATTTTTTTAAACAAATGAAATCTTTCAGTTTAACGTCCCACGATTATGCTCTTTAGACTAAAGGAGGCGGATAATTAAGGCAAGTGTATGATGATGCAAGAATTGGTGGAATGAGAATGTAGTTATATTAGATGTCAGAAAAACACTGAGACAACTTTTATATACCAGCAAGGAATATTTGAGTAACTTTATCAAACTATATTTGCCTTATATTCCCTTTAGTTGTAGATAGCACATTAACTAAGAGATGTAGGCACATTAAATAGACCATGTCTCTATATATACATCTTATTTTTAGCAGAATGGTTGCAAACATTCCAAAGTAGTAGACTGGAAAATAAGATTTCTTCTGATTTGAAATTTCACTATTAACTTTTTAAATGAATATACGAGAAGTCCAAAAAAATGTATGGGCACTTTGTTAAGTTTATATTATGTAGTAATATTTTTTAAGAACTGGAAACACTATTTCTACGAAATTTAGATTTCATTTGTTATTCAAGATGGAAAGTGTTGAAGAGAGACGGTGCATAAGGCACGAGACACGAACATTTCTTCCATAATTTTAAGTTAAGTTTGTTATTTAAGTGCAATGAACACAGTGCAGTTATTACATGTACTTTGTGGTTTATTTTAAGTGTTAGTTAAAAGCCAGCGATTAGTAAGGTACAATAAAAACTAAAAACAAGTATTGGAAGTTTCCATTGTTAGAAGACAGTCCATTACCAGTTAAGTAAATCGCGAACATTTAAGAACATAAGCATAAACACACTTCATGCTTGTTATCTGTTCCTCTTTTTTCTTTCTTTTTTATGAATTATAGATACAATGTAAGTGTGATGAGTAGATACTGTTAAACAATTGTATACTGCCCACTTTTGGATACTGGCTACCAGGGGCGTAACTTGTGGGGGGCAGGGGGCAACTGCTCCCCCAGGGAAGCTCCCCGCCATTCGAGGGGAGCCCATTTTAAGACAAAATTTCCTTATTCCATATACGATATGAACATGAAATTATAAATGAAGCATCAAACAGGTTCACTATTTTACATAAACAAAACAGCACACAAAAGGTAAATAAAACAAAAATGAGTTGCCGGCCCATTTCAGTAAAAAATGTCTACTATTAGGGGCCCTTGAAATAATATTTATTCGTATGGCTTTGAGATTTGTCAATATTGCCCCCTTAATTAATTTGTCATGTATAGAAGGGCCCAGGGACATAACTAACGGCCCCATAGACCTTGCTGTGCGGGAGGGCCCACAGGCTCCAGCAGGCCCGTAAAGAGTAAGATAGAAATAGAGGATCCGAAAATTAGAAAACAACTTTTTAGGGGGCCCAAATACGATTATTAATACTTGCCTCCCCCACAAAAATCTAAGTAACGGCCCTGCTGGCTACCTGAACTATAATGACTTTATCTAATTTTAACCATTATCAATCCTATAGGCAACATATATGTTATGACTATGATATGGAGTACTACTCTGAAACACAATATCCACTACATTCTTTTATCTCTGTTTATCTCAATTGAAATAAGCGGAACACGGTGGCTCAGTGGTTGAGCGCTTACTTCTGCTGTGTGGGATCCCTGATTTGATTCCCGGCCAAGCTAGTTTGTGGTGAACAACATTGTGCCCGCGTGTTTTCTCAGGGTACTTTGGTTTCCTTCCACAACTTCATTTCACCAATTCTTCCATCATCATTCATTTGCATTAATAATCGTCTCCTTTAGCCTAATAGGGTATAATCGCGGAACGTTAAACTGAAATAAGAATTTGCGTAATTTTAAACATTACGGCGTTTATAAGCATTATATAGCGTGCCGGATACAAGAATTTATCCGAAGCTTTTGTGGGATGCAAATTCAATCTTAGGATAAATTATATTAAAATTTGTCAAACTATTTCTACCTCGAAAATTAGACTAACATAAATTTACAGAAAAAATTAGAATTTCTGGGAGAGGTCCATACCCTCAGGATCCACCCCGTGCGTACGTTACTGGGTGCACTGTGGTCGTAAGGGATGATACTGTGGATGAAAGTATCCGGTCCAAGATGGTTTCGAAACTTCATTAAAACAGCTCCAACATTAGACATACAGTAAATAAATAAAGTATACAGTAGACTGAAAGCTGAAATTCTGACTCTTAAAGTATCCATTAAGTTTAATTATAAATTTAGCAAATAATTAAAACAAGAAATAAAATAAAAAAAAAGCTACTAGATAAACGTTAACCTTTTCACGTTAGTAAAATATATTTACAAGAATAAATGATTGTCGCCATTCTTAATGCGTGTTAAAATTCATTGAGAACAAATGGTGAACATGTTGCTGAAATATGTTCGTCATTTATTATTTTTCTCTCCCTCTTTGATAATATAAAGAACATTACTTTTCACACTTTTTTTTCGCTTCTAAATTTCTTACAAGAAAGCAGGTAGTGTAATCTCACGTAGTTAATTAAAAGGAAACACTTTTTTTAAAAAACTTCATACAATCTTTTATTTTGCAACCTTGTTCCTTTTCTTCTCTTTCTATGAATAGCCACTTGTTTCTATGCGAAGTAATTTCCATTCATTTTCTTTTCATTTATTTATTTTTCACAACACCAACACTCAGCCTTAAGAAAGAAATAAAAACAAAATATAATATAATGCTCTACTCTTTTAAATTAAATGGTAAAAGAGCACGAGCAGCTTGTGAAGAAATAGGAAAAGAAAAAATATTTTTGTCACAGGCAGTAAGGGATAATAAATAGTACATTTGTCACGTAAGGTAACGTGGGAATTTTTCTGTCACAAAGGGTAATGAAGTTGTTTTAAAAAATATTTCTAAAAAATACACAGCGAAGAAAGAGATGTAAAATGTGATTTTGACACTTTAGAAGGTATACTAAAGGTGTTCTATGCAGAACACAACTGTTGAAATGTCCGCCATTTATGTTCTCATAAGTTGGCAGCATTGAACGTTACAAGATCTTTGTCTGTCTTTGTAGTTAGTAGAGGACTGTAGTTAAATTTACATTGAAGTTGCATCATCCGGTCGTGAGGTAATGTCACGTAGTATTAGTCCACTTTGTCAATAAAGTTGTTTGCAAAAAGATTGATTTACTTACGCTACAAAACATAGCTGAGCAAGCGTCAGCCAGCAAACGGGGGTTAGAAGCCCCACAGGTCCCGTTATTTAACACCTTTGCCCCCATGATAATACCACGTGATATTACGTCGTGCAACTTCAATGTAAATCTAACCCCATCCGGGACAAGTAGCTGTGACCGAGATCCTTCAATAGTTGGATGCGAACAAGATTGTCACAACGAATTATTTCACGAACTTCGCTCTGCTCTGTCTTGTTAGCCAGTCTAAGTAGTCTACGATCTCCATTCGCGGAAACCAAGTGACTGAATGACAAACTGACAACAGCTGATGTCATTCATTTCTTTGATCAAAGCAAAGGGAAGATTTTCTCCGTAAGAAGGCAGCTGGGGTGGGGCTGAAGTATGTATCAAATATTTTCCGAGAGCACATTTAAAATAGAAAGGTTTCTAGTCACGGAATTCCAAATAGCTCATGATCGTCACCGGTTTCCTGTAGGGTAGGAATGGAGTGTTTCACTCCGGAACAGCGTGTAAACATTAGTGAAAACTTATTACAAACGCAGTAGAAACGATTCGTGCAGAAAAATTTTCAGATTTATAGAAATTTGTATTCTGGTCCTGCTATGTTCACGTGAACATAACAGGACCATTTTATGTTTCAATTTTTTCGAATTTGAGGCTAGTGCAAAGGAAAACTTTTACGGTACAATCCGGTACAAACGCAGCACAAGGGTATCGTAGAAAAAAATCTTGAGATTTGTAGAAATTTATTAGTGGTTCTGCTAAGTACACGTGAACTTACCGGGACCACTTTATTTTTCGATTTTTTCTGATTGAGTGGAGTGGATTTTAGTTTACGTCCCTTTCAGCAGCAAGGCTATATGAGACGTGGACCTACCGATTAACGTGGAATCCGAACCACATGAGCTCCCGCCGGGAATCGAACCCGGGTCTCCCACGTCTTTTCTGATTTGAGACTGGTACAAACGAAACTTTTTACGTACAATGCGGTACAAACGCAGTATAAACGATTAGTGCAGAAAAATCTTCAAATTTGTAGATATTTGTATTGTGGTCCTGCTAAGTTCACGTGAACTTAGCAGGACCACTTTATTTTTCGATTTTTTTTCGAGTTTGGGACCGGTACAAACGAAAATGTTTAGGGTACAAACCGGTACAAACGCAGTAGGCTACAAACGTATGGTATATAAATATGTATAATTTTCAAAAGAGGTCCTGGCCGGTAGCCAGCCCAAAAATGTAGGGGGGGGGGACGATCCAACCATATTATAGTTCTTTTACAAACCTACCGTGAAATTTTTAACGGGGACACGAAAAATTTAGGAGAGCCCGGCCCCCTAGACCCCCCTGGATATGGGCCTGGGTCCTGCTAAGTTGACACTCGTTTACAATGTTCATTTCATTGCAAACTATTGCACCAGTTAATTCACACGCTGTTCGCTAGATGACTGTGCCTATGTTGAGATAAAATATGTCTCATTTTGTAGTTGTAGGATGGTGTACGTTAAGATTAGTAAAAATGTCAATATTTCAATTAAACGTGCAGCACAACGTTTGCGGGAAACCCCATACTTCGGTAGCGTACTATTATTCTCTGTATATAACTTCTGATTTCACAGATTTATTTCTGATTTTTTTCAATGACAAGTCAAATCACTTCTTACGATTTTGGAACTGGCCACCTGGAATCTCTAACCAGGTAAAAAAATAGGGTATCCGTAGCTGGCGGAGAAAAATAACCAAGTCCCTTAGTTATTCCATCCCACTGGTTTATTTTAGACGCGATCTTCGTAAATACGGTTGGATTACTTGCCTCTTTGGAGTCGAGAAAACAACCGTCGAATTGATTATAATCCTCCACGGAGGTAAAGAGACGTACTTGATTCTAAGTTGACGACCTTGCTATTTCTTTGGTTTTTCGATTTACTGGAGCACGCATACGATCTCATTGGTATTTTCAGTGCTGGAGGGAGAAGCTATCATCATCATTCTATCTATTGTCATCAAATCGTTCATCACACATTTATAGACACACATCTTCGTATTTACATTTGGGCATCAGCCCAGGGGCGGATTTTCGATGGCGGACCCACGGCTAGGATCAGGCAAAACGATGAAAGGCAAACATACAGGGTTATCTCAAGTTCTACCTGGACCATCCGAGAGCACACCGAAGGGCAGAATCCGCAAGGATCCGAGTCACACTTCTTCTATTATTAGTAAATCTCAGCAGCGGCGAGGTTCTCAAGCCTCAGTTGCCTCTGCAACTTCCGTCATCTCTTCTGGGTCTGTCCGCAGCAGATCGCCACATCCATCAGAACATTCAGACAGTTATGCCGAACGTCTGCAACAATCGCCACCTCCGAAGAAGCAACATCTCGCTTCTAATTCATCTCTAAACCAAGATCCAATGGACATAAGTCCATCTTCAAATCATTCTGACGGATCCACTCCACCTTCAGTTCATTCCATGTTATTGACTAATTTCGACGTAAAATTCAGCAATGCGAAGTTTGTTTCCATACAACTGCGCAAATACCTCCCTCGAGCAGCAATTTCAGAAATTGTTCATACGAGAAATGGCATCATTTTAAAAACACCGGACCCAACTCTCCTTACCACAATAAAAAACAAAGTGCCTATTGACACATTTGGTCCAAATGCAAAGATTCAATCTCTGAACTCCTCCACACGTAAGCAGCCTCCACCACCAAAGCGACCACCATTGTTATCTGTCGTTATTCGGGGGGTTGACCCCTCCTATACAGACGAAGAGGTCCAAGAGGAGCTCAAGCTAGAGGGACACACTATTACGAAAGTAATACGCATTCGAAACGATAAAGGTCCTACCTATATGGTTCGTGTGCTTACAAACCATCAAGACACCATTGACGAGTTACTAGCGTCAGGTGCATACATTTATAATCACAAGCACAGAGTCGAACCATCACGAACACCAGTTCCAATGCCGGTCCGCTGTGAACGTTGCCAGGTCTACAATTCCCATCACACATCCGATTGTAAAAGTTCCAGTAAATGTGGCTATTGTGCTGGTCCTCATAACACCCGGACTTGTGATAACTTGGAATTGCCACCAAAATGTGCCACTTGTAATGAACAGCATCCGGCCTACAGTTACAAGTGTAAGGCAAAGCCAGACCCTATTCAGGATCATCCTGAACTCGTTGTGCCCTTGCGACCGCCGGCACCAGTTCAAACCCATCCACATCCAATTGACGCTCCTGTTTCATTAGATCAGCTATTGACGTTTCTAACGCTAGCTTTGCAAAACATCCACCCCTTTATTAGGCCGCATATTCTACAGCAAATCATTCTGGCAGCAAAAACCACTTTTCATGTTAATTTTACTGCTACTTATTCCGGAAATACTGTTCATTTTCATAAATCACATGCTAGTTCACTCGTTTAAGATCATGGCTTTAACTTTTCTCTTTTTGAATATCCGATCACTACCAAAACACAAAGTTTTATTTGAACAACTTCTTCTGGAGGAACATGTTACAGTATTCTTACTCAATGAAACATTTCTAACAAACTCTCGTACTTGCCGTTTACCACGATATACCATGTTACATTCTGCAAATCCTGTACCTGCACTTCGAGCAAATGGGGGAGTAGCCATAGGGATCTCACCTCACATCCCTTATCGCCAGCATCAGTATACAGCAACAGCTCTTCCTGAATATCTCCTTGCCACAGTTTATTTCAAAAATGTCATCATCACCCTAGCAACTATATACATCAGACCAAATCATCCATTACCTCAGCAGTTCGTACAGTATATCTCCAATAGTTTCAACAGATACATCATTATGGCCGATTTCAATATGCATAGCCGCAGCGATGGGGACCGGACAAATTTCATTAACTTCATAACAACCCACACTACTGGGGTTATTGTTGATCTTCCACAAGCTACACGCCCCATCTCAAACACTAAGCCTGACATAGTCATTGTCTCCACAAATCTTATCTCACATTGCACTGTAGAAATCCTTGATCTTCTTGGTAGTGATCATGCACCAATCAAGCTTGTTTACAAACCATACTCAGCTACAACCCATTCCTCTTTACCAGTACGAGTGAGCTTGCGTTACGATAAAGCTAAATGGGATCAATATCGTTCACATATTTCAGACCTCACCAGTGATATAACAGAACCGGCCACATGTGACGATTTATACCAGACTGTAGATCGCATTACATCCGCAATCCAGGAAGCCAGCAACTTGTATATTCCAACAACGAAATCTGTTCCATATCAGCCTAAACTTCCGCCACACTATCTCTCCATGATCAAACGTTCACGTCAGCTCTATCGAGAATATCTCCACACTCGCAACCCAGAAGCACTCCGACATCACAAACAACTTCAACGTACAGTACACAATTACATCAAAGCATATAAACTCCGGTGCTGGGTAAAGACATGCAACACCCTGTCTGAAACATCGCATCCTACTAAATTCTGGTCCCGCTTCAATGCGCTTTGTGGAAAATTCTCTACTACACCCTACCCCATTTTATTGGATGATACACCTGTTAGTACCGATAGCGATAAAGCAAATGCCTTTGCAGATCACCTACAAGTTATCTTCACACCGCCATTTGAGAAAACGCCTCACCCTGCAGACAGACTCAATACTTCATCACCAGAACTACAACCCAATCCTACTCATGTCTTACCTCCTAATACTGCTGTTTCCGCCCCAATCACCACTCACGAAATCTCTCAAGTTCTCAATAATAAACGAAATACTGCACCTGGCTTAGATAACGTGACGTATCGCCATATCAAGGAATGCCCTATTTCACTATTACTACTTCTTGCGAATATCTATACATTCATATTGCGAACTGGCTTCTTTCCTTTAGCTTGGAAAACATCTAAGACCTTAATGTTTCCCAAACCACATAAGCCTCCTCAGGATGTTGCGTCTTATAGGCCTATACAACTTACATCCACATTCAGTAAGATCTTGGAACGTATCCTAGTTAAACGATTACATATTTTCATTTCAGATCACGGCCTACTTCCAGTCACACAAGCAGGTTTCCGTCCAGCTTTCTCTATAAATGATCAACTACTTCGACTCACAACGCTCATTACTCAACACTATAATTCAGCAAATCCTTCCTGTTTAGTTTTATTTGACTTGGAGAAAGCATTCGATAAAGTCTGGCACCATGGGCTCATATACAAACTTCTGCAATTTCAGCTCCCTATCTCCTACATTCGCCTCATTTACCATTTCATTACGAATCGTATCACCTATATCTCAGTACGAGGTAGTTTGTCACATCCGATCTTTCTGTTCTCTGGAGTACCACAAGGGTCAGCCTTGTCTCCTTTACTATACCTTCTATATGTAGCAGATATGCCCCGACTGCCAGATCAGGTCCATCTCTTCCAATATGCGGATGATACGGCCCTTCTCGCACTTGGAACAAGTATCCAGCAGCTCAACATTAAGTTACAGACTGCTATTAATCGCTTTCACACTTGGTGCACTCTTTGGCGGCTTACTATCAACGCAGCTAAAACCCAAGCCATCATATTCCTACCACCCAAAAGAACTTCCAAAGTCCGCAGAAATCCACGCAATCTCTCTCTCTGCACGTTGATGGGGTGCCTATTCAAATCAGTAATACTGTCACATATCTGGGAATTACCTATGATCACCACCTTACTTGGTCCCAACACCTAAAAGTCATTACTACAAAAGCCTATAATAGACTCAATCTATTGAAACGATTGACTGGTACCACCTGGGGCCTTAAAGCACACACCATCCTAAATACCTACAAGGTATTTTTACGACCTGTCCTTACTTATGGATTTACTGCTTGGATAGCTGCACCCACTAAATTCTACAGTAAACTTTTAATTCTAGAACGCCATGCTTTCCGTATAGCGTTCCGCGTTAAGTTGCCTAGTCCTACACAGGATTTATACCGCAAAATCACTTTTCCGACTTTACAATATTACCTAGAAAAGCTGCGGCTAACATTTATCACCAAACGCTTCGAAACACGACATCCTTTATTACAGGACACAATGCGATATTTAGCACTTCATCCAACATTTCACCGTTATTATCATCCTCCACTTTCGCTCCTCTTCACATTATATCATTATACTCTACCACCGTTAGACCCTGCTTTACTTATAATCACAGATTACATCATTCATGAACATCTTCCTCTCATTCACCCATCATTTCCAGCACAGTGATTACCATTATTTACTAACAAGGGCCTCATTCGTCTTCATCATTGCCTAGAGTAGCCCCTAGGCTGAAGATAACCTCACTGTCTAATTAATATTATCCACGTGTTGTCCTGTGTAAGCACCTCACCACATCTTTCACTCCCATTGCTATACTTGTACATATCATGAATTCTATACCTAATCATCATTCCCATTATGTTATCGATTATTTGTTTAAAATATACTGTATGTTTATTTTCCTTGTGTATATACCTGCACCTAATGTTAAGGATTAATGTTCGTTAAGTCTCCCCCTCCAAAATTACTTATTTATGTAAACGTTGTTGCTAATAAAGTATAAAATCACTTAGCCCATCTAACATATTCTTTCCGTAGGTAACTATCATGTCTCGTTCCTAAAAGAGGGCGTAACCCTCTGAAAGGCAGCTAGCCCGTCAGGCTAGCCTCTTAAAAAAAAAACTTACGATTTAAGAAATTGTGATCCGAAACAGATGTCCTGCTGAGACCTATTTAAAATAGAAAATACCGTTTTGTATTTTATGCTGATTTCAGAACTTAATCGCATGAAGAAAGTTCTGTGAATCCTGGAACTCTGTTTTTTAAAGTACTGTAATCTGCTAGTCAGGGGCGTCATTTAGGGGGACAGGGAGGGGTATTTGCCCCCTGAGTTTGAGATGTATATAGATTTTATCAATAGAATAGTAGTAAATCAGTTAAAAACGCGAAATTTTACTTATATCAAGGGGTCTTGCTCCCCCCCCCAAGCAAAATCTGAAATTACGCTCCTGCTGCTAGTGAAAGCGTTAAAGTACTGTAATCTGCTAGTGATTCACGGACTCTATTGTCCATGTCAGGGGGCGCGGTGGCTCAGTGGTAGAGCATTCACCTCCGGTGCTTGGGGTCCCTGGTTCGATCCCAGCTCGCGCCTTGTGGACTTTGTAGTGGACAAACACCGTGTTCGTGGGTTTTCTCGGGGTTCTCCCGTTTCCTTCCACTTTCTTCATTCCACCATTTCATTTATCTCTCATCATCATTGTCTCCTTTAGCCTAACCGGCATAATCGTGGACGTAAAACTTAAAGATTTCATTTTTCTATTGCCCATGTCCTTTACCAA
The DNA here is from genome assembly GCF_964235325.1 of Thermobia domestica. Lineage (NCBI taxonomy): Eukaryota > Metazoa > Arthropoda > Insecta > Zygentoma > Lepismatidae > Thermobia > Thermobia domestica. Next base: position 339,217,546 of record NC_137455.1, on the reverse strand, counting down.
TGCTTTCACAGAACTAAATCGTTGTAACAATCTTGGTCGCATCCAATTGTTGAAGGATCTCGGTCACAGCTACTTTTTGGGCTGGCTACCGGCCTGGATCGCTGGTGTCCGATTCGAACAAATTACATACTCGGTGGAAGAGTGTTACAACTTAAAAAATGGAAATTTTGAGTTATCATCGCTCAAAAGAGAATAGAGAGAGAGAGAGAGAAGCGAGCTCTACCTGATGGTATTATAGCAGAAACGTAACTAAACAAATTAATCGCTAGGTGGCAGAAGTACCAGTATTCTAGGGAGTGATTATAATAGAATAACAAACTTTAAAATTCATGTTCCTTGAAATGTGTATTGTCGATTTGTAACAGTCTTCCACCGGGTGTGCGAAATTGTTCACCATTAAGATCATCTTTCTCATTTGATCAGTGTTCATGGCAAATCTCTTCAATAAATGCATCTTTCACAGATGATCTGTTTTCCTTGGGAACCCATCTAAGTTTAAAAAATAGATGTGGCAGAAGCAAGGATAATATTATTTAGTGATCATTCCGAGCCTAACCTTAGTTAATAATCTTGTTATTGTGTACTTAAAGAATTGTAATTGCAGTCGAGTATAATATCATCATCATCATCATCATCATCATCATCATAGATATTGTGCAATTACTGGCAGGTCACTTGCTGCAATTGAAAAGCTTTCATGCTCCACGGTCTTCCACTAACTTCTTTGTCCTCACGTACGATTCTTCTGTTTTGATATCCTCCCTAAATTGTAGTCTCCTTCACCCTTCCCTTTGTTTCCTGCTACCATACCCTCTAGCACGTCCCTTAGGATATAGTTCCTTCTTAGCCAATGTTCCAACCAGTTTCTCTTCCTCTTCTTAATAATATCTAAAAGTGTTCTTTTCTCCCCCACTCTCTCATTCGTTTTCCGCTCGACCCAACTAATTCTTTCCATTCTTCTCCACACCCACATTTCGAAGGCTTCCAATCGTTTTTCATCATTTTTGCGTAATGTCCATGTTTCTGACTCACATAGTATAATACTCCACACGAAGAATTTTATGAGTCTTTTTCTAGACTCTTTGTTCAAAGTCCCACAAAATAGACTTTTTCTTCTTCCTAAAGGCTTCTTAGGAGGTTCAATGCCGCGTTCACAAAAGCTCTCCACTGACTTCTATCCTTAGCCAATTGGATCCAGTTTCTACTTTGTATTCCTATCTCTGCGAGATCCATCTTAATATTGTCCTCCCATCTGCGCCTACGTCTTCCTAATGGTCTTCCAGTCTTTTCCGATGGGTCTTCCAGTCAAGACTTTGAAAGGATGAACGTAATGAAATTATACAAATTTCATTTTCCAATTATTCCGTGTGGGACGTTTTAGAAATTGGCTGTTTCTCGTTTGATAATTTACTTTTTCCGTTCATGTTTTTCTTTTTGAAAAACTCCAGAGTACAATTGAGGGTGTGAGCGCAATAGTGGTCTAACTGACATTTTTAAAAAATGGAGAAAAATCAAGTTAAACTTAAACACATATGGGTTTTTTGTACAATATATATATGTACAATGTATGACAAATTCAAGCAGTTGTGGTTGCTTTTGGTATATTGTACAAAAAGCACATGTGTGTAACTTGATTTTTCGCCATTTTTAAAACTGTGGGTTAGACCACTGTTGCGAACCCTCCCTCAATTTACATTCCTTTTTGCTTGTTTTTTGAGATTTACAAGTTCCTGCATAAATCACTTTCACACACTAACATGTACTTCCAATAACAAAATTTGACAATTAGCACTGATTTCACGTTTACTAAACCTTTATTATTCTGCATCCAGCTCATGAAGAATTTTGTTGGTGTCGATAAAATAAATGCATTAAAAAATCCCAACATAAGCTGCCAATTTTCACAGATATTCTCCTTATTCCTATTTGAAAATCCCCTTTTTCCTTTTACTATAAAATGGGATTTTACCCATGGGTTGACATCACTAATTGCTTGGTCCTATTTCATCTTTTATCATCATTTTCAGTTCTGTCCCCTATAAAATTCCATCAACATAATAATAATGAAAAGAATACACGATGGGCATAATTATCACTCCTTTATCATTTCTTGGACCATATTTATTGTGTTTTCTTGTTTCACAGCATCCATATTTCTCTCCATAGCTTTCTACCCATGAACTGAAGTTGTAAAAATCTTAAATGCATCATTTTGGTCTTTGAAGACTCCGCCTGTAAATTCTTTCCATTGTGTGTGTGTGTGTTAATGAGATAATGATGCACTCTATTATAGGAGGAAAATAAGCAATTTTACTTTTTAAAAAATGTTCTTGGGACACGAACTTGAGGAATTCAAAAAGTCAAGTGAATCATTCTAATCTGAAAATTTTCACTAGCTGTCAAAGATAGGATTTAATGAACTCAAGTATATTATAAAATAATCTCAAGGGAACAATAAAGATGAAATAATAAGGAAGTTCCTAAAATGCTAATAAAAATGCAATAAATTGGTTTGCTCTCAGAAAAATCCGTTATTCGGACAGCGGTATATTGTGCAAATATATGGAATCCGTACATTTACTACGAACATTTGTACGGAGCATATATTATCCATATGCTACATACGTACTGACCTGCTTGGATGTTACATCATACTGCTGCAGGGTGTCTGACATCTAACAGTCTTGCGTATATTACATACGTATACGTATGTTAATATGCACTAGCTATATGTTATATACGTAATCTGTATGTGAGATCCTGACTGCCTATATAATTTTTTCTTTCGTACTATTATTCGAAACACACTTAAAGTATATATAAAACATGCGTTTTCAGATATATGCTTGCTGCAGAATTTTACATAGTGTTGTACATTAAGTCCAAAACCTACAGGATTTACGTATGTAATATACGTTTTCACGTACGCCCCATACGATTTTTCCTCAGTGTGGTTTGTGAAATTTTGTAGAACATAGACTCTCAATCTATAGAGTTTCAATAGTCTTTGGTGTATGGGAATCAAAATTGAATCAGAAAGTTGTAGCTTCTGGATTTAGTAATTATATAAACTTCTCGCTTTTCGTTACCGTTTTCCCCCTATAGTGATCAATGTTAAAAAACCAAGACAGATTTCTACCAATTACAGCTTGAACATAGGGTTAACGGTATGGAATAACTTGCGTCAGCTTTGTTTTTTAGCTTATTGATTTATAAGAGAGATTATTGTTCGATTTTCTATACTTATTATACTTTTAGATCTGTTTTAGTGTGGCTTAGAAATACTTCGACTATCTCGGGACATTGTCCCAGATCCACTATTTGCTCACCCTAGGGCCTCTCACTTCTCATACATCTAAATATATCTTTAAAATTAAGGGGTTTCTAGATATGTTCATCTTATTGTAACAGTTGCAATCCCGATCTTTCTTTCTGCCCACCTTTTTTCTTCCTTTCTAAGAGAAACATCAAGAAACGCTGAACCACATCTGTAATTACCATGTCTCTACTCTTAAGGGATTTCGATATATGACCAAGTTATTTCGACAACACCCACCCTTTTCTCTTACCGACTTTTTCTTCTCTTCTAAGGGAAACGTCAATAAACGCTTAAATACGTCTTTAAAAGCCTAAACACAAATTTACATGCTTCTAACCTTAACGGATTTCGAGATATGGGCATCTTATTTTAACAATTTTAATCGCCACTCTTTTTCCTTCCTTTCTAATATCAAATATCAAGAAACGCTCAAAGATGTCTCCTTATTTTAAATGTAAATCCATTATACCAAATTTCATGTATCTAACATTTAGAGATTCCGAGATAAGGACATTTTAAGACAATAATTGCCATTCCTCTGTCCCCACTTCCCCCGTCAAAGTTTCAAAATAACCATGTCTTATGGAAGTCGTACATCATAAATCCTATGCCCTGTCCAAATTCCAAGTTCCTATACTAAACGGTTTGGCCTGGGTTTTGATCAAGCAGTTAGCCAGTCGGGAGACTTTTCTTGCACTGTTAGCATGGTAATAATGGATTTTAATTCGAGTATAATTTGTACATAATAAATTCAAATTCATTTTTTTAAAAGTAAGGTATATTTTACTAGGCTTAAAGAAGAAATTAAAATCACAGTTCATTTCAACAAAAACGTGGAAATAATTCCCCGTAAAAATCAAGGAGCGAAGGGACAAAAATTGCCTACATATCAGGGGTAAAAGTGGATCTGAAAAGGTAGGAGGACGGTAGGTATCGACATGACATCACGCTGCCTCCTGTCTAAGTTTGCCCATTGTAATTTTTTAGGAACTGGGGGAATGTCGTACATATTTTTTTGAGGTTGGGGAAAGCCGTCTCCCCGCGTTCCCTCTCACGTTTACCGCTGCTACATACTGAAAAATCATTAACATCAATTGTTTGGCACATTTATTAAATTTTGGAAACAAAATCAGTCAAAATTCCAGAAATAGGTCAAAAGTAAAACCAGTCTCGATAATTTCAATTTCCAGAACAAGGAGTGCATATAATCAACCTACCTTTTCGGGACACATCTGAACAGGTGCATGGAGACTACAAGAATTGACAAAAGTGTACGTAGGATTGTCAACTTTCCGGTGTTTTAGCGAACAGTTCAGTTTTTGACTTCTTGGTGCGATTTCCGGTACAACTTCAAAACCGAACATTAAATGTCCGGTAATGTTTCCTCTTATTAGTCCTATTATCGTAACTATAAACTGAATTAGTTTTATTCAGTTTATTTTGAAGTGACGAAAGGAATCGTTTGTCGATGGATATGATTAAAGCAGATCCTATAATTTGCTTCGATATTGACCTATTGTGCGAGGAATTTGCTGAACAGTTTGAAGGCAGGAAAATTTACTGAACTTATCAAAACTGATAAAGGTACATCTTCAAGAGCGAAAGCACATTTTGAAGAGCGCAGCTAACACTGCTTGGTCCTCCGCTACATCTGGGGGCACGGTGGATCAGTGGTAGAGCGTTTAACTCCGGTGTTTGGGGTCCCTGGTTCGATACCAGCTCGCGCCGTGTGTATTTTGTGGTGGACAAACACCGTGCTCGTGGGTTTTCTCGGGGTTCTCCCGTTTCCTCCCACTTTCTTCATTCGTCCATTTCATTCATTTCTCATCATCACCGCCTCCTTAGCCTAACCGGCATAAACGTGGGACGTAAAACTTAAGGATTTCATTTTTTCCTCTGCTACATATTCCAATTAAATAATGCATCCAGATCCACTGAAAGTATGTAGGCATTATAAGACACTACCAGCCCCAGCGAAGCTGGTAAGACTTATTTTTCAAGTATGTTTTGTGCATGGCATATTACCAATTAAATTATATTACTAATCATATTTGTTTTTCTGTTTTAAGCACGATGTATTATTGATGATAGATTAAAAAAAATACATGTGCGGACTCAACCTAAATTGGAATATGGAAATTTAATAAATGCTTCAAAAATAACTAAAGTTATTAAATTCGAACTCCGAATCGCTCAATTTTATGTGGAGTAACCACTTTCAGGTTGTTCTTATTTTTGACGAGCGATAATATCACAATTTTAAGAGTCTGTGTACTTCAGGAGGATGTGCAGTATTTTCATTTTCTAAAGTTGGTAACCCTAACTGTGCGCAATAAATTAATATGAAAACCAATAACATATCTCAGTGTGCAAGTAATTTTGATAAGTACCTGATATCCAGAAAGTTAAAAAGATCTTTCTAATTATAGGGAAGATATTAACTCTATTAAATGTATGCTGCAATGAGAACATTTCCGTAGCTGAACAAAATTAATTATCTTTTCTGAACTTTGGTACATAATAAATCATCTTCGTTAAAAATTTTGCTTCTAAGGATACATCAGTTGCAGAAAACATTTGAGTGTCTATACATTTCTCATAAGCCCAAGTAGCCACCATCCTTCGTAGAAAGGCCAATTGGGTTGGACACATCTTGCGAAAAAATTGTCTTCTTCACATCGCCATAGAAGGTAAGATGGAAAGGAAGCGAAGAATACAAAGAAGAAGAACACAATTGATCGATGATTTGAAAAATAGAAGAAAATATTGGGAGTTAAAAGAGGAAGGTGAAGATCGAGAAACGAGGAAGAAACAATTCCAGGCCCAAATCTAAAAGTGACGAAAAAATCCTCATTAGTTCAGGACCTGCCACAAGGCAGTATAGTTAATAATAATAAACTTAAATACGCCCGTTGACCAGATAACAGCAGTGACGCCATTCTCAAACATAATACAATCCCACCTCGAGAGGCAGAAATTCTTATTCTGCCTCTAGAATTTCTCACGTTGTACTAATTACAAAATTATTTTTTTTAAAAAAAGTACGAGAAATGAAATTATTGTATGTTACACATTTTCTTCAATATATGAGTAAACCACCCGTAAAATTCAATCTTCGTTTATCAAGTAGTTGACCAATAACTATTTGTCTTAACCGAAAGAGACATTTGGGCAAAAAACAGGTACATTTTGTTGTCAAGATTTAGTATTTATATAATCCTTTTGTGTTATTATATTGTAATGAACGTAAGTATATTAGAAGAACTTTATTCCCCTTTCGCTTTGTGTAGAACGTTAGAGCTTGCTTTTTGAGAATCACAAATTACTTCTGCATTGGCGTACATTTTTCTGTAACAAAATTTCACAGTTAACGTTAATTTCAAGATTATTAAGGAATCTTTGATCTACTTTCCGCATATAGGAAATTTTGTTGGTAAAAAAAAAATAATAATAATAATAATAATAATAATAATTCCCGCCAATTGCGACGAAAATTGCCTTTATTCCTTTCCGAGAAATTAATGTTAAAAATCCCACAAAATGGGATTTTTTAACATGAGTTGGCATCAGTGGACAACAGTGAACCTCAAGGGAAGGGCGAGTGCAAAAGAAGTATCCACTGAGCAGAGACATCTTTTTGCATCATTACTCTTCATAATTAATGGAGTCAGGGAAAATAATATTACGAGGTGTGAACCTCTACCCTTCTGACGGTGAGCCTAAAATTTAGATTGAAACAAATTAGAATGGGTTATGTTTAAAAAAAACGAGAAAAAATAATCAAAGCAAAATAGGAATTCAAAAAATCTAATATAAATAAAATAAAGAGTTTGTCTGTCTGTCTGTGTGCAGCCTGGGGACAAAATGAGTGGTCCGAAAGTTATCAAATTTTGGTCACAGGTACCTTGGTCCAGGTCCCAGACGAAGACGAAGCGTTTTTTAAATTCGAACCAGGGTGTCTCAGGGAGGTGCGTTTACCGAGACATGTAAAAGTAGTAGAAAATAACATATATTAGTGTCAAATTTATAGTTTTTGCGGTCCCTGACATCATGGTGAAGCTACGATTGCATTGACTTCGAAATTCACCCCATTCGACTGCGGGCCCGGGGTCACCCAGGGGGATACGGAGACATGTAGAAATAACTTAAAATGACCCATATCAGCGTCAAATCCATAGTTTTCGCAGTCTCTGAGGTCAATGGTAACACTTCCATTAGAGATTACTTTCAAATTTAGCTACGGGCCGGGAATCACCTGAGAGGGTTACCAACACATGCAAAAATAATCCAAAATGACTGATATTAGTGTCAAATCCATAGTTTTCGCGGTCGCTGAGATGCATGGTGATACCCCCCACAGGCATTAACTTTCAAATACAGCACCCATCGACTGGAGACCAGAGGCATTTTTTAAAATTCGAACCAGGGGCTCAGGTGCAACCCTAATGTAAAAAAATGACCGATATTTTGTTCTTTCGTTGTTCAGTTTGTTTACATAGATATTTTATCATACCCATGCGAGGAATGGGTATTTCAGCTAGTAAGAAATATAAAAAAAAAAGATATTAAATACTCCCTACAGTAGGAAGATTTTTATAACTTGATTAAAATCAAGTTCTCGCTCCCCACTAAATCTTTTAACAACTCGTATCTACAAATTCTCTCTTCATTCCCTCCTTCCCCACTCTACACTAGGAAATCAGGAGTAATTTATTTTTTCTATACATTTCTTCATTTTTCTAAAGTGTATGAAAAAAGAATTTACTCTAATCAGGGCTAGCGAGTGGTACGGGAAACGAAATGAGGGTTTGTGGTGGTGGAGGAAAGTAAGAAAGGATGGATGGATCGTACGGATAAATCTGGGGATTATAAAAAAGAAAGAGACAGGGACTATGTATGAAGGGTGCGAAAGGATGCACGCGTGTGTGTTGGAAGGAAAGGATTTTTCCTCCAGAGGATGGAGGATGAGGAGAAAAAGAGACAAGAGAGAGAGAGATGAAGAAAAGCTCTGGTGAGACAGTTGAAGAGGTTGAATAGCTGAAATCAATTTCGCTAAGATCGTGCCAAGAATGCTGGGCCATCGCCCAAACCCTATGATCTGAATAGCAATATTACCAAGATGAAGTGCTTCTGGAATAACGGAAGGGAAGGGGTGAGAAAATGACGTCACGACGAGGGATCATGGTCTGGTTTGTTGGTTGGATGGGAATTGTCGGTGGTAGTGGGCTGAGTTCCAGAGACGAGGCACAAAACGAGGAGTGTGAGAGGGGAAGAGCAAAAGAAGAGATTGTGTTTACACAGGAAGAGAACCTGTGACTTCTCTGTCTAATAAAGTCATGGAACCCTGAAAAATGCGACGATCGGATTGGATTCAAAACAGAGACCACAATGGAAGAAAATTGGGGTAACGTAAACTAATCAATTTACTCTTACTACCATATCGTCGTTCTAACTTCAGTTCCAGAGCATATGGATTGCTCTATAACTCTGATAAATGTCCTTATAAATCCAAGAATATAGTCTCTATTTATGTACAATGCCATATAAATGGTATTGGATTTCTGCTGACTTTACTATTTTAAATGAATATTTCAAACATTGTTAATATAAATTATGAGCTTATTTAAAAAGAATAGCTAACAAAAGAAAGGCTAAAAGAAAAAGGAAAAAAAGCTCTCAAAATTCAACTGAAGGAAGTTAAGGCGATTCTTGTCCGTATAAAACCTTTTCTACATTGAGATTTTCGCCCTGATCTGTCTTAACCAGTATCCAATTTTAGTTGCGACGGATTGATGTGAAAGTATAACAGTAACAAGACAGTAAGGTTGAACTTCCCAACCTTTTTTTACCTTACACCCACCTTTGCAAACCCTGCATAGTTCCAGTGACGTAACTAGGAAAGCAAACGGGGCTTGTGCTCTGGGAGCCGGATTAAAGGGAACGAAAAACTGATCAAATTTTTATTTTAACTATAAGGCAATGAGAGGACTTTTAGCAAACTTAAGACCATTAACAAATTACCTCAGAAACTTAACAGGGCAACAGCGATTCACCATCTTTAGAATCATATCCATAGAACATAAATTAGTTTCAAAACTATCTTTTGAGGACATTGTAAAAAAAACTTTTGCAGCCAATAGAGCCCGCAAAGATCAATTTTAGTTCCAGCTTTTTGTGTTTTCATTGAACTTACGTTGATTTAAGAGATTTGTAAAATGCCCGGGTATAATACTTGAGATAACAACCTGGGTGTTTGTCATAATTAAATACTCTATTCTAAAGCGACAGGCTGTTGATTTCTTCTTCACCTATGCACACCCCCGATATAATTCCAAAAGCGTTATTATTTGCAGGTATTATGATAAGACTATAAGAATATGTCAAGCATGATACTCTCAGATTATTTTGGTAATCAAATACAAATTAGTTTGGTGTTTTGTCTTGTACAAAAAATTAAATTATATACTGCAATTCTGAAATAAAACTTTATCACTTGAAGAAAAATGGAATAGGAGAATTACTGTCTGATGCCAATATCAGGTATAGTTAATGAGCATTTTGGTTTGGTGGGTCAGGGGGAAGGACGTTAAGACGAATTCTTGCCCTGGGCGACAACTAGCCTGGTTGGGTTGCTGCATAGTTCACGCCTGCCTCCTTCCTGCTCGTTGGTCATAGATGCTTCTTATTTAACCCTACCTGTGATTTAAGATACACAATTGAATGCTGAACTCCCCAATAATAATAACAATAATAGTAATCGTAATAAACAAAGTAACACTATGATTTTTAATATTTTTCTAATTACGCAGAAATCTTGAATAGGAATAGGAAAGAGAAATCAGCTCTGGTGCACTGGATCTTTGGTTCGATTCCAGCTCGAGGTAAACGAGCTTTGTGGTGGACAGACGCCGTGTGCGTGGGTTTCTCGGAGATCTTCCGTTTCCTTCCACTTTCTTCATTCCATCATTTCATTCATTTCTCATTATCACGGTCTCCTTTAGCCTGGCCGGGATAAGTGTGGGACGTAAAATTTAGAGATTCCATTTCATTTTCTGAAGCTTCCTAAAGCTTAATTGTAAATGGTAATTGTAAGTTTCGCTTTATTTATAATTTTACAGTTTATTTCTATCAGAGTTTGCACCATCCTTACTCATTTTCACGCCCCCCCCACATTGGAAACAACTATATTGAAGACACTTCATGCAAGTTGTTTTGATGAATGAGGTGTATGTTCATTCTCATGAAACTTAGAAATTCATTTACAATTAACCTAATAGAAAATTAGTGTAATTATCAGAGAGCCAAGAGATACATGAAAATCTTTAATGGTGGCATCATCAAAGAAAGCAATTGATCCTGATCTCTATGATGAGATAAATAACACCAATTTTCCTTTTATGCGATATCGTCAGCACTAATTTAACACTAACTTTGTATATGAGTTTCATTTTAATCGGTTGAGTGGGTGGGGCTAGCATGAAACTAGCCCCTCCATCATTTTTCTTTTTTAACGTTTATGTAACAGCACAATCTTTTTTAACATTATAGGTCATCATAATTAATTGGACAATAATTGTTGGCATATGTTCTAAAATTATTGTGGATGTGGGTGGGACCAGGTTCACGGACATGAATTTGATATGGTAGTTACAATACTATGAAAAGTATTCTTCAGAGCTGCTTGCTGCACACTTTCCACCAATTTAGTCGTAGCCATGGGCGATCGGTCATTATGGTGTTTTTCGTGCACATTGGTTCTTAACAAACACCTCCCTTAACGAACACTTCTCAATAACACATACATCCACAATATGGACAGTTTTTTGTCTCGATATATATATATATATATATATATATATATATATATATATATATATATATATATATATATATATATATATATAACGAGGGAGGATCAAAAAGTAATGCCTCCTGTGTCACAAAAATGTATAATGAACATAGAAAAGACAAGCTATTGCAGAGCATAGCCTGAACTGTCCTCTACAGAATTCTACTCTTCAACATAGTCTCCATGAATTTGAACACATTTATGCCATCTTTGAACCCAGGCTTCAAAACCTTTTTTGGAGAAATTCAGGAGGTTGCTTTTTGACCCATGATTTTACAGCTGTTTTAACTTAATCCAAATCATTGAATCGGCAACCACGTAGGCGTTCTTTTAAAGGGTGGGGTGCTGACTGCCACGGGTGCTGACTGCCAGAGCCAATTAATGGTGCTGATTGCCACGACTGGCTCTGATTGCCAATATCAAGGTGCTGACTGCCACGATGGCGTGCTGACTGCCACGAGCCTGAGAGAAAGTTGCTAGACGTAACATTACCGGACGCCAAGAAGCATGAAAGAAACTAGATGATCCTTAGGATCGTGTTGTTCAGACCAACACCTAACAAAGGTAAACAGGTCTCTGTATGCACACTCATGTCCAAAATGATTGTCGCATGATTATAAATATGTTGTTCTAGTAATATAATTTGATAACGAATTCGCCCGGTATTTCTTATAATGTTAGTATGTGTATAATCGGCTAAGACAAGTATGTGGTAAATTTCATGTCAAAAGAGCAGTAAATAAGAACAATAAAACGAAAATAAAATTTTCTTGTCCATTTAGTTACATTTTATTTTACTCATTATGATTTTCGTATTTATAATTCTTTTCCTATGAAATTTATCACAAATATAAATTTCCTGATTATACACATAATATAAGTATTAAAAGTACTCTGCAAAATTATCAAATTATATTCTTACAAGAAGATAGTTATAGATATGCGACAATAATTTTGGACATGAGTGTACTTTCAGTTTTGTCAGGGAGTGGTGCGTATAAAATTGGTACGATTTATGTATTCTCACTTGAACTCCCTATGTCAGCATGAACTGTGTACAGCTGTGCAAATTGTTTCGAGCAGCTCTTGAAAGTTCCATCAAAAAAGCACTGCTGGCAGTACATCACAAGGGAAGTTCAGGAGAAAGCACTCGCCTGCAGAGAAACTAAGCATGCTATTTAAAGTCCCAATTCATGCTGATTATAACAAGCTAATAAAATTCCTGTACGGTTGAGAATGGTTCGAGATATTCAACTTGGAAGTTTATATGAGAAAATGAGGATATAGGCATTTATACGCGTTAAGTACGACGTAATTAGTAACGAATATTGACATACGAATTGAAAGCTATCGGAAGTAACAGAAAAAAAGTGTTTCGCAATAACTAACGGGTTTGTTAGATATAATTAGTCATTACATTGTTCACAGTAATCATAGATTAGAGATGAAAATTGATCACTGTTGTTCTTCTGTTTTATGAAGAAATGACGCAGGCAAAATACTCCCTTGCACCATGAACATTTTATATGTGCAATTGTGTTGCATCCGTCAAGAGAACAGTTCGCAGGACCAAAGCAAAAAGCAAATTCGACAAGTGATTCAAAAGTTATAGGCCTATAATTTGTTCGTAACCTGTCTTGCAGAACGCAAACTGAAACAACCCAATGTATCGCGGTGATCGGAAGTGATTCGTATGGACACGAACTTTATTTGATTGTTTCGTTGGTACGTTATAACGTCCAGATGAAGAAGATTCATACTATATACACATCTCCTGCCATAATCTTTGATTGATCGGAATCAAAACACATCAAATGGTTGCACAAATCGTGTGCAATTCTTTGGTATCTTCTCAACCATTAGGTCTTTGCCATCCGTCATGCAACTTGTAATAGACAAATTGTCTGTGAATGGACCCCAATGATCAAGCAATAGCAAGTTCAAACCATCAGGCTTCGTCATGGGTGAGAATACTTAACGCATTGAAACGTGCATCCACTCATTTTCTCATATAAATTTCCAAGCTGAATATCTGTTCGAGGAGTTTTATTACCTGTTGCAATCAGCATGAATTGGTCCTTCAAATGACATGCTTATTTCTCTGCAGGCGAGTGCTTCTCCCAAACTTCCCTTGTCAGCTGGCTTCAGACCATCATATCCATTAAATAATACAATAAGACAATTAATATAAACAATAAAATGTGCAAATTGTACATATAACAGAAAAGACAATCCCTTTATAAACATCCAAGTGTATGTCGTTCCACTTAGTGAACAACTTTGTAACTTATAGGATGCCACATAGATTTGCTGTAATAATTACTAATTTAATCCCTACTAAATTAATTAATAATCATAAATTTAGTATGAGGGATTAATTCCTCTCTTTCCAAATACAGTTTCTCCCAGGCTCGTGGCAGTCAGCACGCCGTCGGGGCAGTCAGCGCCTTTATATTTGCAATCAGCGACAGTCGTGGCAGTCAGCACCCGTGGCAGTCAGCACCTATCCCTTTTAAAGGGCCAAACAGATAAAAGTAAACACAAGGATTGCATTTTGCTCTCAGGATCATACAAGTATGCCCACGTCTCATCTCCAGTGACCACATTTTTGATGAAGTCTTGATTTTCAACTGCAAATGCGTCCAGGAGCTCTTGTCCACTCGCCTCCTCCGATTATCAACAATCAATTGCTTAGGTACCCAATTAGCACACACTTTGTGATATCCCAAGTCAGCAATTATTCCTTGGACAGAGCCATACGAAATGTTCAATGCATCAGCAACATTCTGAACTGTAATGCGCCTGTCTCCTCAAATCAATTCCTCAGCACGTTCTCGATTTGCATCTGTGATCGATATTGTCGGCCAGCCGCTTCTTGGTTTATCAGCGATTTCTGTTTCTCCGTTGCTAAACTTCTTCACCCAACGCCGTACATTGCTAATGTTCATTACCGTATCCCCATAAACATTTTTCAAGCACATATGGATTTCCTTACGTTGACAACCTTCTTTCACCAAAAATTCGATGACGACTCTTTCTTTTAGCTTCAGATCCATGGTTCTAATAACTCAATGTGAAAAAAGAAAAGAAAGTGGTGGAACAAGGCTACCTCTATAACGTCATGCATAGATGAGTCAGTAGCTGTAATAGAAAAAAATATATAATGAGGGAGGCATTACTTTTTTATCCTTCCTCGTGTATATATATATAATTACGGGACACGGCTCTCAGTTCACTGGAAACGGGCAGTCTTCTTCTGTCTCAGACTTTGTGTAACTTCTTCAGAACGGACAGGAAAATATTCTCAGTTCATACACTGCTTGTACTGAAAATATTTTCTACCATTTGAAATTAAATCTACGATACAGTACTGTAGACAGAAAACACCTCTTCCACAAATCATCTTTGTTATAAGTCAATGATAATTGCAAGCTGACCTTGAAATTCATATTTTCTCTGTGTACAATAAGTTGCTTTTTAGGAGGAATCTTAGAAAAACCTTCAATGAGCAAAAAAAAAAAAAAAAAAAAAAAAAGAAAGAATTTTCGAGAGCAAGTCGTATGGTGAAAAATTCTATACGGAACTTCCTTTCCTTTTTTTCTTTTTGTCTTCTTCCCTGACAAATTCACTTTTCTTCTCGAGAACTGTATTTTCGTGTGTAATTTCAACACAAACATATCCCCCAGCGATATATATGATCCTTTACTTGTGATGATTTGCCTCCTTACCTTCCAGAAATTCGGATTAGGATTACGAGTTAGATTTCTGTCCCTTCGGTATCTTTGTTAACCCGTTACCTATGAGGGATGATGTCCCTCTGCGGTCACACTATCCGAGAAAAGGAAAGGAAGAAAGTGGCCGGGGACCTGTATGTTAGTTAACATCCCGTCATTTGCCTGGTGTGAATGAGAGAAACCCTTGAAAACTCACTCAGGATGGCTATTTTTACACTTTTTCAACCGAGTGTCATTCAGAAATACGAACACTGGATACCGTATTTCGGTATTAGCCTACACTTACATTATGATTAATAGATGTAACCAAGAGTGCCCATGTTGTGGTTTCCAAGGGGGCAAGCATAAGCGACATTTCAAATGTGGTCTCAAATGTTGCGGTAACTATTCTAAAAAATCTATTGGGTTTTCGATCTCCCGAAGCACAATTTCCTCTAAAGGGGGGCAAGCGCCCCCTTGCCCCCCTGATGTGCGCCGTGGGATGTAACGTGTATTGTATATAATTATCGTATGAGCTGTGAGCAATATAATTTTGAAAGCTCTCTGGAACGGACGTGTGTCACTTATGGTCACATTTGTGTCTGTTCTGTTCCACTTTTGGCTACTTTTTCATAGTCCTCCCCGTATTATATATACACATTACTTTTCAACTTAGAAAACATATTAAATAACCACCCACAAACCGCAACAAGCACTGTAAAATGTTTTCAGAATAACTTGAAATTAATGAATATTTAATTGACAATGAATCAGTAACAACATTTCTAACTTTCTTTTAGCACTGGCAATATTTAGATAAAATATGAAATATCCAAACCATGTCAATGAAACAATTAAGAGAAAAGTGAGTGTTAATTTCTCGTGTTAGATAATGTTACATTTATTATCAAATCGAAATAAAATGGATACAAATTACATATCGTCTAACCTCCACACGACAATAATGTGTTGGTATCGTAATAAAAGTATTAATTTCTCATATGCGGTAAACAAATTACTTTTCCATTTGCCTGTTCCCACCAGATGGTGCACATGTAGCAATTAGTATGCTAATATTTTAATATTAAACAGTGTGAGATCTAATAACTCAATAATTAACCAGTTTAATTTTCAAAAATTCTCTTTTTACCGCATTTTCCATTTTTAATTACGTATTCAACTGTTCTTCTGCTATATAAAATGATGCATCCTATCACAAAGGAAAAAAAGTCTCTAATGTTTATAATATCAGACGAAACTATTAGCAAACTATTAAATCTCATCTGATGCTATCATTAAAATCTTGAACTAATGATAAAATTTAGAATTCAATAGTTTCTTTTACAACATTCATGTTTTTGTATTGCACTGACAAGTAACAACATAATCTAACTTTTACATAGACACTATTCCAGTGTTGCCACACTTGGTACAATTGTACCAAATTCAGCCCTTTTTGTTATTCACCGGCCCGTTGGTACCACGCTGGCATTTTCAGCCCCTTTTCTGAAAATGTTGGTACAATTCTACCCAATTTCAGCACCATTTAACAAATACTTGCCAGATTTTCAATGTGTATGTGTGCTGCACTAGTTAAAAATAATAGATACCATTGTGACTTAAAATCATTAATAATGTGTTGTGATGTCTTTCAGTGAAGGTTCTATAGGACCTTGGACCGCTTTTACATGTTTTACAAATGTCAGTTTACTTACCTTATATTTTTCTTACAGTCTATGATCATCCTTCGGTCTTGAAATAAGCGAGAATAAGGTGCCATAATTTATATTTTAATATAACGTACTGTTTACCAGCGGCGTAGCGTAAGAAAACGCCGGTATGCCCGGCATCCCCTATTAATAAGAAAAAATACGTATTTCATTGTATATAAATTATTTGCTTGTAATTATCACAATTATTTCCACTGCAATCTTCTGGAATCTCTCGCCTTACTTTAATAAGCGGAACCTACGCATGCACGTCACTCAGATTCACATTTTCTCTTTCCTCTTGTCGTATGCTATGTTCCTTGGGCATCCAGGCCTACTGCAAAAAACGGGGTTTTCGTCTGCTTTCTGTGGAGTGCGCATGCGCAACTACTTGCTTTCTTAACTCCCTTCACCCCTTGCAACTCTACATTTTGCTTTAGATATACGCTGGCATATCTTCAAGTATTTCCAACTCTATCTATTTTGAACTAAGCTATAGTTTCTGTACAGAACGTACGAGCGCTAACGTCAAGGAAAGAGAACAAAATCCGTAATCCGCGCATTTGCTTCTGTATGCCCCACTAGGCCACCAATTAGGGGGCCTTCCCCCTAAATTTTTTACAACCCTATATTTCCATCGGTATAGCTATGTATTGCTGATTTTAGTAGTATTGTATCGCACAAGTGACTAACTTTGGCATCCCCATTTCGGAATACCACGCTACGCTCCTGCTGTTTACACACGAATTCGGAGCTAATTGATTTGTTCCTTTTATTATTATTATTTTTTTGATATATAGCCATAATACCGTTTTGGTTTATTGGTCACTTTGAAAGAGAGGCGCGTTTGTTTCCTTACAATACATACCAAAGATGATAACTGTTTTCCCTTTTAATTTGCGGCCTCTGTTATACTTCCTACGCGCTAGAAAAGCTTCATCTACTTCCACGGTTGTTCGGGGTCCTCCTATTTGGATGTTTTTAAAAAGTAATTTTTAAAAAGAGCATTTTCTTGATTTGGACTCTTGGAAGAGGGGGGAGGCTGTGTTCTAGAACTTTGTCTCTTTTAGTTTCGTGTTATAGAGCCATGCATTACACTGGTATAAAATAATGAATTCAGCCCTTTTTGTTTTAATTTGGTACTATTTTTCAGCCCACTTCAGAGCTAGGACTGTGGCAACACTGCCCTACTCCATGCACAAATACGTATTTTTCTTTGTTACATTATATATAATTTTACTTACGTTTCCGTAATTTTATCAAGTGTCTACGTAATATGACTATAACTACGAAAACGTTTCTCTCTCTCTCTCTCTCTCTCTCTCTCTATCTATCTATCTATCTATCTATCTATCTATCTATCTATATATGCAACTCTTATGCTGCATTTGGGGTGTACAGTGGCTCACTAGTTGAGCGCTCACCTCTAGTGCGTGAGATTCAATCCCCGTCCAAGTAAGTTTATAGTGAACAACAGCGTATAAATAGGGTTTCTCGGAGTACTCCCTTTTCCTCACACATTTTGATCTTACCAATTTTTCTATCATCATTTACTTTCTTTAATCATCGTCTCTGTTACCCTGAAAGGGCATAAACGTGTGACGTTAAACTGGCAAAATTTTATTTCGTGTTCTTGTGCTCCCTTTATCCATTTCGTCACGCTTGATATATATTCGCTCTTTACTAACACTTCTCTACATCTGATTACATAGCATAATACTATTTATTCTCCATCGTTTGCGTTAGCTCATTATTTGCATTCCCACCTAAGTTAAGAGGCCAGGCCCGTAGCCAACCCAAAAATGTAGGGGGGCCGGCTGAAGTTAGGGGGGGCTGTCCAACCATATAATAATTCATCACCATATTATAGTTCATTAACAAGCCTACAGTGAAAATTATAGGGAGGACAACAAAAATTTAGGAGGGACCGGCCCCCTAGACCCCCTGCATATGAGCCTTAAGAGGCCTAATCACTGCGAAATTAAAATACCGCTAATTTCACAGTAATTATGAGATATCTTCAAATAGATAAAAATATAATCAAAACGTGGAACAAGATCGCCCTAGACAATATTATTTTGCATCAGGTAGCGTTATCACGAGTTACCTAGTAGCTTTCCGTTTGCAGCCATGCAGAAACGCGGAAACAAATACCGATTTTGTAAATGACTGGAAATCGAAAGCAGATAAGTGAGTCGTGATAACGGTATCTTATGTAAAACAATATTGTCTAGCGAGGTCTTGTTTCCACTTTTCGATTATCTTCTATCTATTTGAAGATGCCACATAATTACTGTAAAATTAGCGGTATTTTAATTTCACCGTGATGGGGCCTCTTGATAGTGTTGACTGCCTGTGACATCTTTGCTTTTAGCTCATTCATTTATAGGGGAATAGTTTTTTTTTTTTTTTTTTAATTAAGCGGAAATTTTAAGGATGTGAGTTTTCTGATTACTTCTTCCACTGCACCTAAATACCCCTTGCCCTTTCAAATTATAATTGATAACAATTGAAATTTGAAGATATTTGGGAAATAAATTTAGCTGAGAAACAACTATATCATGAGTTACGAGTTAAATTATTGAGGTAAGTTTAGATTATTGAGATAAGTTCAAATCTTATTTCATTCTAGCAGAAAGAAGACACGTAAAACTTTCAGGCAAGGACATATAAAAAGCATGCAGAACACACTTTAACATCACACATAAGAGTGTCCTGTCGATTGAACAAATCATTTTTTGTTTTACTTTGACACCCAAAACTTATCAATCGTACACAGTGTGGTAAGTCAACTTTTCTTCGTGTCTACGACAGCCGCTGGTAAATTAAAAATAAATGTCTTTGCATATTACCTTCTTCAGATGGTTTCGAGTGTCATCTCTCTCATTCAAGCAAAGCACTTACAGCCACTTTCATTCGAGAGTAATATGTTGCTATAAAATTTCTTTAGTATGCGTTTTAAATTATGTTTGCATTCTCTTCATAATACTTGACTTTTGTTTCTTGAAAGATTCAGAAATAATTACTCTGGGATATTAGGCAGATTAGAAACTATTCGATTCTCGGTTGAAGCTTTAGTAAGTTGTAATTTTCGTAGTATAACAATGTACACTAAACTTTATTATTGCAACAGGATTCATAACCCATCTCTGTAAATATAAATATTCATACGGCCTACGTAAGAAGTAGTTTCTCATGAGTGTTACCTTCATGTTGTTTGAGGCATAACTCTGGAACGCCTCCAGCAACTTCAATAGCACTTGGTTTTCCTAAGGCTTACAATCTCACAAAAACAGTAAGATGCTGTTAGCACCCCTGGAAAGATGGAAAGGAGTGGCATATAAAAATAATCGAAATCGGCTAATTTTGGTGCCGAATCTAGAATTTCTGCAGTCGCTAAAATGAATTGTTACTCCCAAAACCTTTCTAAATTCACGTTCAGCACTCAAAAGGATGGAGGTAAGAAAATCTGAAAAACAAAACGTCCAAATGACCGATATAAGTGATGAATCCATAGTTTATATGTCAGGAAGATATGCTACCCATTTTAAATGACTTAATGTAGTGTCTGCCCCAAGTTGAGTTATTATGTCATTTTGATTCAAGTTTTTGTTTTAGAAGGGAATAGGATGTTTCAAAATATATGCAAAAGTAGAGTATTTTATGTGGTTTTATCATTACATTTTCATTGAAGGAGAAAGGAAATTCAAATATTTTCCATAAAACGTATTTTGCCCGTGCGAAAACCTGGCATTGTTTTTAGAAAACTTCGTTCAAAATCATAATGCACGATTTCTAATAAAAAGAACGTAACCCTTTGGGAAACCTAGGAAATACATTGTGGAAGTCTAACGCTAAAAAGAACGTTGCAGTACAACCAATGCTGTCTATGGTTGGGCTAAGTTACAATATATAGACTAATATATTAAATAACCCTCGTAATTAACCAATAACTAGGTTTATTACTTAAATATTAAGTTTTCTATAAAAATTACGTTTTCAAAGTTTGTAAGTAACAAGAGCAAAAACAACAACAAAAAAGTTTAATATTTCATAAATGAAATCGTTTATAATACTGTACTTGAAAACTTCACGTCATGAAAAGTTAGATTCAATGCCAATGCCAACAACGACAAGATAAGTTAAACACAACAAAAACACTAAATATTCTAGTGTATAGTGGGGGAGTAACGAAGTTTTGTTGTTTAAAAAGAGGGAGAAAAAAAGAAGTTCCCATATCTTCCCCGTTGCTTTGTTCTTTCTAGATCTCATGTTGACTCATTAGCCGAGAAGGCATACTAAACTTCTTAATTATTTTGAGTTTTGAGCGGTTCCTTCTTCCCTTTTTCGATATCCGATATTATATATATATATATATATATATATATATATATATATATATATATATATATATATATATATATATACTTTATTTGCTTTTGGGGCCCTTTATCACTTTCCCTCTTGAAGTATTCTATCTAATGCTAGACTTGCTTTCTTTCATCTTTTTAAATTTTAAGTAAAGATTTAAAAGAATCCTCATTTTCTACTCTGCATATATATATATAAAAGCTAATATTCTGTACTTTGAAGGGAATAAGTTTTTTCAGAAATCAAGATATAAAAAAAACGGTAAATATGATGAGACACATTTTAAAGAAATAAGAAAAGAATTTTCCTCTTCAAATGAAGTTTTCCCGAAGATGAAATATGGAAGAAACTTAAAAAGTTATATTTTTTTCTTATACAATATCATCAAAGTTTGTCTCTTGCAAAATAGCAGTTTTAAGAGTAAGAGTTTACGAAATTTCGCTACAATTTATGAAGATATGGCAACACTGTTTATTAACAAAAGTTTAGTAAAAGGAAAATTAGATATTCAAATATTGTAGATACGTTCAATGCAATGATCATGAAGAAATCAATATATTCCAATAAAAGACTACTCGTTTTTTGTTCTTTAAATTAAAGAATGAGAGAAAGAAACGAACTTGAGCATTTAGAGACTCAGATCAAAATTGAAAAACGTTAAGTTAATAAATAAAAATATTCACTAGGGACATTATCAAATTTTAATGGTTTACTTGCAAACAAGGTAAATACAACGTTAAAAACAAGGTAAATACAACTATTCAATTTAAGGACAATAAATTTCTAGAAGAGGAAGCCAATGCTAGAATCAACGTTCTGAAGCAATGTGCTTTCGATGCTGTTCAGAGCACTTGATGGTTAAGTACGTATTCAGACCTATGAAGCCAATTTATACTTAGTGATTAGGGAAAAGCGTGACGTTTTGCAAAAATTATGGTACAATAATAATTTTAAAAAAATAGTAATTTTGATATAATTAACCCATTGCGTTCAAGTGACATCTATGTGGATGTCATGAGAACGCATTCTTTTTTAAGGGTTGTATTAATCCTGGAGATGATGAAATTTTTTAGTGGATGCAAAGTACGAGGCAGTTCTACTATTTTTCCTTAGGTGGCAGCACCTTACTAACAGAAAAGGAAAAAATGTTTTGTGTCTCGATAGATAGCAGGCCTAAGGGAACATTCAATTAGGACACACATACGTTTGTTTTGACGATAAACAATTGACAAAATGGATGTCCGAAGAATATATATATATACAGTATATGTGTATGTTGAATATATATACAGTAGAGCGTCGATTATCCGAAGTAATTGGGGGACATGGGTGTTCGGAAAACTTTTTTGTTCGGATAATCGAACTGTACTGTACTGCACTGTACTGGACTGCACTTCCACAGCCAGTGCCAAACCGACAGAAGTGTGCTGATTGTTGAAACACAGCGACTGGCGGCTTGGCCGGTCAGCAGCGCCTTATGAAGGCCCCATTAGAAGCAATGTTTCGCCAGCGGTGGCTCAGTGCGGCGACTACTGTGGGAAACTTGGTTTGGGAGTGAGGGGGATGATGGACGGTAGGGTGGGAGAGTAACGGCTGCGAGCGAGTACACAGTTCGGTTAAGCGGTCGTTCGGTTGACCGACGTTCGGATAATCGACGCTCTACTGTATATATATATATATATATATATATATATATATATATATATATATATATATATATATATATATATATAATCTCCGGTCAGTTTAGCCAACCTGAATCAGCATAAAATCCCTTCAAAACATCAAAATTTCCCTTTTCCACTGCAAATATTTCACAATGCAAATAATTTCTTTTATCAGTAATTTCAATGTTCTCTTCGCGCATGCGCAATAACTATGTACAATATAACGGTCTAGACCGTATTTTAAAAGTAAATGAAAACCTGGTGATAGGAAAATGACACCTGTAACACAAGGGGTTAATATTTATATTGTACTTCCTTTATAAGCTCCAAATGTATGCACTTTTGAGGTTTAGAAAAGAAGCAAATACTCTTAGCTGCTTATCAGAACTTTTGCTCGCATAGATTATATTATTGCATAACAATCAATACATATACAGGGTGTTAAAAGCAACACCGACAACATTTGGGAGGTGATTTCTGACACCAAGATAAGACTAAAAGAATTGACCAACCTAGGTGCACAAATGCTTCCTTTCGGAGTCATACGCCACCGAATACATGGAAAAATGAACTTTAAAGTTTCATAGTTCCAAAACTATGGAACCTACCTTAGTCGGGTCAACACTTCACTTAGGAACTAGTATGTGCCCTATCTAAATATCCATGTTTCATAATCGTGCGGTACTTGCGCAACAATATTTATACAGGTAATTGGTGAGTACTTCAAATTGTATGTCCGTAGCCAAACTCTCTGTATAAAAATCGTTGCGTGAATACCACAGGATTCTGGAACATGTATTTTTGGATAGCGCACATATTAGTTCCTAAGTGAAGACACACGAATGGACAGAGTAAATATAAAGCAGTTTTTGGTAAATCTAATTCTTAAAATTCTGTTTAGGCTATGTACTCCTTTCCTGGCAATATTTAACCTTGAAACTGTTGGAAAACAGCAAAAGTGTAGTTATCTGCGACTTATATTAAAAAAATAATACAAATATATATGTTAATTAGATCAAATTTCTTCTTATTATTATTATTGTATCATAATTCTGTCAACCATCACGCTTTACCCCAATCACTAACTACAGGTATAAATTGCCTTAATACAGTTATAATCACATAAAACATACTGGAAAACATTGAAGGCAGATTGCTTGAGAACACTGATTTTAGCATTGGCTTCCTCCTTTAGAAACATATTGTACTTTAATTGAATATTATTTTCAACGTTTGTTTGCCTTGTTTGACAATGTCCATAATGAATATTTTTATGTATTTATCTTTCACGAGGAAGAATCAGAAACTAATGTTACAAGGCCGACATTTCTGGAGTTTCATTTGTTATAGCGGAAACAGAAATATGCCGTAACTTTAATACATGAAGCTGGCAACTGTGCAGAATTTCAGTCACCTGCCACAAACAGCGCTAGTTGTATGTAAACACAAATGGTGACGCGTTTGGAAAACTGGTATTGCGGAGAAGTTCGCTCAGTTATTCGATATCTGTGAGCGAAACATGTAACCTCGGTTGAAATTCACCGGCAGCTGGTAGAGGCTTACGGAGAGACTGTAATGCCTGGTCAGCATGCTGCAGAATGGTGTCAAAAGTTTGAAGCTGATAGAGAAAACATCATCAACGAAGAGCGCAGTGCCCAACCCACCACACTGTTGAAGCAGTTTCGCTGGGACCAGTGTTGCCACAGTCCTAACTCTGAAGTGGGCTGACAAATAATACCAAATTGAAACAAAAAGGGCTGAATTTTATACCAGTGTAATACACGGTTCTATAACACGAAACTGAAAGAGGTAATGTTCTAGAACAACCGCCCCCCTCTCTTGCAAGAGCACAATTCAACGTGTCGATATAGATCTATAAAACGCAGAAATGTTCGGATATCTTTATATTCGTCAATATGGCGTCACTAATAAACAATTTTGCCCTCTAAGCCAGCAATTAAGTCAAAGTATTTTTCGTGCTATTATCTTTTGGTGTAGAATCTTTACAATGACTTATATTATAGACTTACTTGAGCACAAACTGATATTCAGAATATTCAACATTTGATTCAACGTGTTTGTGTGGTTCTACTTCTTTTTAAGGTTTGAAGATAATATTTCCACCACACTGCTTCCTTCTCGTCTTCTTCACGCGTGGCGCGCATGCGCCCACCTAGCGTCATTTGTATCCCAGTATAGTTTGAATTACGAATTTTCCACACAAAGTTCCTAAGTGTTAAGCGGTGCAACGCCACAGGATACAAGTTCAACAGCATTTTTTAAGAGTCCAACACACAGTATAAGTAACGTGAGATGCAGGAAATATCTTACTGACACTTTAGAAAATGTGACAAGTATTTGTTAAATTGTGCTGAATTGGGTAGAATTGTACAAACTTTTTCAGAAAAGGGGCTGAAAATGCCAGCGTGGTACCAACGGGCCGATGAATGACAAAAAGGGCTGAATTTGGTACAATTGTACCAAGTGTGGCAACGCTGGATGGGAGAACATCGACGACGACGATCCTCTCTCAGCCCGGACTACACTCCAAACAACTTTCACCTGTTCCCGCACTTAAAGAAGCACTTAGGAGACCGTCGCTACGCTTCAGCGTCGAGGAGGTGAAACACTTAGTGACTGCAGTGGCAGAACACGCCTGGAATCATCAAACTCATTCCATGATGCGACAAGTGCATTAACCAATATGGAGACTATGTCGAAAATAACCTACTGTATATACTATCTTTTGGTTGTATTGGTTATAGATATACGTTTCACTGCAAGATTTGTAATCTTACTTTTTGATCAATCTTCGATTTTATTTATGTATTTTGTTTTCAATTTAGCTCTGGCAGCCAAGATGCTAAAGTTTTCCTTTTCATTCCTTCATTCTTTAATTTAAGGGACAAAAACGTTCTTGCTCTTTTATTAGACTATATTGCTTTTGTTTTAAATTCAAAGTGTGGGAAGTTAATGAAATTTAGTGCTATTTGTGTTTACCAAAATGCTCTTATTTGTTAACAGAAATAAAAATGATATAGCTTGTGATCATGAATAACTCAGGCTTAACTGTAAGGATTGAAATATAGCTGTACCTCTGAGTGGAATTAAAAACTAACTACTTTCCTTTGTCGCTAATACTTTGTAGTTTTTGTAAGTGAAAAAAAAAGCAAAAGAAAACGGGAGAAATACATCACAAACACACTCGTCTCCAGTGAACAGGAAAAAAATATTAGTCTCTAAATTTATGTGAATTAAACGAAAATGAAAAAATAAAAAACATAGCGAGCATAGAGTTAGGAGAGAAAAAAAAACATGAGAAAGAAATGTGACATCAGCAATCTTCTTGCGGCCAGCTGTTGCTAGCATTATTGCAAGAATTTTTTCGTTTTTTAAAATAAAAAAAAAGAGAGAGAAGAAAAGAAACATTCTTTTTCTCATTTAGACAAAATTTCTACCAGAAAGGAGATAAGTTGTTCATGAGAGGAGAAAAAGGAAAAAAAAGGAGAAACAAGAACACACGCATACAAACGAACAGTCACATTTAGAACTTTTTTAAAAAAAGACCTGAAATTCTTTTCATTTGTGCGAGAAAATTCCAGAGAGACTTTCACATTAATTAACGCTGTACATCTTTTATTCTTTCTTTCTCTCTCTCTCTTGTCTTCCTGTTTTTTTCAACTCTTGTGTTCAGTCGCCCATTCTCCAGGGTTTTCCTCTTTTGCTATGCCATGCCTGCTTCACTCCTCTTAACACAAGCAACCGCACACCTCCGCTTTAGCTTCGGTATGTGTCACAGTTCGCAGCTGTTTCTTGTGTCTCTTGTCACCGACGTGCATCGCAGGAATGCAGTTTAGAAGTGTGATTGTACCGCACAACTTCAGTGTTACTAACTCGGTTTTCTTTAAAAATAATTAAAAATAAAAAAATAAAAATGAAATCCAAGAAGGAAGCCTTGTAGGAAATATCGTCAGGAAAAGGAAGTGCTGGAAATATTAAAAGGAAGTAATTATAGAATCCCGCAACGCATGTTTGTATTTATGGTTGTATATTTCGTAGGCAATGGCTTCCCCGTCAAAGTGCTTCATTAGTGCATGTGTTATAGAACTGTATAACGAGCTCAAAATAAGATAAAATATCTTGTAATGAAGTAAATTATATTTTCTTTTTATCTATTTTCCAGTATTAGAAGCTTGTTTTAAAATTTAATATCTGAAATCTAGAATGAACCAATACTAGAGGGTTATTCAAAGAGCGCGCCGGTCTTATTACATCAAATTATGAGCCATATTTTTTTTTCTAAACACACTAATATAACTCATAAATATGTTCATCACACATTTCGATTTCAGATATGGTGAATAACTAGAGATTTCTCTGTACTGAAGAACATCCTATACCTATTTTTTGGTAAAGGCGAAGAACCGATTTCATTGGGCTAACAGCCACACTGCCAAGGGCGCCCATATTGTGGTTTCCAAGGGGGGGAAGCATACGCGACATTTCAAATATAGGTTGAAATCTTGCTGTAACTAATGTAAAAATTCAATTGGGTTTTCGATATTCCGAAGTACAATTTCCTCTAGGGGGGCGAGCGCCCCACCTTGTACCCCCTGATGGGCGCTCTTGCGCACTGCCACTACCAATGCCTAAAGTTTTGCTCAGAACGTTCACTACGACAACGCCCAGGACTTACAATGTTCACTGTTAAAGCTGTTTCAATGATTTTTTTCATAATTTTCGCGAACAGTTGATTCATTCGATGCCTCGTTTCGCCCTAGAACCCAAGTCGACTGACAGTTGCTGCATAACTTTCTCCGTTCCGGTAAAAAAAAAAAAAAAAAAAAAAATCACAATTAACATACGTTGTGCTATAGTAAACTGCTCCATGGTTAGACATAGACTGAAGAAATGCGAGAAATTCAGACTAAGGCGACAATCAAAATGTTTGTGGGTAGGTCAATAATACAACACAATGTCGGCTACCGAGAGACAAAAATTTGCCAGACAATCCAAAACAGGCGCGCTTTTTTGAATAACCCTTTATCAGGAAAAGAAAAGCTTTGAACAATATTGTTGGCTTTGATTTGATTTTGAGTTTAGAGTCCCTTCAGCAGCGAGCCTATATAAAACGTTGACCTACAGCTTAACGTAAAATCCGATCGAGACGAACTCTCTTCGGAAATAGAATCCGAATCCTCCACGACAAAGGTGCTTCACAAACTACTTTGCCATGAGGGAGATTCTAAGCAATAATGTATCATGCTAAGCTTAAGTTTTAAAATTTATTAATTGAAACATGTTGTACGGAATTTAAGAATTGATTTTCCTTTAGGAAATAAAATGTGCGAACAAGGGTGTCTCTATGGGGAAGTCACATGGATAAAAATTTTAATTTTCCTCACTACAAGCTAAGGAAAGAAATCCTTCACACAGCTTCAGAAAGTTATACACAAGAACTTATTAGGTAAACCTTCTCCCCTGACCTATATGACGCATTTAATTTTGTTCGATGAAATGAAATCTTTGAGTTAACGGAAACAGTGATGATGATAAGAAATGAATGAAATGGTGGAATGAAGAAAGTTGGAGAACCGCGAGAAAATCCACGCACACTGTGTTTGTCCACCACAAAGCGCACTTGGCGCGAACCGGGATCGAACCAGGGACTTCACACACCAGAGCTGAACGCTCTACCACTGAGCCATCGCGGCCACCTTTATTCTACTGAGTGAGAGCTATCGACTGCTATATGTATCAGATATTTGGACATATTTCCCATTAAACATTAAAATATTCTATCATTTAAAAAAAAAATACGAATATTAATAGTTACCAGTTCTTTACTTTTCAATCTTCTGTCCTAACTAACGTATGAGAAGCGCATAAATAACTAACATAAAATTACCATTTCTTATATAGCAGCGTAATTACAAACTCTTAATGAATTAGACGCCCTTTGTAGTGCAGTCACTAGCGCTCTTGTCTTTGGTGCGAGCTGTCCCGGGTTCATTCCCCGGTAGGAACACACGGTCGAAAAAGTACAAAAGCTTTTTCAGGTGAGCAATCCTGAGTGATATTTTCTTGAGTTTTTCTCATTAACACCAAGGAAATACCGGAATGGTACCTAAGATATAGGTCCCAGACCCCCTCCTTATTTTCCCAATTATCTCTTCCTTCCCTTTCAACGGGTAGTGTGAGCGCCGAGGGACCTTATCCCTCATATGTGACGGGCTAAATGGCCTTAGATGCCGTAAACCCGAAATGTAATTCCCAACTCTAAATCTTAATGAATTACTTTTACTCAAGTCAACAACGCTTCACTGACGAAGTAAGTATTTTCAATCCTTTATTTTACAAGTATCGTACTATTTATATTTGAATGACACTTTCTATCCTGCTATACGAATTAACTCCCAATTCAGTAATTAAAAACAGAAAACAAAGCTTGATATACGTATATAACTTATCTCTTCATTGAAGCTTACTGGATTCAAAATCATATTAAATTTATTTCCCATTGTCGTATGCTGTGAAAGCGAACATACAATAGATCAAGTGAAATAGCATGGATGGAATGTATACAGTGATTGTATTGCTCAATGAAAGAAAGAAAACAATCAAACCGACGGCACGCTTTTATCACAAGAACAGCATAACAATTCAATAACGAGTATGAAAAACTAAATGGGCAATAGAAAAGAGAACTTTTTTTTTGTTTGTGTGTCTTTTGTAATTTTTTTGCAGTGTTTGAATTTTGTAAATGGTGTATTCTAACTCAATTAGTAATAAAAAAATAATCATTTCGATTCTGTTTTGTTACTTTTCGTTACTAATGTATGTTAGTAATAAAGTTTGGGCCGTTTCTGTTTAACGTAAGACATATCTCAAATTTCATCATCATCTTTGTTTATACGTAGTTCAGTACACGAATCTCTTCCACGATCCATGCAAATTTGTTTCGAACAAACGTTCTTAAAAGAAGCACCACAGTGTACGAAAACTTCCAAGTATTTAGAGGCCATTCAGAAAATTAACTATTATGGGGTTGCCATATTACCCGATTTTAGATGGTACCACCCGATTTTCAGGTCCTATATTCGTCCCCCGCTTAATCATCTCATAATCACGAAAAACCATCCGCTTTTTTGGATTGGAGAAAAATCTAAGACGATTTTGTTGATAAAGTGCTGCTATATTCAACGTAAACCGCTACATGTCTGTGTCAATCTCAATCGCGATTGAGTTAAATCTGGACTCGCGCTCAGGCTCAGGCTCTGAGCTATTTGCCCAGTGCTAGTGCGCAGAGCCGTTTGGCAAGTAAAGAGATTTGCTCTATTGCATAGTGGTTTTCTTTGTGTAGTTCATGTGTTTTTAATGTAATGTACGGTACTGGATGTTCTATACGAATGAATATTCGTTTGTGGATGTGACAAACATGCTTAAATTATGACTTCATGATTTCATATAAATTATTTTGTGTTTCTTAGAGGCAAAACCGTATGAACAATGTCTTCCATATATCGCTTGCATTTTTTTTTGGGGGGGGGGAAACTTGGCTTACATATATCCTTACAATTACACATATCTTACTGTAATACTTACTTAATACTTACTTCACAATTCGAGAGTCACATTTGAACTTAATAAAACATTAAAGGCAAAACTTAAATTTGCTTTACTTTAGTTTCGTTAGAAGAGCACATTGGAAGTGTCACTTAACAAAGCAGTCACTTAAAAAATGGTCTGAAGGATTCCAGGTCAGTATTTGTAATATACAAGTTCACATCAGACGACCCGCTCGGGAGAGTATACTCCCGCAAGTACGTTTTTCCGCGCGCTACTCTAGCCAGTTGTTTTACGCGCTATCCTAGCCAGTTGTTTTAAGTTGGTCACAAAATTTATATCATGAAGTACAAGGGGAACCAAACGAGCCCTGTATCATGGAGTACAAGGGCATAAGTACTACAACTACTTATCTGCACAAAAGTAAATAAATCACTTTTTTAAGTATTATTTTCATATTATTTTAATTTAATAAGTGTTATAAAAATGTAAAAAAAAAATGTAAAAAAATAAAAACCTCCTCGGTTTGAACTCACGCTAAAATAGACTTCTATTACTAGCATATAGCGTTAGCTGACGCGGCCACGAAGGCCGACACCAGCAAGCGTTTGATTTCTGCTATTTTAATGCAACGTGACAAGAAGTGGATAACGCCAATCAATCACAACTGTGTTTCTCGTTCCTACTTCCGGGAGCATTACTCTCCCGAGCTAGTCCTCACATCAGTACTTAAAGGTTTAGAATCCCCCTCTTTTCTAATTTTAAAATATGGTAACCCTAAACTAGTAACAATGTCACAATTAACTCCACGTAAAGGAGTTCCGTACAAAGTAATCTAGTTTTATTTTAGAGTTGTATTCCACAGACAGATTAGTATTTTGTACCCTGAATATTATACTAACACGTTAATCTCAACAGTACTACGGGTGGGTCTGTCAAGGAAGGATGATATATACTATTCTTACAGGAATACATGTGGAACTGATTTTTGGTTTGTTCATATCTTGGGATCAACTGGATGGATCACGCTCATAAACGAACTTAATTCCTAATTCTTAACCTGCTACACCCTGGTCAAAATTCATGGTGATGCATCAAAGAAAAGGAAATCTAAGTTTTACGTCCCACGATTACGCCGGCTAGGCTAAAGGAGACGATGATAATGAGAAATGAATGAAATGATGGAATGAAGAAAGTGGGAGGAGACGGGAGAACCCCAAGAAAACTCACTTACATGGTGTTTGTTGATGCATCAAGTAGTTTTTGAGATCTTTTGGTTTTTCAGGCGGACACCGTAAATATATTAGGACTTTTGATAAACAATACTCCTTAAAAAGAAATTTTTAGTTTATTTATTGAAGTTAAAGTTAGTTAATGAAGTTCTTTTCCAGCAATAAAATCTGGAATTAGAATTTCAGGTGGAATTCTAACCACCGTGATGCTTGTAATTTTCTGAAGGCTTTCCCACCGGGGATCGAACCCGAGACCATGTGAACCAAAGACGCACACGACAGCTACTATACTAGCGGACAGGGCAATAGAGACTCTTTCAAGAGCCTTTTGTTCATTACTGTTCGAATTGCTTCTCTCACTGGTTTTCTGTCATTATGTTATATTATCTGTACTCGCCTTCAGAGCAGGGGCCGCGGTGGCTCAGTGGTAGAGCGTTCACCTCTGGTGCTTGGGGTCCCGGGTTCGATCCCAGCCCCCGCCAAGTGAACTTTGTGGTGGACAAACGCTGTGTGCGTGGGTTTTCTCGGGGTTCTCCCGTTTCCTCCCACTTTCTTCATTCCACCATTTCATTCATCACTCATCATCACCGTCTCCTTTAGCCTAACTGGCATAACCGTGGGACGTAAAACTCAAAGATTTCATTTTCATTTTCGCCTTCAGAGCAAGAGGCATGGATTTGTTTCCCGGTGGGAGCTCAAGTGGTTCCGGTTTTACATGTTAAGCTGTAGGTTCAGATCTCATATAGTCTCGATGCTGAAAGGGATTATATACCCTAATTCAACCAACATTCAAACTCAGGGCTGCAATTCCCATCTGAAGGCTCCAGATGGCGCCACTAAAAATGTAACTTTTTTGGTTTCGTGTGTGCTGATCAAACATGATAGTTCGTGCACGCGCGAATTACACTGGATTCCAGAACCAATTGCTATTATGGAAAATTATAGTACAGCATAGAGTAATACAAGGTACTACCATTACAAACACTTAGTCTCAACCAAATATAGTTGGTATTTTTAAGAGAACAAATTGGTTTAAATCAATACTAAAACTTGTAACTAAGATTGATAAACCAAAACATTTTAAGCATGTTTGTGTAAATATATCTATTGATGTCCGGTTTTATATTTAGTGTGAAACAACCCTCTGTAATTCAAACAATAAACAGACCAAGGTCACGCGTACAGCATCATACAGCATAGGTTTATAACATTTTTTGCCGGTCACATAACATCGAAAAACAGTATCTCGCTAGCACATGCCAAAACATGTTTTGATGACCTTCTCAAAAACATCGTGAAAGTGAACCCTCGAGCAGTGTTCGTGCAATTGCGGATGAGTTAGGCATACATCATATCACTCCGTTGGACGGTTCCGTGTAACCTGTACGCGAGGATACTGCATGAGTTGACACAGGGCCTGTAGGGTGAAAAGTTTTATGCGGGGGTACTGCATGATATAGGGCATCAAAGAACAATTTTCTGAGTATACGGAATAATCGGTGTGCGTTTCTGCATCGGATTGTCACTTCCGATGAAAAATGGTTCTCTTAGGACAATCGTAAATGATGAAGACATTGATTTATTCTTGATCATTATCCATAGTTGTCACCAAAATCCGCAGAAGAGTTGCTGGTGTAGTGATCTGTGGTAGAGGTTGTTCATCATATCTTCCTCCATCAAGGCAGAGTCACTACTGCGGATCATTAGAGACTTAATTCCACCAAATTCGCTGCAAATTTGTCCGCAACTATATATACTATTCAAAACATAGTGTTCTCATCTCGCACGATAATGCATACTCACATAACGCTCAAAGAATGGTGCACACTTTTCACGTTTCAGTACTAACTCACTCCCGTATTTTCCTAACGTGTTTCCTACTGCAGTGGCGGATCTAGGCCAGGGCTGGGAGGGCCTAGGCCCCCCAGTTTTTCAGTGACAAAATAATTTGAGCTGTTAATTATATATTTTTGAACGTTTATATATGCTGTTGTTGTTGTTGTTGTTGGGTTAAGTTTAACATTCCGTTCAGCAGCGAGGCTATATGGGACGTGGACCTACTGATTAATGTGCAATCCGAACCACACGAGCTCCCGCCGGGAATCGAACCCGGGTCTACCACGCCATAGGCGCGTACGCTAACCGCTTAGCCACGAAGGAGCTCAGTTTATAAATGCCTATTATAGTCTAGGGACTGGCTTGCGCCCAATTTTTACCTTCTAGGTCCGCCACTGTCCCACTGAGTAACATGTCAACCGGTATCTCGGTCTTTTCCGGGCAGGGAAGAACTGCTCTGATGACCGGACGGTGCAACGCGCAATTGAGGACATTTATGAGTCGCAGATTCCGAACCTTTTTTTATTATGGAATCCATTTAGTCAGCGGAGCGGCGGGAAAAATGTATGATTGTAGATCAGATACTATTTTGACTAACCATGTATGTATTTTCCTTTTTCTTTTCTTTTTCGACCTTTAAAAGTGACTCGCCTTAAGCGAACATTTCTCTCTCACCAATCTAAAATTTAAAGGTATTCAATGTCTGTTTTTTTTTTTTTTACGTAATTTAATGATTTGTTACTCTTCTCTCATTTTCTTTTGTTTTCTTATTTCTTTTATTGCTTCCGTTAGACAATTTAATTGGAAATTTTTGTTTGTCTTTTTTTTATTTGTTTCGTTAGTTAAAAGTTGATTTTTCTTTTTCCCAGCAGTGTACAAATAATAAGTAGATTATTTCAAAGAAGAAAAGTAAAAAGAAAGAAATATTGTTACATCAAACAGCCAATGAGTTCATCCTTTAAAAAATACATACTAGGCACACACACACACACGCAAGATTATTAAACAGAAACAGAGATGGAGAGACAAAACCAAAAAAATAAAAAGAGAGAAAGGAAAATCTTTATTTATTCGTTTTTTTTTTAAAAGACAGAATTGAACGGAGTAATATCTTTGAAGCTTCGAAAGAAAGGTACTGTAGTTTATTGTGCCGATCCTCCAGGGATAGATTCTATTCAGCATGGTTTCCTGTTTTCAGATCGCATCCATCCATCTAATCTCCCTCTGTCTCCACCCCTGTTTCATTGACATATATATTCATTCTCTCCCTTGCAGCTACGATATACTTTATATAGTACATACAAGGAACAAAGGCCAGTAGAAAAAGGACAGTATAGACACACACATACATATATTCCCCTTACTTACACCACAAATTCTCAAACCAATATTACCATATATTCACCAATGACCAAATAGGCTGAAACATTTCTGCCATTGTAAAAGAGAAGAACAAAATTAGCCTAAGGGGACGAGTGGGGGGGGGCGGCTTTTCAAAATAATATCACATGAGAACTGCTCACACGAGAGGTCCCCCACAATGTTATTCAATGCATAGGTACGTATTCCGTTCTTCCCATTTTTTTTTTCGTTTCATTTTATCTTTTCTATTTTTGTATGTGGATAAATCGATATGGGACCTCACTAACACTAGTCAAGGGTTCACTAGTCTTTTTTTTTCATAACGTAGTTGGAGAGTGAGGAACAAATTCCAGAATTGATGAATGGCTTATTATCTAATTACAGAAGAACGCCACATGTACGTCGCTATTCTCAATACACTTAAGCAAAGGTTTCTTTCTGTTTATCTGAATTATGTTAAACTTCTGAGGGCTTTAATAGTTTGTTGCAGTAGCTCTCCATTTCTGTAAATGGTTCTTAACCAATGGCATACACAGAATTTCATCAAGAAAAAGTTCAAGCTCCAAGGTTCATATTGTTTCAGGATTTTTGCATAGTATCTTAATGTATTAAAATGTATTTTTTTAATGTTATCTTGTTGAAGGGAGTTAAATTCCGGAATCGTCCTCTTGCGCCCTTCATTTGCACAGATTGAGCCTTTTAAGTTTCGGTACCTCTTGTATACTGTAAGGTTCCACGTGTTTCTAAACCATGTACTGGATGTAAACACTCCTCAGACGACAGCTAGGAAGAAGACCTCGTTCACCACCGCCAATGATCGGCAAGTGATGACGATTCAAGTAGTCAGCAACATTTCTGCATGAAAGAAGACAAGACGATACAGAAGACACCAGTCTCGCCCGGTTCATCATACCACCAACTTTCTAAGACGCCTGGTCATTGAGCGTTCCTAAACGTCTTCTCTAAGACGCCTGGTCATTGAGTCTTCCTCAGCACCCTCAGCACCCTCTCTAAGACTCCTGGTCATTGAGCGTTCCTTAACACCCTAAGACGCCTAGTCATTGAGCGTTCTTCAACACCCTCTCTAAGATGCAGGTCACTGAGAGAAACCCATTCAACAAACTCTAAACAGTATAGTTACTGGGATCCTACAACTTCATCAACAAACCCTCAAATAATTAGAGGAACTTATACTTATTTGTAATATTTATAATATGCAAGAAGAAGATTTATAATAAAAGGTGATGAGAAAGTCCAAACTCCCGTGTACCATCTTTTAGTACTATCCTAAAAGACAAATAGTCTATCTTTACAGTATACACTGGTCTTAACCATGGACGTTCTCTGCATAAATTTCGGGTATCAAAATTCATCACATGGTAAAATCCATGGGGAGAAATCTGCTGGTTATTATGCATTATCAAAAATCTTTCATTACAGCCTTTGAAATCATGTATACTACATATAATAAATTGACTTTAACCTCTTCAAAAATCTTTACCAAAGAATTGGTTTTAAAGATTTCTACAGGGTGTCCATTTCTAAGTGGTTTACCCGTGTTATTTCTTATTCTTATAATAGAATGCTTTAGTTGAGAACATTTCGTACCGTAGATGGATACCAGATTGTACTATTGATAGGACAATTTGTATCTGAAGAATTCCGTTTTGATTCTCAGAAATACTGCAACATTTGTGCACAACGATTAAAGTAAAATTAGTTTCAAGGAGGTAAAACTAATTTCCAATGTCGGAAACTCTGCTGTGTTATATTTGATATTTATGTTAATGAACATAATTATGTTTTTAAATAAAACGTTAATGAAAAGTTCCTCGACGTTAAAAGGAGCAGGTTTCCACCTAGTTCCTTGGTTATCAGTCGAATGGCTAATAAATGCATTTAGTATATATTACTCATAAATATCCGATGTACGTACATAATACAAAATTATGTTGTGAATGTGTTACTGGCATCTTTCAGTCGATTATGTAATTCATTAAACGATTTCTTGTTTTGGATATTCTGGATAACAAAAAACATTTTTTTTCAAACTATAAATCTGTGTAATGCTAACAAGTAAGTATGAAAAGTCTTGTATCAAAACGACAAAGTTGGCCTCCTCTGTTACATATCCATCAGAACAAGAATGATAAGAGATAATAAGAAATTATAAACTGCTGAAGATTCATCGTTCCAAGCAGTAGCGTACACAGGTATTTATTTCGGGAGGTGTTCGAACTCAATATGAAGGTATTTTATATTAGAATTCCTAAAATTGCCCCTAAAATTAGGCTAAATTTACACAAAAGTCGAAATTTACACAAAAGTCGAAATTTCGGAGAGGGGGGTCCTGAACCCCCATGAACCACCCCCTGCGTACGTCCTTGGTTCCAAGGTAGGTTGTACTTCCGTTCTTGTCCTTGTATTTGAGACCGGGAACAGTACATATCTTCTGCTTCAAGTAATAAAAGTTGATATTCATAGAAGAAAAGTGGCAAGAGGTAGTGGAAACGTTGCAAAATGAGGTGCAACCTCCACTCTGGCCAGGGGAGGATCCTTAGGGGGGAGGGAGAAGACGGTAAAAGATTTTCTCTCTGACGGAACTTTTGCATCACTAGTGCCTGTGCTGCTGGTAGTGTTGTAAATAAAACAACGTTCGTATTTTTTTCAGAAATGTAGTTTTTTTTTAAGAAAAAATATTGCTTCTCGTATTTTTCTAAATTTCCTTTTTTCTCTTAAATACCGTATTTTGCGGATTACAAGACACACTCTTTTTCTTCAAAAAATTGCCTCCAAAATTCAGGTGCGGCTTATACTTGAAATTAATATAAAAATGTCCAGTGTTTGGTTTAAAATTCCCGCCAGTCTTAAAAATGGCCATATAATCAATGCCACGCGAAACCTATCTGGCAACATTGGATTCAACTGGCAGCAGCAATGCACCGATGCGACGAAGATGAGTTGTGGGGATTCACAAACTTGCTAACACTGACTGGCTTTATAATCTAATAACAAAAATGATAAAAATGTTACGGTATTTTTTTTAATTGCTTAAAAAACTAAGTGCGTACTAGTCCATAAAATACGGCAGTCATTTGTAGTGTATCTAACGCAGTGTTCGAAGTAGGAAAAGAGCAGAGGCGGTATATTTTATTTCAATTTTGACTCGACATACCGGCTATCCAAGGATGCCCATCAGGGGGGCAAAGGGGCGCTCGCCCCCTAGAGGAAATTGTACTTCGGAATATCGAAAACTCAATAGAATTTTTAGAATAGTTACAGCAAAATTTGAAACTATATTTGAAATGTCGCTTTTCCTTGACCCCCTTTGGAAACCACAACATGGGCACCCTTGCGGCTATCTAAATGTTGAAATACAGTGAGGGTATGTTGCCTAAAATATTGTATTTCTAGTTACATAATGACTAAAAACCATTGGAGAGTTTCTCTGTAGTTACGGGGAGGGAGGGACATGGAAAAGCTTTGATCTCCGGTCAACAACTCTCTGAAAAAATATAAAAATATCCCTTATAGAGAATTATTCCACAAAATGCTCAAAAAACGAATTGTTGTACTATTTCCTGCGGGGAAAATTGCCGCACCCCTCACTCGACTGAGGAGTATTCCAAACCCCTGGAAGGCCCATCCATGCTCAAAACACGACATTCATATGCATTAAGACAAGAAGACACACACATTCATAAAAAAGAAACAATTCAATATGGCACATCAAATTATTAACTAGATGAACTTTTTTGAAGACACCTCATTTAAAAAAACAAAAGATAGGAAAAAGGTAACAAAATTGTCGGTGTTGTCAACTTAGAAATTATTTCTACATGAGAAATAAAAATCTTTTTACGTACAAAGATATTCGTCAATTACTGTGTATAAAACTGATTTTATTAAAGATATTTAGCATCTACTATTCATTGACGGTATGTCTTGATCACTAAAAGACAGAGGTGGTATGCCTTCATCACGGGAAAACCAGAGGCGGTATGGTATACCACCACATACCGTTTCACTTCGACCACTGATCTGACTTCTATATAAGTAAGAAGTATTTTATGTAGATATTACCATAAAATGCAATACCGTACAAATATTTTACAATATATACGAAAATAAATATGAAATCTTTGAGTTTTATGTCCTAGAGTTTATGCAGGATAGCCTAAAATAGACGGATACAATTTATATGAGTAGCATATCTACTAATAATCCGGTTTTCAGGAAAGTTTCAATATCAACCAAGAAACAAAAGTATAAATGAAAATTTGTTTTCCTCGTGAAAGCAGGCTTTTAATAGGTACGAAAATAATATCACGTACAGTATAAAATACAAATAATTTGTCAATAGATAAAAACTAATACTAATTTGCCTACTAGTATTTTTCTAAATATCACACATAAATAATTTGCCGACTAGATATATATGATATGCAGGGTCAGATCTACCATATGTGCAGCACATGCATTACACACTGGGCGGCAAAATCTGTCATAAGTGTGTTATTTAAATTAAATATTTCTTGTTGGAAACAGACTTCATGATGGTAATTTAATTTAGTATGTTGACCTTATACTTGAATACTACCTCCATAAGTCATGTTTATCTCCCATTAGTTGAAGGTCACATCGACAATGCTTACGCAAATGGTCAAATAAATTCCAGCATACATTGCTTGATTGTTGTCAAATACAAGAACTCAATTCTCGAACATCTCTTCCATTTAGTTTGTTATCACAGTTCTGATATGAAAGCTAGTCTCGTCTTTGTCACAAACTAGCTTCTTATAATTGAAGAGGAAACAAGTTTTTTTTTTTTAAAAAAAAAAAAGAAACAAATAGCAGATGTAGAAGGAAAATTGAGAAATAAAGATAGAAAAGCTAGTTGCACTCGAATTGCGAACTGATATATTGAGATTGAAGCTCGATATTGAGTTCTATAAAAAGGGTTACCATCTTTCAGGTGTGTTTGCTTTATCTTTCACTAACATAATAGATTATTATTGTTAAAACTATTGGAAAATACACACGACTACTACTGAATTATTCTATACCTTTATTCTTAATCTGTATCAACCGCAACTCTGTTAATTATCTTCATAATATTCCACATACATCTAGATTTCACTCAATCCATTCGAATCTATCTTCATTGCATGAACTGTTTACACCGTATATCTCCTAGCAACATAGTAATATGGGTATGTGTCAATATATCAAAACCTTGCAAGCCCGTGGCCTCATTCCATACCTACCAACAATTATTTAAAGAAAACACAGACACAACGAGATTGTATTTGTAATATTTAAGCCTTTCTGAGTGCAAGTGCACTTTCCCTCCCATTCGTTGTTCTTAGTGGAATAGCATACTTAAAATCGTGACATTTAAGAGTTGTTCTTTCTGGAGAAAGAGGGAGTTGTTAAATGTTGCCATTGCACGGGGCAGCAAACTGTCTACGGCCGGCGCTGACATGTCTAAAATCATTGTCGCATGTCTATAAATATGTTGTTGTAGAAATATAATTTGATAACGAATTCGCCGGGTATTTCTTATAATGTCAGTGTGTGTATAATCGGCAAAGAAATGTATTTGGCATATTTCATGTCGAAAGAGCAGTAAATAAGAACAATAAAACGAAAATAAAATGTTCTTGTCCATTTAGCGACATTTTGTTTTACTCATTCTAATTTTCGTATTTATAATACTTTTCCTATGAAATTTACCACAAATATACATTTCCCGATTATACACATAGTAGCTATCAGTATTAAAAGTACCCTGCAAAATCATTATCAAATTATGTTCTTGCAAGAAGACAGTTATAGATATGCGACAATCATTTTGGACATGAGTGTACATACAAGATATGAATATAAAATTACATAATTTGAAGAAATGCAGGGTGTTTCACAATAAATACTAAGGTTTAGAAGCTTTGTAGTATCAATTACAATTAATTTACAATTACAAATAATATCAAATGAAAGAGCAACTCAAACAGTCATGTACACACGCATGCACATGCACTGTTTCCTCTGTCTGCCGTTAGGAAGAGCTCGTATCAAAGATGGCGACTGGAGATAAGAAAACTTTTTGTGTTTTCATTTTGCAAAAACTGAATCTGTAGTTACAGTGTAATCGTCTGTATGAAGCATTTTAGGGACACGCATACAACTACGTCCTTATCGTTTGCAGTTACTACAAAGTCTAAAGCCTACAGACTACAGTTTACGAACCAATTTTACAAATGAAATACTGCTGCATGACGATAAAGATTTTCTGGATCGTGTCGTGTTCAGTGATGAATTGACATCTCACTTAAGTGCTAATGTGAACACTCATAATGTTCGAGTCTGGAGATCAGCAAATTCTCAGGAGAAGGTACATTTGCAACGAGACTCCCCTAAATTAAATGTGTCTTGTGCCATATGGCGAAAAGTTTATGGGTCTTTCTCGCCTATCGACTCGATGTGTGCCATGTGACGAATGGTGCTCACATTAAACACTTGTAGCAAAAACTGTTTGAGTTGCTCTTTTACTTGACGTATTGTTTATAATTGTACGTTAAATTAATAAGTACTACAAACCCTTTAAACCCCAATATTCATTTTGAAACATCATGTATTTTCCAGCAACACTATTGGAACTAAGATGTAGAAAGGATTTTTTTTCCTCATGAAATTATTGTTTACAACAAGGAGACCACTACTAGTCGAAACCATAACTGCTACAACAATCCGATTTACTATTTAAAAAAAATGTAATGAAATGTACAATAACCACACAATTTAGCTCGCATAGGTACAAAGAAACAAAGGATTTGTAAGCTACGAGGGCTTCGAATCAACTTCTGCAGATTATTTCACTTATCTGCAATATAAACAGTAAATAATACTTGCCAAAAAAAAAAAGACACTTGAAAAAAACGTAAAAGAACATTATTTATTGAAAAAAACCTTCTCAGAAAAAAACTTTTTTTTTACAACACTAGCTGCTGAGAGGGTGAGCGATCCTTCGACGTCTCGAACATTGAATCGAAACCATAACTGCTACAACAATCCGAGTTACTATTTAAAAAAATGTAATCAAATGTACAATAACCACACAATTTAGCTCGCATAGGTACAAAGAAACAAAGGATTTGTAAGCTACGAGGGCTTCGAATCAACTTCTGCAGATTATTTCACTTATCTGCAATATAAACAGTAAATAATACTTGCAAAAAAAAAAAAAAAAAAAACGACACTTGAAAAAAACGTAAAAGAACATTATTTATTGAAAAAAACCTTCTCAGAAAAAAACTTTTTTTTACAACACTAGCTGCTGAGAGTGTGAGCGATCCTTCGACGTCTCTGGATCCGCCTAGGACTCTGGCAACCCTCAAGGCTGATTCACACATAGGGTGCCGTTCTCCTGCCACTTTCCGTTCGCAGCCGGTCTCGATCATTCACACATACTAAGTCATGCCGCTGCTGCTTTGTACACTATTTCTCAAGATGGATTGCAAGCAGGAAAACTTCGTGGAGAAAGTCGAAGGATCGCGGCCGACGAGATACGACCGGGTTGGTTTCTCTTCAAGGCAAGTCTGTCGGGGCACGGCATGGGAAGAGCACACTATGTGAATTAACCTTTGTACGTCTGTTCAAACGAGAAATGATAAACGAATAACTTTTAGTTAGTACATTGAATCCATATAGTTTGGAAGTTTACATAGTTCAAAATATAAAAGGAAACTCATTTGTTAAGTTTAATGGACAGATCCAAAAATCTCCATTATGTTATTCCTTGTTGTTAAAGGGGAACACCCCAGTCTGTGAGTATCGCTAACTCTTGGTAGTTCACAGCTACAGTACTAGGTGTTACTGGCTGCTTCAACATCTATAAGACAGAGGCTGATACGCTTCTATATGGACGACTTCGGAGTGTCCACTTACATATAACAATCTCGTCTTCTATCGCCAATTGTATGTTCTATGTGACGAAGAGCACTACAGTGATGTTGTCCGAGAGCGCAATTTCTACTAAAGAATACTTTTATTGCAGTTCTGCAAGGGATAGTTTGTTACACTCTTCTCTTCAGAGAATTGTGTCCACTTTACAAGAAGAAACGCAATGTTTCAGAAGCCTACAGGAGCTGAAGTCTCTCATTGGGACTGGGCTGGAAGTGAAACTGTTTTCTGGGATATTTCTGAAGATCGAATCACGGTCTGAAGTTCCTTCCGTCTGTAGGGTGTGAGGGCTGATTTAGACAAATAACTGGACATCTCCTGATGCAGTTTCACCCAATTTAAGAGAATTTCATACTGGGTGGGGTTTTGATGTTGTACCACCCGTCAATACATATTACTAAATATAGATAGCATTGATTCTCTCCTTTTTTGACAACGCAGCGTAGTTTTAATTTTCTCGATAACAATATGCAGTCACAACTATGAAACACCGTGCGCGGATAACTCTTAATACAGCAAAAAGGCGTAACTAAAGGAGGGCCAGAAGGAAGGCCCCTTTAAAGTACCACTGGCACAAATTCAGAAACTGTGGTCGTTTAAAGGTACTTTCAATTCTGAAAAGTAATAGGTCCCTCCTAGCCAGATTTTTAGACTAACGTACCCATTAGAAAATTTACAGTACAATTATAATTACAGTATACGCTTGATTTTTCGCCGAAATTTTAGAATTAATTAAATAGTACATCAGTACTGTAATGTACGGTAGTAATAGTCCTTCTCTATGAGATTGAACCTCCTACACGTGACAGCGCGGAGTGTTTTGAAGTTGACGGTTAAAAACCTTCTGCACGTACGGAGCGAAGGTGGGTGGGTGCCTCTGCCCAGCGCAGTGCAGATTCGAAAGGAATTTCCAACCAGTGCAGCTCGGAATTTGGTAATATATCGTGCCAAGTGCAGTGCGGAAATATGGTAGGAACCTTTTGCTCAGAGCAGCGCAGAGGTAAGGTTAGGGAATTTCCCCTGTCCAGAACAGCGCGAAGAGCAAAGTAGGAATTATCAGCTGGAACTGATGTCTTCTGGCTTTTGACATTCTTTTTTATAGCCAAATTTGGAGGCGGAGCCTCTGATGAGGTTGTAGGGGTCTCTCGTGGCTCTCCGTGTTCTCTTCGTGCTACTTCGTAGATAGCGTTGTCGCCAGCTTGATAATTCTTGTGGAGAATTACTTATTGTTCTTTACAAATATAATAAGATATTGCAATACTCAGCAACGGAGAG
This sequence comes from Thermobia domestica, assembly GCF_964235325.1. Classification (NCBI taxonomy): domain Eukaryota; kingdom Metazoa; phylum Arthropoda; class Insecta; order Zygentoma; family Lepismatidae; genus Thermobia; species Thermobia domestica. The sequence continues at coordinate 339,173,685 of NC_137455.1, read as the reverse complement.
TGAACAGGAGTTGATTATTCTTATTAGTTAATTATTGATAACTAATAAAAGCGGAATTTTTTAAATATCGCATGATTATATTAATTTAAATTTTGGAGAAAAATAAAGATATTTTCGCAGTTTTGGGGAGAACAGGAAATGTGAATTCGGGACTGTTCCGGCTAAACTGGAATGTTTGGGAGCCATATCTCATGTCAAACCCAAATATTCTAGTCACGCCAATGGGCGCAGTGATGTACTAAGCGTCTTCGTCCTTTTACATTGACATACGTAATTTCCGAATCTTTCTATATGTAATTGGTCAGATAAATAGGTTTATCCAATAACTACAAACTAAATAGGTTTATCTCGTTTTCAATGACTACAAACTTCCATCAGGTGGCGTTGGTACAATTTTCTATAATTGGTATTCCGTTGCATAATATGCCTGACATCTTGCATATGAACTTTCGCTTTGTGGAGTACTTTGTGAATAAATTGATGGATAGTTGACTGGAACACGTGGAATCAGATTACCATAGCACATTTTGTTGGTGGCTTCTCCGTCAATGTATAAATTCTGTGCAACATCGATAGTATCAGCTTCTTTGGTGTCCAGTTAAGAAGTGGCTTAGTCGGTGATACACAGTCCGTGAAAAATATTGCTACATATCGTCGCACTATGGGATTCACAGTGGAGTGTGGAACAGCAAATTAGTGTTCGCGGCACTGCTTATGTGCATTGGAAAGTGCTGCAATGCAGCTTTCATAGAATTCACTTTTGGTGTCATTGGTTTTCAAGTAACAGCACTATTTTGCCAGCAGACACATCACAACACACTATTGCCTTAGTGGAGAAATTTCCATTTTTCTGCGCCGTGATGTGCTATCTTATTTCGTCTATATAAAAAATTCACGAGCTTCTTTAAAATTAAAACCATAAATTAACTACTATTGTCACGTACGCAACATTCGTGACAATAGACTAAAGTGACCAGACGTACTGTTTTAGCTGGGACTGTCTGTTTTCAACCGTTGTCCCATTGTTTCCTAATTCTCTACACCGGACTCCTAAATGTCCCATTTATAAGCAAAAATGAACGTGTCTCGTAAGTGTTATTTAAAATATAAAATATCATAACAAATTCTACACTCTATCGTTGAAACAACTGTGTACAGAACAATTTTTCGTACGAACGCTTATCGGGAGTTTTTAGACAATGCATGTATCCCTACTGGTCTAGTGTGTTTATGATACACGTGGTCCTGTGTTCGATTCTGTGGGGGCAGAGTACAAAAATTAATTTTGGATTTCATTAATGTCTTTTATTAATGATCCGTCTCCTTCACGCTAAGGGGTATAACCATGGCACTTTAAAGTGGAACGCTTTACTTCGCTTCACCTGAGGCCATTCCTGGAACTAAAAGTGTTCGTGAGAGCTTCAAGCTTTTGAATGCCTTAGTTATGTATGAATATATTAGGACAGATCTTAAATCTATATATACATTTGTACACTATTTATTCCTTCGTACTGTATTTACATTTTATCTCAAAAATGTATTTTTCTTAACGGCAATGCCCAATATACACTGAATTCGTCGCTTGCTGAACAAAATGACAATAACATAAATTTTGTTTTACAGTGAAAATAAACCCTGTTCTTATCTCTTTTGCGCAGCGACAGACATTAAACTGCGCCATCTACCCACAAACAATTCTTAACTTATTTTTTGACGTTTAGAAAAGAAAATAATGTACAAAAAACTTGACCAAAAGGATCGTGTTCTTTTGTGTCTACCAGGAAAATCTACCCTCATAGTATGTGCATATGAGATGATTGTGCGTTTGAGTGTGAGAGGACATTATTATACAAAGGGACATACAGTACGTTTACATTTTAATATCCGGTATTATCCCTTACCAATGTTACCAAGTCTTTTAACATTGTCGTTAGTATATCGCTCTCATAAACTTTACCAGAAAGTAAAAAAAGGAAAAATGAAAACGACCTTAGCTCTCATATACACTCATACTAGTCTGCGTTATGAAAACGTTTCTCAACGAACTCCCTATTTTGATTGTAGCGGCAGTGTTTCTATTGGTACAAGTAAGAAAAAGGGAAAAAATAAACACACACTATAGTCTAACGGTCCCTTTCAAAAAAAAAAAAAAAAAACTTTCAAAAATGTACATGGAAACTCACACAAGCAGAGTTGCCAGGCGTTCACTCTTCATTATTCGCACAATAACCTAAAAAGATTGTATATTTTTAAATGAGATGTTCATAAGTTATAAGTTGAGTAATGTATTTTGAATTTTCAGTAATAATTTTTCTACCTTCAGCGGTGGATAACATCAGACATTTTTTTCTTAAATAATGCTCTGTGAACGGCTTACACACATTATGTCCTCATTATTCGCTCATTAACTAGAAATATTTATTTTCTTTTAAAAGAAATAATTAATGTAAATAAAAATTAAAATCTATTAAACAGGATAATATAAAAATGGCAAATACTATATTGTATATTAAAGAAAATTAAAGTCACGTTGTTTATTACTAGATGGCGGTAACGGCTGAACCGATTTACAAGAATTTTCGAACCTTAGCACCTACCAAGGGCGCCCATCAGGGGGCAAGGTGGGGCGCTTGCCTCCTAGAGGAAATCATACTTCGTAATATCGAAAACCCAATATAATTTTTACATTAGTTACAGCAAAATTTGAAACTATATTTGAAATGCCGCTTATACTTGCCCCCCCTTGGAAACCACAAAATGGGCGCCCTTGGCACCTACCTTGAATTGGGATTTTCTCATGTCATTTTAATTAAAATACGTGCAGTAAGGGTAGTAAAAATTCAAAAAGTTGAGACTGTAACAATGCATTCATTAGGCTTAAATATTATACTTAAATATCCGTCTTTCATATCTACCTAGGTACACGTTATAATATATTTTCCATTGTTTCTGGCATATTTGTTTTCTTTTTACATAACACACACACTGAGAGTAATGAAACGAACAAATTTAGAAAGGAAAATCAGGCACGCTGTTCCAACGACAGACTTAGAACACCAGAGGAAGAGGAAACCATAGAGAAGCGGTTAGACAGCGAGAGGAAAAGTAACATATTTAGTACAACAGTGGAATAGAAATGTACGAATTCTTCCATGAAAAAAGGCATCTAACAAATTTTCATTTATCCTACGTTTGTAAGAGTCCAAGAATTAGTTCTGCTGTACAAATTACAACAGTAGTTGATATGATTGTTGAAATTTGTACAGTAGTCATATGGTTTAACCATTCATAGCTGCAGTCATATACAACTAATGGCAAGTTAAACCATATAAACAGTTATTCTTAGTGAATTTGCTGAACATGATGTGGAAAAACACTATGTAGGTTATAACCGACTGTTGAGTTGAGTTGAGTTGATTTTGGGTTTAACGTCTCTTTCAGCAGCGATGCTATATGAGATGGAACGTACTTATTAACGTGAAATCCGAACCACATGTGAGTTCCAGCCGGAAACCGAATCTGATCCGTCTGTTCACTTCGTTCCCAACCATCCCTACACGTCAAATAGTTTCAATATATATAGGGCTCTATATATATATATATATATATATATATATATATATATATATATATATATAAGCTGCAATAGCTGGCAAATATTCCTTTCGTCCATGTTTATCTGACAGTGTTGTTAGTCAGGTATCCAGCTTCAATATGTTACGTGAGAGATTTATTCCACAATTCAAAGAGCAGAGACTTGTCTGAGAAATGTGGTTTCAGCTTGATGATGCACCATCACATTATGCACTCGTTGTCAGAAAATATCATTCGATTTCTATTCTATAAATGCACATTATAACTTATGATAGATTTCAACATTTGAAAAGTTGTGTTCCATTTAGCAGGGCGCAAAATTTCCGGTCGCCAGGTCACCATTGTCGACTAGAAATTTAGAGCTGGCGACCAGTGTTCTGTAGGAATGGTTTCTGCCTATACTCATGGAGGCTGCGCAGGTTGTTTTATACGAAAATAATTGTCACTGAATGAGCGAAAACACCGAATGTGAAGTCCTCACAACGATGTAATTCACCCTTCCTTCCCCACTCTCAATCAAAATAATTAAACTCCTCGCGCGACAACGAGAGAGATTATTTCCCCCGCTCTTTGAAGGTAGAACAGCTGGGGAGGACAGCCCAGTGTCTAGAATAGATCAACCAATCACTTCACGATGTCAGTGATAAATAAATAAAAAAAAAACGAAATAATTATTGTTATTTCAAAATAATTGAGACACCTCATAATTTGTACGTGAGAGATACTGGTGACCATGATTTTCGGATTGGTGAATGCGTCTGACTGAAATTTTGTGCAATGAATTTAGTATAACTTTTAACTAATTTCTAGCTTCATGAAAGTTACTTCTTACTTAATGGAAATCACACAGAAATACAGAAAATTGCAATTAACGATAACTTACTTTTACTCTATAATAATTTGTTGTTGTTTCGTCCCACTGATTTTTGAATAAAAATCGAATGAGAACGTTCCGCCAAAAGAATCGTGTCATATAGGACGTCAAAAGAGTTTGTAAATGAAAGATATAGTGGCTAGTCTTAGAGAACACCACTTTGATATAATTCCGTAGAGTTGATTTCCAATCAAATGATATTTTAAAATCAAGAATATATAGTGTATTTTCATTTTTAGACTTTCATGTAATGCTAATCATAAGTATCAGAAGGTTATAGAACGGGTTTGTCAGTCTGTACGTTCTTCTCTCCAATGATGATTTCAACGGGTGTCCCAAGGTGAAATTCCGTCCCGGAGCCAAACAACCTTTCCCGGAGCGCCTTCTTCAGTCGTACTCAACGTGGGTTACCAGTATTTTTGAAGTGTTACTTTCAATGCCTGTGTATTGAGAGTTCCCTTCACCCGGAAGAAGTAGTCTGAAATATTCATTGCTTCCATCTGTTAGTCGACATGTATCAAATCTAAAACGATAGGAGATAGCGAGATACATTTTTTATATGGAGTCTGTCCCAAGAATCAGGCCCGTAACTAGACTCACACCCGGTCACAGGTAGACCGCCTCCCTAAATTTTTCCTGGCTCTCCTGAAATTTTCACGGTAGGTTTGCAAATGAGCTATGGTAATGAACTATAATATAGTTGGATCTGCCCCTTCCCCCACATTTTTCGGCTGGCTACGGGCCTTGACTAGACTGTGTGTCAGCCAGAGTAAACACGAAATTCGGCGTCCCCTCTAATCACGCGCTCGGGCACGTGCTCCCCTTTTTCCTACATAGTTTCGGCCATGCCAAGAATAGGTTCTGAAATGAAATGACATTTTATTTTAACGCCCAAAGATTATTCCCTTTAGGCTACAGGAAACGAATCATCAATGAAAGCGAATAGATGTGAAATTAATTTTTTGTTCTCCCCACCGGAAATCAAACCCAGAACCATCAAAGTCGCATTCGCAAGCCACTATTTCAGCTATTATTGCAGGAGAGCGGACGGTGGCTCAGTGGTAGAGCGTTCATCTCCGGTGCTTGGGGTCCCTGGTTCGATCCCAGCTCACGCCGTGTGGACTTTGTGGTGGACAAACACCGTGCTCGTGGGTTTTCTCGGGGTTCTCCCGTTTCCTCCCACTTTCTTCATTCCACCATTTCACTCATCATCACCGTCTCCTTTAGCCTAACCGGCATAACCGTGGGACGTGAAAAAAAGATTTCATTTTTTTAATTTCAGAAATAGGTTCTATTTCCGCTCTCACCTTTCTAGAGAAACTGGAAGCTGTAGAATATTGTTTAACTTTTGGTTACAATTCTGATTCCCTTAGAGCAAAAACCGTCATGCATAGCAAGAAAGTCATTTTTTATATGGATTTGGCATCTGAAAAGTCGGTTCAATCTACAACCTTATACCTCTATTGGAACTGGAGAGGATAGATTTACACTTCCGGTTTCAATCTTAAACGCACATATTGGAAACCTACCGTAGTTTCAGAAGACGGAACGCGACTCATTAAAAATAAATAAATAAATAAATAAACTTCTACAAATTGCACTTAGTTCGTGCGAAATCCCCTTACCCATTAAGTAACTCTACGAGAATTCTTGTGCCTCTGGCAACGCTGCCTACAAGCGCGAAAGGAAACTGCGAACGAATAAGGGATAGACGAAAAAATAATAATAAAATGAAAAAAAAAAATGGAACGTTTCTAACCAAACCAAGATTACGTAGATGTCGTAAAGCGAATATGGGTTCCCGGATATGGCACCTTTTATGTGTAAGTTTCTGTGGGTTTTGTTAACAAAATATTATTCCCTTCGGGATATAATATGTCATAAATTTTCTAGACTTTGGTCCCCAACAATGGAAAACAAGGCGCTTAGATCGAACAATACTCGCTTGCTTGCTCTCTAGCGGGCAAGTTTAGAATTTGCCTTTTCGTTATCATACACATATACCTATAAATAGATTGTATGTGTGTGTGTCTGTATATGCTCATTTATAGGATTTCTTTTTATGTGTATAAAATGCATATACATATGTTTTCCTTTTAAATTCCGCCCTTTTCATTTCGATACAGGATATATAATTTCCTGCTTTCAAGAATATGTCAAATTCTAGACAATTAATGTTCTATGTAGACAGACATACAAACCGTACTAAAATATAATTTACAGTTTTATTTCTATTTTCTATGGAAAAAGGAGGATCAAATATTTATGTATCTTTGTGTTTGTGTTACTCTTAGATTACACAAACAAGATTCTTTGTCCTAGTTACAACAAATAAACATTGACAATTACTGACACCTCTTTTCCTTAGCGCAGTGGTTTCCAACCTCCCTTGTATGACAACACATCTTACTAAACGCTTACGACATTTTATTTTGAAAGTGACTAACATAGCTACTAACATAGTCTTTATGTTAGTGACAGTAATTCTTCAAACCATCCGACCGATCTCGATCAAATTTTCAGCATAGATGATGTTTGAGCCTCCAATGGTTTTTATCATTTCACCTTCATGGTGCAGCTTAGGGAAAGGGGTGTCGAACAATACTCGCTTTCGGGGTAGGTATAGTTTTCGGGGTCGCCGAGATGAACAGTGACACTTCCGATGCCGTTTAAATCCAGATTAAGCGCTCAACTTGGGAAGGGTGATATATATATATATATATATATATATATATATATATATATATACAGGGTGCGGCACGTAAAACCGGCCCGTCGTAATATTCTGGTATATTGTGTTTTTGGCAACACTTAAATAATCTACCTTCCTACCAAGAGATGGCGTGTCGAGGTCGGGTCCTGGAGGAGTTTTATACACACTTGACCGAAGAGGAGCGTCAGTTACGTTACTTTCAGCAGGACGGTGCAACATGCCACACATCAGCTGCATCATTGTCCCTTGTGCATGAGATGTTTACACCAGAGAGGACAATCAGCAAAGGTTGTGGCCTCCTCGGTCACCAGAATTGTCCACGTGTGACTTTTACTTATGGGGACTGTTAAAGGGAAGAGTATACGAAACAAATCCACACACAATTGAAGAACTCAAGTCCAGGATCCAGGATGTCACCAATAGCATTACAACACAAGAACTGACAAGGGTATATATGAATCTCCTCAATCATGCTCACATGTGTGTTGAAGTGGGCGGAGGACACTTTCAGCACCTGCTGTGAAGGCTGCTGTGAAGGTGAGTAGTCATATTCAATACATTACATTTCATTTATGTGTTGTAGTTAATCATATTCAATACATTACATTTCATTTTATGTGTTCACTTTACGGGTCGGTTTTACGTGCCGCACCCTGTATATATATATATATATATATATATATATATATATATATATATATATATATATATATATATAAATGATCGAAAATGACCAACATTAATGTCAAATCCATAGTTTTCGGGGTCTCTCAGCCGAACACTGACAATTGTGATGCCATTTAAATCCAAATCAGCCCCGCAAATTGAGAGGGGGGGGGGGGAATTATATAAAAAATGATCGAAAATGACTGCTACTAGTGTCAAATCCATAGTCTTCGGGGTCACTGAGACGAACAATGGCACTTCGGATGCCGTTTAAATCGAAATTCAGCCCCTATTAATACTTCTCAAGGGAGGATGGTAACGTGTAAAAATAATTAAAAATGACCGATATTAGTGTTGAATTCATAGTGTTTTGGGAGTCCCAAAGTTGATTGGTGACAGTTTTGGTGCCCTTATATCCAAAGGAAATGTATTCACCCCGTGCGAAGAACGGGCATTCTGCTGAAGTTTCTATAAGGTAGTAACTGTACGTAGTACTGTAAGAATTGTCGCTGCCCCACTGGAGGTATTGACTAGTATACTCTGCTTCAAAATTGATTTTAGCTGATTATTTTAACTAATTCAAAAAGTTCAAATTACTTTTAAAAAGTTCATATTTTGGGATAACCTTATATTTTAAAATTATTATTAATTATATTTCTAGGTCTTCGGCCTCTATGGTCTTTCCAAGCCTGTCACGTATAAGGGATGGCTTCTTTCGGTGACTATTCTATCCGGGGAAGTGGTGAAAGAATGAAAGAAGCGGAGAAGGGAGGAAGTTGCCTGGGACCCTTGTTGGTACCATCCTGACATTCCTCTGATGTGAATGAAGAAAAAACAAGGAAAAGTCTTACATACCGGTTGGGAACCACTGCTTTTAGCAGAGCAACAAATAAAAATAAGCGAAGGAGAAGTGTCTGAGTAGTTCAGTATCAAAACATGTTAACTGAAACATATCTTTAATTATTTTAAACAAGTCCAAGTTCCAAACTTCATATTTCTAACCTTAAATGATATCGAGATATGTGAACCTTATTTTAACAATTTGCAATCCGTGTCCTCTTTTTCTTTATGCCTTTTTTCCTGTTGTAGAGAAAATATCCAAAACACTTAAACATGTACAGTACCTAATTATTTTAAATGAGAAGTCCATGTACTAAATGTCATGTTTTTACGCTTTAAAGATTCGGATATATATAAATTTTAAGGTATTAGTTATTTTTAGATTCAAATAACTGAACTGAAATGCCATTTTTAAAAAAATCCGGGGAAGAACCCCTCCCCCACTTTTGCTTGGGAATATTCCATACCCTCCATACCCCTTAGTTTGACGGGTGCTATCATTAAGTTTTGCACATAAACCATATAGCTCTTAAGCTGGCGCTACCTTTACCTACCAGGTTTTAAATGTGTATGCGCAGTTACCAGTTTATCAACTTTATGGCTTGATCTGGCCATTTCGAGATAGTGGTCAGGCACAAATTTTCCAAGTTGGTACTAGTGACTTTCCCAGCCATACGATTTTTGGATTTAGTCATTTACAGCTATATTGAGTGGGTTCAGCTAATTTTTGTTATATTCTGTACCAGGCGCGGATCCAGGACGGACTTCTGGGGAGGGCGGTGGGTTATAATACTGCTACTTAGAGCTACTTTTAAGAGCTTCAAACTCTGGGATATTATTTATATATAAAATAAGAAAGTTTTCTCTTCTGGGAGGTAGACGATCGTCCCGATCACCCTCCTGAATCCGTCCCTGTTCTGTGCATCATTTTGGATTCTAAGAACCATTCCTAGAATTTGCCCCTAAAAGATAGCATTGATGGTCATTTGTCCCTCTGGTTACATAGTAGGGAATAATTTCAAACCTATAAGTTATAAGCAGACATTGAGAAAACGACTTCGGAGCTCCTTCGTGGCTAAGCGATTAGCGTACGCACCTTTGGCGTGGGAAATCTGGGTTCGATTCCCGGTGGGGCCTCATGTGGTTCGGATTCCACGTTAATCAGTAAGTCCAAGTGCCATATAGCCTTGCTGCAGAGAGGGACGCTTAACTTAAAATCAACTCAACTCAAAAATCTTCGGGGAAAATGTATAAGTCTCAGTAAATCGTTAAAGAAGTTCGGAATTGATTTTCTGATAACATAGACATTGTTCAGAAAATTCCACTTCTCAGTGTGACTGAAAATTTGAAATCGATGTAAGAGTTTATTACTGACTTAGCTTTAGCTTTAGGATTTGAAGAAAAAATCAATAAAACTGAAAATCAGTGGCGGAACATAAATTTAAATGAAATGGGTAAATACGGTTTCAACTGAAGAACTTGGTAAGAATTAAATCAGTATAAAAGAAATAATTCATTTTTAGAATTAGTTTCATTAGCTTCTTTTTCCTAGTAACGCTTTAACATTCAAAACGTGGAGCATATGTTTAATCAGATTAATACAGCTACAAACACTCAGTAACCTCACCATCTCCTTTAGCCTCACTGGCCTAATCGTAGGACTTAAAACAAAGATTTCATTGTTTTCAAATTTATTATTTAGCGCAGAAATTTGCTTTCTTTTCTGACACTTTCGGCAATTTTCAACTATTGATTTCAGCCATTTTTTCTCGTTGTGTTGGATCCGCCAGTCTGCCAGTTCTAGACCAATACTAGGTCCGCCAGTTACATGCTATGTGCACTATGAAAGTAAAATTGTTTTAACGTAACATTGCTTTTAATTATTTACAGTAAAGATGGCACAGACCAATGTCCGAATTCCTGGTTTTTAATTATCAACCGAATCTTGTAGTAATTTTTATATATTGTTTGTTCAGTTCATTTATGTTCAACCGTTTCCGAGATATTTCCGTGGAAAGATGAAAATGGCCCACCCTGTATATATATCGTCCATAATGTGGGTCATAAAATCAATGCTATATTAACGAAACTGTAACACAGATTAGTAATAATGTGGGAAAAACCAATAATGTGAGAAAAACCAAGTTTTGAGGAAATGAGAGAAACTATACTACACACTATACACTAATTTCTAAAAAAAAAAAAAAAAAAAAAAACGTTTATTTATTTATAATACACCAAGTGTAGACAATAGCTTGACAGATATAGATATCTCACAAAATGTGTATCTACGCGTAGCTAAGACGATATTGTTGTTAATTTCGTGTCTGACAAAACTTGACATGTGTCGTTTTCCAAAAAAAAAAAAAAAAAAAAAAAAAAAAAAAAAAAAAAAAAAAAAAAGAATTATTGCTTTGATCTGATTGCATTTTTACGTAAGTTATTATCAAAATTCAAGGCTATATTAATTAAACTGTAATACAGGTTGATAATAATAATTCTTTCTTTGGTCAGACTTTATATTCATGTAAGTTATTAGCAAAAATGACTCCTTTTATATTGGATAGAACAACGTATGCAACCTGCCACCCCTGCCGCCCCTTACAGTAATTTGGGTTGCCTAACTTAAAGAGTTTCTGAGACATTTCTTAGTTTTTTTTTTTTTTTTTTTTTGAACTTCTAAAATGCGCGATCCCTCTGAACCCCCTCGAGGCGAAAATAAATAAAAGTTCAATGCGAAAATCTGATGATATACAAGCAGAGATATTCATTTATATATTGCTAAGGATAGGTTACGTATTCCAAAGCTAGGTTGAACAACATTCATGTAATTTTGCAGTACCCGTTATAAGTTAATTCTTAAAAGAAAGTTTGTTACCGAAGTGTGAATTTTTACTTGCAATTTACACTTTGTAAAGAAAATTAGTTGATAAAAAAAGGAAATATTGAATTTATTTTTGCGTATGTTCTTGTGAAACTAACACAGATTAGAAATAATAAGTTCTTGTTGGGTCAGACTTTATTTTTGTGTTATTAGTAGAAATGTCTCTTCTTGGCATGTGTGGAAAGGTATGCAACCTGACACACTGAAGAGTAAATTGGATTGTCTAACCTCTAGAAGTCTGAGCATATAGGCCTACTTTTGCTAATAACTTACATAAAAATAGTCTGACCAAATAAGACTTACTATTACTAATCTGTATGACAATTTCGTTAAATAATCTTTTCATGAAAATCTTTCTTACCTAAACGAAACCTACTCCAGGAGTTCAAACATATGTCGCATTTAATAGTAATTTGTGTTAAGTTTACTAGTTAAACAGAATAACATGAGGTGTAGTAGTGTGTTTACACGACGCTATGTACGTTGCAGTAGTAGATAGCTGATGATTCAGCGTTTATCAAAAGTGTTTGATGTTGAAATGGAGAGCAACCACTGCGTTTGCATTTTGCTACCCTATCACACGCTCATCAGACGTTTCTCATTTCCACTTCCAATTTTAATCTAATTTTCACCCCCCATATCATGCTCAGTGGTTACTGCAGTCCCTTAGTGTTCAAATGCATCACCACATATGCATCTCTGCATAATAAAGAGAGCTTATACGTGTTAAGGCTGTGCGATAAATGTTTGGTTTGCTGTGGAAATTGGGTTTCACTGGATCTCCATGGTTACAAATTACGGCGAGGGAGTATGAAAAAAATTATTTCACGTGACCATTTTAGAAACTATCTTTTCTTCAGGAGTAATAGTGGCATAGGAGGTACGGGGTCTGCTTAGAAACTGAAGGTCTCGTATTCGATCCTCGGATATTATCTCGTTATACGTATTAAAATGTGATTCAAAGATACACCCAAGCTCTGTCAAATGGCTGCCTGGAGAAACATGCGAGATGAAGGAGGCTAGAGCATATCACAGACAACCTGGATACACAATGTATTTTCTGCTTGCCTAGATTTAGAGCAGTGGTTCCCAACCTTGTTCATCTTGCGCCCCCACTTCGTGAAGTCTTAACACTTCGCGCCCTTCTTTGGTCATACGTACTTTTTGTCTGACACCATGCGTTTTCAAATGTTTCATGGACTTCTCAAACCTTTATAATAATATTATCATTACACCGTGGCTCAAACTTCCTGACGTTTAAGGCGTGTTTTCTTTTCCACAACACCCAAATAAAGTTACGCGACGTTGTCTAATATTCGATGCCTGGGAGTTAACATTATTTGCACTCGAAAATGTCCTTCTTAAATATCTTGCTTATATTTAGGAAAAACAGAGAACCATTTAAAAACAATTAGGAAATACAACGACTCACCAAAGGTAGTCGTCAACCTGGTTCGGCTAATAATATAAGTAAATCCTTTATCGGTAATACTTGTTCACAACTTAAAATATCTTCCGTGATTATATTTACTAGTATTCTCACCTTTATATTGAAATTACAAGTCGAGGAGGCGTATTAAACAATTTATTCGTTGATTCTCTTTGAACGAATATGCACACAGGATGTCTTGTAATAGTACATGTTAGTTAGGTATCTATAAACAACTACATAGCAACGAATTATACAATAATGTATCTTTCTTACATATATTAAAAACATTCTTCTTTTGTTATTTTAAATTAACATTATATCAAGTATAGTACTTGAGTATGAACACTTTCTGCCCAAGTACAGGTAATTATTAAACGATACAAAGTATCTCGTTGTATAAAAATGTCGCCCGACGATGGGACTGAATATAAAAGTTGCAAGCGAGCTTGGCTTTTATATTTAAGAACCACTGGTCCGTTTACAATAATGATGTTACATTACTTATGTCCTTTACATTTTGATCGCCCCTCATATATATATATCTTCATTAAGCTTCATATATATAAATACATTTATAATAAATCTTTTATTCCATTATCATTTATCTTTTATTACAAAAACGTCGTCGCTTAATAATATAATTAATGAAGGGTGCGAAGCTAAAAATCGTAAGAGACAAATTACTTTTAAAAACGTAAGCCACAATGATTAGCAGTTTCAATCATTATTAAAACGGTGATGTTAAGAAAATAATATTTGACCTTTCCAGGGCGCCTTATATGATAACTACATTAGATGATATTTCAAAATATACATTGTATCCATAAGGCATCAGAATATAGAAGAATCTTATTCGGGTGACATATAAAGTAGCGCATAAAGACAGTCGTCGGATAAATAGCTTAATAGAATGAACCTTATTCTTAACATAATCTTTGACAACAAATTCTCAACACAAATTCATATAATATAAATAACCTTTGCCTTTAATCCATTATAAATCGAATTATAATTCTTCACATTAACAAGAGAGAATTAAAATCATTTGAAAATTATCATTGGTTAATGAGAATTAAAGAAAATTAAATTGAATAAAAATAAAATAAATGTTCATGAAAATCTATAGCTGATATGTGTCTAATCCTTACTTCATCAATTGTAGTCAGCTTAAATTCGTATTTGCATATGATTCTAATAAAGTACATTGTACTGCACAATCGTTATTATGTCCCACACTATTTTGTACATGTATTGCGTCATGACTTTGATTTTGATATGAAGTGCCATCTCTTGCACTACGATTATGTCTATCCATAGGATTGATAACATTCCTAGAATTTCGCCATGTATTTTGACTGTTTTTAAGTCTACTTCGATTATATGGTCTGACATAATTGCTGTCACGATTGGTTAGGTTAAGTTGATTCCCAACATATCTTTGCCTATTTTGCTCGTTCTGATTGCTTAAATTCACTCGATTTGGGTTGTGTTCCGTATCGTTCGCATTACGGATATTTAGATTCCGTACAGGTACAAAATGATCTGAATTGTTTTTAGTTCTGCCTAATCCTGCTTGATGATTCTGAGCATGGTATTGAGTTTCATAACATTGGACTAGCATTAATAAATGATTAAGACTCATACACTGGGTAGAAAACAGGATCTGTTGTAGTTTAAACGGTAGCAAATTTCGAATTGATGCAATTACTCTAGATTCCGATTGCAACGGATTTACGACTTTTAATTCGTTATATGTATTTACAACAAAATCAACAACAGATTTGTGCAAACGAGGATTGAAAGGTTGATTTCTAATCGTGGCATCTCTGTTTGCAAGCAAAAAGTCATTTTCGTAATTTGCAATTAGCGCTGCTTTGAATTCCTCATACGTACTAACGTGATCTCGTACTGCTTTAAACCATAAAGAACATGGTGGAAGTAATAAATGAGGGATTAGTTTCATATATTGCGATTTATCTATACACATTATATTGCACTCGTCCTGAAATTTTTCTAGGAAAGAAGTAGCATTTTCGTTACATTTACCACTGAACTTACTCATAGCACGTATTTCACTCATCTTTACACTTAACTTTACCTTTCTTTCATCTTTCCGTGTTCGTGTTGGGAGACAATTCCTACCTACTGCGTGATGTGTAGTTCCACCGTCTCTTTTCCGCCCATCTGTATTCCTTGGATGAATTCCTTCCAAAATAATGTCCTCATCGGATGGATTACTAAAAGATGAGATAATGTGAGGTCCACATTGATCTGCTACGGGTGAATGTGAGGTCATCTCTTGTGAACAAGGGAATTCCACACGATCATTAACCATGTTGTTGTGGTATGCGTTGTCCTTAATCTGTAGCGTCCTAATTTCCTCTTGTAAGGTGGATATCAACTGGGTATTTGCTTGTATTTGGTTGAAATTATCCGTGACCTGAATCTTTTGTTGACGTACAGAAGATTCTATTACTTCCAAATCCTTTTTTACACAAGTGACTTCTTGGATTACATGGTTGTGATTATCCTGGCAATCTTCAGATATTCTTTTTAGCTTTTCATCGAACTGCAAGGTGATGTCATTCATCGCCTGGATAATGGATTGTTTCGTCTCTTCTGACTTCTGCTCCAATCGTCTGCTTAATTCTTCATATTGTCGGCTGGATTCCTCAGACTTCTGCTCCAGTCGTCTGCTTAATTCTTCGGAATTCTGTTGTATCGTTTGCTTTAATCCGCTGGACATCTGATCCAAATTTTGTTCCAATCGCTGTTCTTGTCGCTGTAAAGCTAGCAGGATTCTGTCTTCAAATGTCATTACTGATGCTGCATTTTGTTGGTCATTACCACTGTCACCGGTTTCTTTCTCCATTGCCTCACCGTTCATTTTTCTTGTGATTATTTTACCACTTCTAAGTCTAGTCAAGTTTGTAGTCATTAACCTTATTACAGAAGTAAAGTCACCCTTACTTTACTTCGGGATATGAGTTTACAAGTGTCCCGGGTGAGGTAAACCAAAATTTTTACAACGACTCACCAAAGGTAGTCGTCAACCTGGTTCGGCTAATAATATAAGTAAATCCTTTATCGGTAATACTTATTCACAACTTAAAATATCTTCCGTGATTATATTTACTAGTATTCTCACCTTTATATTGAAATTACAAGTCGAGGATTCGTATTAAACAATTTATTCGTTGATTCTCTTTGAACGAATATGCACACAGGATGTCTTGTAATAGTACATGTTAGTTAGGTATCTATAAACAACTACATAGCAACGAATTATACAATAATGTATCTTTCTTACATATATTAAAAACATTCTTCTTTTGTTATTTTAAATTAACATTATATCAAGTATAGTACTTGAGTATGAACACTTTCTGCCCAAGGTACAGGTAATTATTAAACGATACAAAGTATCTCGTTGTAGAAACAAAGCACTATTCTACGTACAGTGGTTCACTAGATTATTTCTTCACGCAGAGGTAAATCTAAGCCAGCATGCATTTTTCCGTTTTCTTCGTTTGGAGGTTTATTTTGATCAGCCATCTATGTTTTACGAAAGAAATGTTTCATGTTATACCTGTACATGAAGAAAGAAAACGAAATCCGACAACAACGCACTTATGTGTCATTGGCTTTCGCCAGACGGCAAGAAGTTTGGGCCGGACTACAGTTTGTATTTATTAAGTATTTTAATTACGTAGAAATCTTGGCTGGATAAATAGAACTAGGAGAGGCAAAATTTCAAATACATTGCGTCTGTGACGATTGCTAAAGCATAGGGCTTTATTCATAATCTCACAATTTATTTCTTTTAGCAGCTATCACCCGTTTGCTCTTTCTTCACGACACCCCGGGTTGAGAACTTCTGATTTAGAGATTAACCCTCGAAAAGATTAGCCCATCATTTGCAAAACGTGAAACCAAAAGTTAGGGTCATCATTTGGGGCTATGCATATTTCATGTAACAAATGAGACTGTTTTCCAGAATAGGAGCAACATGTGTCCACTTGTTTGCAAGAAATAAGCTTTAATTAGAAGATACGTAATTTTTTTCAAGGTTAATAAAAGTTTTACGTATTGCTGCTCATTTACCGTACTGTAAATTACTATCTTGCTAGTGTTACAATGAAAAGCTTTGTAAGAATATATTTTAGTGGTTATCTTTGAAGACTGCTTTTGTTACCATTTTTGCCAGCCCAGGGTGGATCCAGGACGGACTTCTGGAGGGACGGTGGGTTATAATACTGCTACTTAGAGCTACTTTCAACAGCTCCAAACTCTGGGAAGGGTTTATTTATATATAAAATAAGAAAGTTTCCGTTTCTGGAGGGCGATCGCACCGATCGTCCCCTCTGGATCCGCCCCTGTGCCAGCCATGCTAGGATATCGTCCATGAAGCAGACGGCATTGTTGACACTACCCATGACGATTGGCACTCAAAACATATCATTTCATTCCGTTTAATTACGCCTAGCCACTGGTAGCCTCGCGTAGCGTAATCGCTAATGCTTTCGTCTCTGGTGCGAGATGTTCCGGGTTCGATTCCCGGTCGGAACACTCGGTCAACAAACTGTAAAAGCTTTTCCAAGCCAGGCATTATGAATATGGTTTTCCTGGGTTTTTCCTTTCCTCTGATAGTGTTATCACTGAGGGAAGTTATTCCTAATATGTGATGGGTTAACATGGCCTTAGATGCCGAAAGCCCAAATATCTAATTCCTAACAATAATCGTAACGTCTATCGAGTGATATATGTTTCAATTTTGAACATTTTTTTCTTTCACTATAATACTGAGGTAGAATTTACATATTTATTTTAACTGAGTCATCACAAATTATTTATTTGACTTATATCACTACCTAATTTATAGAATGTTATTTGCAATTTACATAAATAACACAATTTTCTCGTACGCTCACGAAATATTCTATTTAAAAGCAAAATATCACGGACCCATATATAAATCAATTTTTTGTATTTATGTAATGCCGCAGCATAAAATTGTTTGATTTTCAAATTTGTTAAAATCTCTAAGGATTAGGATTAGGAACTAGATTTCTGGGTTTTCAGCATCTATGGCCATATTAGGGTTAAGATTAAGAATTAGATTTCTGGGTTTTCGGCATCTATGGCCATATTAGGGTTAAGATTAGGAATTAGATTTCTGGGTTTTTGGCATCTATGGCCATATTAGGATTAAGATTAGGAATTAGATTTCTGGGTTTTCAGCATCTATATCATATTAGGATTAAGATTAGGAATTAGATTTCTGGGTTTTCGGCATTTATGGCCATATTAGGATTAAGATTAGGAATTAGATTTCTGGGTTTTCAGCACCTATATCATGTTAGGATTAAGATTAGGAATTAGATTTCTGGGTTTCCGGGATCTATATCATATTAGGATTAAGATTAGGAATTAGATTTCTAGGTTTTCAGCATCTATGGCCATACTAGGATTAACGTTAGGAATTAGATTTCTGGGTTTTCGGCATCTATGGCCATATTAGGATTAAGATTAGGAATTAGATTTCTGGGTTATCAGCATCTATGGTCATATTGGGATTAAGATTACTAATTAGATTTCTGGGTTTTCGGCATATATGGCAATGGTAAGATTAGGATTAGGAATTAGATTTCTGGGTTTTCAGCATCTATGGTCATATTGGGATTAAGATTACTAATTAGATTTCTGGGTTTTCGGCATATATGGCAATGGTAAGATTAGGATTAGGAATTAGATTTCTGGGTTTTCAGCATCTATGACCATGTTAGCCCGTCATGTATGAGAAATTACGTTCCTTGACGTCCTTTGGCGAACAAGCTATCCAAGAAAAGAGAAGGAAGAAAGGATTGGGAAAGGAAGGAAGCGATCTATACGTTAGGAACCAATCCGACATTTGCCTAATGTGAATGAAGAAAACCTCCCTCAGAATGGCTGGCCTGAAAAAAGCTTTTACGCTTTTTCGACCGAGTGTCCCCACCGGGAATAGAACCCGGGACCGCTGGCACTAAAGACGAGACTGTTAGCGACTACGTTACGCGGAGCCACTTAAAATCTCTAAATTAGACGAACTAGTGAAAATGTATTTGACCTTGATAATATTTCATTTTCCAAAGTAAATGATGCATTTTCCATTTTCTTCTTTCTGGGTATATCTGGACAAGTGTACGTGGAAGCTTATACAAAAATAGGTTATAGTTCATCGGCAATTTTGATCCAATCTTGTTATGAGTGGTAAGGCACAAAGAGTTTTTTTCCCAAACAAATCATAGATGACAATCAGCCAATCCGAATGAAGGAACTATCTTATTCATCTTTATATAGGCATACATTTATCTTCATCTAACACAATAGTTGACAAACTACCTGGTGTAACAATCGAAAGTTTTATTTGAGCTAACGATGGTTTAGTTGGATAATATGTTGAATACGCTATTAACTGTTATCATCGAATTTGTGTCTTTCAAGATTAAAAGTCACTAGATCACTAGATCATTATATATCTCACGTATCTATTGGGAGATACTGTCTCCGTCTCATCTATAATAACTTCCAGGATGGTACCAAACAATGCTACACAATCACAAACCTACAGCCAATCAGAGAAAGTCATAATCAGACTTAATCAACGATAGAGAGATAAAATGCTCCAAAAGGAATTCTATGCTGATACAGACGAAGATAAAACTCTCTCGTATCCCAACAGAACTGTGCTCCATTGCCTCCTAACCTGTAATCTTTTACCAAAAAAACAAAAAAAAAAAAAACAAACAAAAAAACCTATACAACCTCTATACTCCATAATAACATGCACGATTACCTTCACTTGATCATACCACTAGTCAAACATATAACTGCACTTCAATTTGAATATACTTCCGACTTTTTCCAGCACACTTTTTTTACAGACTCAAATATAGTCTTCTGCCTCGAACAAAATAGCAATCACACACTAGAAGTCATTCTTTGTCTAGTACAGAGTAAATAGGTGTTATAATGAAGGACGGCTATTTCTCTGTAAATTTGAAGGGGGGGGGGGGCATTCAGATGCAGAAGGTATATATATATATGAAGATTTTAAGACACATTGCACTCAATTATGCCAAATATTGTATACCCATATCTACAATAAGGAGCCCACATGAGCTTTGGGGAGGGGTCTCCTCGGCCCTCCCAGGATCGGCGCCCTTTGGTTCCAATTGGGTCAAGATCTTGGATCAACACTTAAAATTTTCTGATGTATCCGTGAAAGAGCTACTAGTATTAAGTATTCGCAAAAAAATACAGCCATAGCAGCTCAGTGATAGAGCATTCATCTCAGGTGCGTGGGATCCCTGGTTCGATCCCATCTCGTGTCATATGAATTTTATGGTAGTCAAACACAGTGCGGCTGGGCTTTCTCAGTATTCTCTTGTTTATCCCCATTTTCTTCATTCCAGCATTTCATTCAGTATCATCATCGTCATCACCGTCTTCCTTTGCCTTGCTGGATAATCGTGGGACATTAAACTGGAAATTTTATTATAAAAATGTTATCGGAGTAAAGCGGACGTAGCTTGAATTTTTCTCGAACTCATGTAGATTGATTACAAACATGCGGACATCACATTTTCATCACTGACTCAATCCGGGCCAAAAGTTCTAAGATAATAATGACTGCTCATATTAAGTATATATGGTGGACAAATTCGGAATAGTACGCGCCACCGAGGAATAATCACCGAAAAAATCATTATATTCCTTACAGTTGAATGGAAAATAAAGAAAAAAGAATTAAATGATGAAAACATCAAGGAAGAAATTGAACTTTAAAAAGTATGGAACTTGAGGTCCAATTTCTCTTGTACAGTCAGCGACAAAAGTTCTCTTCGTGTGGTAAAATTTATTTTGGGAATAACGTGGTATGGCTGAAACACACAAAGGTTGTATGGCTTGAATGTACAGAAAGTTGTATTCTTTTTTAATGTACTTTAAACTGTACTCAAAATTTCTTTCCATCCTGAAGTTATTTACGAATCTAATTTCATCAAATGGAAAAAAACTTTTGTTCCTGATTGTACACTAATAATTAATAAATAATCCATAGGAAGCGTATAAATATAAGAGATATTCTAGTATTTAATCGAATTACAAATTAATTATATATTCACTCTCACACCAGAACATTCGTATTTATTAACAATCACAATATGGTTTGACATAAAATTATTTCCTTTTCATATACGTATTCGCTATTTCTTCTTCCGATCTATTTACATTGTATTATTCAACATTTCCCGTGAAATCTATAATAAATGTATGATCAACAACATTACGTACATTCTTTCTTGTGATACACCAGCAAAT
The DNA here is from genome assembly GCF_964235325.1 of Thermobia domestica. Classification (NCBI taxonomy): domain Eukaryota; kingdom Metazoa; phylum Arthropoda; class Insecta; order Zygentoma; family Lepismatidae; genus Thermobia; species Thermobia domestica. The sequence goes on along the minus strand of NC_137455.1, from coordinate 339,152,321 downwards.
ACCTCAATTATAAAATGGTCACGTAGACACGTTTCACATTGCTACTGTCTATCTAGCAGAATATTTTATTTTGACAGCTAAAGTTATTTTTAGAGAAAGTTTCCATAAAAATGGAAAGAGGATTGGGTTTAACTGAATTTTTGAGTTCAACGTCCCGTTCAGCAGCGAGACTATTTGAGACGTGGACGTAGCTTATCGGAGGATGCGAACCACATGAGCCAGATGAAAGAGAAAAGGTACAATGATAAGGCGAAAAAGATTTTCTTTATCGCAATTATTCTAGTAATTGACCTTTTATGTAATTGAAAACTGTTTAATATATTCATTGTATTAAGAAGAAAAATACATAAAAGTGTTTTAACCCGAGATTACTAACACTGTGTAAATTTTACGCATAGTCACTAAAATTTTAGTGTTGTTTCCCACCCTGATGTCACAATTTACTAACCTCTTAGCAGTGCTACCTCCGTTCATTTGGCTGTCTGTTCGTGCAAGTGATGCTTCATTTTTGCAGCGGGACAGCTAGCAACAGGTGCTTATTTATAAGTTAGTGCGTCGATTTTACGCATAGTTAGTATTTATAGAAAAATGTTGTACGTATGGTTTACTCACGGTTAGTATTAAGGGGTTATAAATAATACGTAATGTTTATGCAAGTATATGATTAACAGTGAATCTTTCTGCGTAAAACAGGCGCAACATCCTCACATGAGTTGAAAAGAATGCTATAATTATGAGGCCTTTCCATTTTTCATTTTTTAGATTACCGAATGACTATGAGTGAGGAAGGACGAATAATTCGTATGCTTGATGAAATAGATGACGGTGATGGAAGCGAGGAGGATTATCTTGAAGAACAATTTTGGTCTGACGATAGTGATGTGGATCCGACTTACGTACCGAGTGAATCAGAAACTGAAAACATAACTGTGGAGAATATTCGTGAGGCAGAGCAATCCATGAAGCAAAGTGTAGAAACTCTTTGCAATGTAAAGAATAAGAAAATTTCTAAAGAAGACTAGTCTTCAAGTTCAACACAATTGGATGGAGTGAGTCCTTCAACGGTTCTATGCCTTCAGGAAGAGGAATCAATAGGTAAAAGTAGTTTACGATAGGAAACTTCTCACACCAAATCCGATGGGAAAATTCCAAGTAAAAATATAGTTCACATTTGTTCTGGACCTACGAAGAAAGGATATCCCGACCCTAAGGAGTGTTTTAATTTGTTTTTTCACAGAAGATATAATTAATGAGATGAAGAAATTGAAATATAAAGAAGGAAGTATCGAGTTAGTAATGCTACCATTACACCTCTAGGGACGAAATTAAAACCTTAATAGGAATCCTCATACTGTTTGCAGCGCTCAAGGACAATCATTTGCCATCAAGACATTTATTTAACATTGATTATTGTGGTGATAGATATCGGGGTACGATGTCGAGTGAAAGGTTTGATTTCTCAATAAATTGTCTCAGATTGTCTCAGATGACAAATCAACAAGAGAACAAAGGAGGGCTGAAAGTAAACTTGCTCCCATTAAGACAGTGTGGGATATTTTTGTGTCTAATTGCGAAACGACTTACAAACCAAGCTCATATTGCACTGTAGATGAGCACTTACTAGAGTTTCGTGCTAGATGTCCATTTGGAGTCTATATGAGTAATAAACCAAATAAGTATGAGATTAAAATTGTCATGCTTTGTAATAATTCAACTAAATACATGGACACGGCTATACCCTATTTAGGTAAGGGAACCACACCTCCTGGAGAAGAAGCTGCCAGATATTTTGTAAAATCTTTTGTCGAATACGTCAAAAATACTAACCGAATGGATAATTGGATTACGACCGTGTCTCTTTTCGAGGAACTTTTGAGTATGGGTTAACTTCTGTTGTAACCATAAGAAGCAATAAGCGCGAATTGCTACCGGAGTTTGTTGATGTGCATTTCCGTAACAGAGAAGTGAATAGTTCTATGTTCTTATTCACAGGACTCACAGCAGTATCCTTTAAACCTAAGTCAAATAAATTAGTCTTGCTCTTGTCAACTATGTATAACGGACCGTCCGTAGATAAGACATCAAACAAACCTGAAATAATACTGACATATAACCAAACAAAACGGTCAGTAGACACATTTGACCACATGTGTGGAGACATGGATAGCAGCAGGAAAACAAGACGTTGACCACTTTGCATGTTTTATGGTATGCCAAATATTGCAGGAATTAATGCTTATGTTATATATTGTCATCAGTTCTTTCGAAGATCCAAAGAAGAAACTACAAGTGCTCTTTCAAGACTGCATTTCATGATAGAATTACACAAGCAATTGGTTGCACCTTGGCAAGAGCAAATACCGTCTATAAGCAGAGAACTTAAAGTTACAATAACTAAGTTCTTGGGGATAACAGAAGAACAATAAGCCGAGCCAGTCACTGGAAAAGGAAACCTCAAATACTGCTTTCTGTGTCATTACTCGAAACGGCGATTCACTACAACCTACTGTACAAATGCAAGAAGCCTATATGTGGTGAGCATCAAAGGAAATGTTGTCCACGTGAAGAGTGAGTGAAACTCATAACAATGTATGAGCAGTCTGAAAATCTTCATTTTAATGGAAGAAAATATTTCTGTTTTCGTAGAAAATTTTGTGTACGTGATATCAGCATAAAATTAAATTAGCTTCTAAACTCAACACACAATTTTGTATGGCAAATTAGTGTAAACCATAAATCAAAGAAACTGTTTATGCATATCTCACAGTAAGTTGTTTATGTTAGTATTGTAATGCAATAAAATACATTCAATATTAATATCTTTTTATTATTCCATTTTGCCTTATATTTAACACATTTTTGGATATATGCGTCAGTTTTACGCATAGTTAGTAATAAGAGGTAAAAAATAGGGTTAGTAATCTCGGGTTAAGTAACATTAGGCATCCCTCAGCTGTTAAATAGAAGCGTTTCTGTCTGAAGACGACGCAGTTTTGTGTACCGTAGAGGTTCTTCCCAAATACACAGAGACTAGTGGGGTAAACATCATACACACTGTGAATGGGGACTCTGTAAGTGTTACAAATTCGACAACATTCGGATTCTTTTTAAAACTACAAGCACCGTGTGTGTGGGTTCTCTTGTGGTTCTCCCGTTTCCTCCCACTTTCTTCATTCCATCATTTCATTCCTTTCTCATCATCACCGTCTCCTTTTGCCTAGACAGCATAATCGCGTCAAGCAAAACTGAAATATTTCATTTTTTCTGCTGAAGACTAAGTTATTGATTGTTATAACTGAACGACTAATGGGAAATTATTTTTAAGTGAATTTATTAATGTATTTGCAGCGTTACATTCATAACACTCAGCACATGGAAGCATTGATAAACTCAATACTCCCCTCTTATACTTAAACCAACACATTGCCTCACGCAATTCATATATTCGAATTATTCTCAGTTAGTTCATGTACTTAAAGATGTCACTGCATTAAAGGGAATCACGAAAACCTAAACAATTTGTGTGAGTGAATTAAGATAAAACGGTATAATTTTCGTAAATTAGAATAAATGAATGAATTTCATCGGAAAATTTACTTTTACTCCAAACAGATAAAAGCCTATGAACTATTAACTATGCATGACTGCCTAGCAGGCCGGTAGACAGCCCAAAAATGTAGGGTGGCCCGACTGAAGTTAGGGAGGGGAGCGATCCAATCATATTATAGTTCCTTTGCAAGCCTACCGTGAAAATATTAGGGGGGACAGCAAAATTTTAGGTGGTCCCAGCCCCCCAGACCCCCTTGGATACGGGCCTGCTGCCTAGCCAACTAGACATTCTGCTATACCTATTGCTACTGGGCTATATAGTTGGTTGATTTGTACTTAATTCCCTTCTCAGTAGCAATACTATATGGGACGAGAGTGCCGCGGTGGCTAGTGGTAGAGAGTTCACCTCTGTTCCGACTGATTCCTGGTTCGATTGCAGCTCCTGCCAAGTGAGCTTTGTGGTGGACAAACATCGTGTGCGTGGGTTTTCTCTGGAGCACTCCCGTTTCAGGCTAACATTCTTCGTTCCACTATTTTATTCATTTCCCATCATCACAGTCTTCTTTAACCTACAGTACACGGCATAACCGTAGAACGTAAAACTCAAAGATTTCAGTCCATTTCATGTTATATATGACGAGATTTACAGCTTATTGTGAGATTTAAACCACAGTAGTGCGCTAAAGAAATCTCTCGCCTGGGAGTCGAAATCGGGACCTCGTGCATCAAAGACATGTGCGTTAGCCATTAGAGCAGGAAGGATGACAGCTATCATTACAAGAAAATGAAACGAAACACTTCAGTTTAATGTCCCATGATTATGCATGTTAGACTAAGTGAGACGGATGATAAAGACAAGTGAACGATGATAGAAGAATTGGTGGAATGAGAATGAGGGGGAAACCCACGGATAGAGAAAACCCATGAGCATACATTTGCCATACGTCCGGCTTTTAGCCGGCCCGTCCGGTTTTTGGACATAGAATGGAATGGAATTTTGAGTTTTACGTCCCACGGTTATGCCGGTTAGGCTAAAGGAGACGGTGATGATGAGTAATGAATGAAATGGTGGAATGAAGAAAGTGGGAGGAAACGGGAGAACCCCGAGAAAACCAACGCACACTTTTGGACATAGAGATCGATGTCCGGCTTTGTACCCAAGCCGGACGCGTTTTCGTCCTCCTTTTCGAGTTCGGAGACTAATTAATGAAACAGATCAACAAAGTTTCAAGATTCATAAAACATTGCCAGAATGGAGATAGGATAAACAAGTTATTAGTACCATGACTTCGTTAAATACTTGATGACTTTATTAAATACCATGGCTTAAAAAGTATCATTAGTATTGCTGCCTGATAGTCAGTTATCATTTTGTAGTTATACTTTTTGTATTAGTTTACTTTAATAATGTACTAATTTCTGTAGTAGTATTTTTTTTCTTTAAAATGTGCTCTTTGATATAATCTGGAATCAAACTTAAAATTTCGGTAAAATCAATTTTTTTAGTGATCTTTTAAAGTCAAAGTGTCCCCCCTTTTTTTTTGATTTTACAAATCTGGCAACCCTATATGGGTAGTATAACGACTTATCAAAAAGATAGTCGTAAACCTGGTTCGTTTGCTAAGATAAAAATCCGAAGTGGTAGTATTTCTTTGACATGAAAATATTAGCTTCGATATTTAAATACCATTAATCTCACCTTTTTAATAAAAAAGACAACGTCTACAAACGGTGCTAAACTGGTTTATTATTTGATATAACTTATAATATCCTTTTCTTAAAACTGTTAAGTACACAAACTCACTGACTAGGTAACCATAAAACATGTCCATAGCAACAACTATCCCATAATAATCACTTACATATATTAAAAACATTCTTCTTTTGTTAATATGAAATGAACATTCTACTAAGTATAGTGCACATGTATGAGTACTTTCTGCCCAAGGTACAGGTAAATATTACTCAAACCAAAGTATTTTGTTACATAAAAATGTCGCTCGACAAAGGGACTGAATATAAAAGTCATGAGTAGGCTTGGCTTTTATCTTCAAGAACCACTGGTCCGTTTACATTAGTGTTCTTACATAGCATATGTCCATCATATTTTGATCGCACCTTGTATATCTATTCATTACATTTCACATATACATTAAACAAATCTTACATTTCATCAATATTTATCTTTAATTACATTAATTATCTTTATTTCATTATCATCCATTATATTATTATTACATTTTCTTATTAAAAAAATATCGTCGCTTATTTAATTAATCGATGAAAGGTACGATTTCAAAAATCGTAAAGGACAAACGTTGGTTACAAATAGTCAGAGCGCATTATATAATAAATAAGTTAGATGTTGCATTTAAAGGTATACATCGTAGCACTAAGATGTTATAATAAAGAAGAATTTCATTCAAGGTAGTCGTTGAATAATTAATTTTATAGAATAGATCTTCTTCTTAACATAATCTTTGACAATTAAATTTTCAACACAAATCAATCTAATATAAATAATCTTTGCTTTTAATCATTTATGAATCGAATTATGATTCTTCACATTAACAAGAAAGAATAAAAATCATTTGAAAATCAATTTTCCAGTCTACTTAAAACTCTATTTAAGCATTTCAAGTATTTTTAAGAATCGTTTTCATTATTGATATTAACACATAAACTTTAAAATGAAAATTTACAAGAATCTATAACTAATATGGGTTTAACCTAATTTCATTGACGAAATCATGTTACATTCGTACTTGCATATGAATCTAATAAAGTGCATTGTACCGCACAATCATGATTAGGTTCTACATTATGTTGTACATGTCTTTCATCGTGGTTTTGATTTTGATATGAAGTGCCATCTCTTGATCTCCAATTACGTCTATCCACATAGTTCGCTGCATTTCTGGAATTTCGCCATACATTACGTCTATTTTTAAACCTATTTTGACTATATGGTCTAACATATGAATTGCTACGATTAATTAGGTTAGGCGGATTCCCTACATAACCTTGTCTATTTTGCTCATTTTGATTGCTAGAGTATACTCGGCTTAGGTTAGGTTTCATATCATTCACACTTCGGATATCTAAATTCCGAACTGGCACCAAATGATCTGAATTATTCTTATTTTTACCCATTCCTGATTGTGGATTCATGGCATGGTATTGAGTTTCGTAGCATTGGACAAGCATCAATAAATGGCTGAAACTCATACACTGTGTGGAAAATAAGATCTGTTGCAATTTAAATGGAAGCAAATTTCGAATCGATGCTATTATTCTCGATTCCGATTGCAAAGGATTAACGACCTTTAATTCGTTGTAGACATTTACAACAAACTCTACAACAGATTTATGCAATCGAGGATTGAAGTGTTGATTTCTCAGGGTGGCATCTCTATTTGCCAGCAAAAAGTCATTTTCATAATTTGCGATCAATGCCGCTTTGAATTCCTCATATGTACTAATGTGATCACGTATTGCTTTAAACCATAAGGAACAAGGTGGGAGTAATACATGGGGTATTAATTTCATATATTGTGATCGATCGATACACATTATATTGCATTCGTCTTGGAATTTCTCTAAGAAAGAAGTAGCATTCTCATTACACTTACCACTGAATTTGCTCATAGCTCGAATTTCACTCATCTTAACACTTAATTTTACCTTCTTTTTCTCATTCCTTGTTCTTGTTAAGTGATAGTTCCTATCCATGACATGCTGTGTCGTCGTACCATCTACGTTTCGCTCATCAGTACTCTTCGGACAACTTTCTTCTAGTATAATATCCTCATCAGACCCCGGCGAAGGCGAGTTCATCTCTGGTGAGTGGGGCAACTCAAAGCGATCACTACCCAAGTTATTACGGTAAATGTTGTCTTTAGCCTGTAACGTTCTAATCTCTTCCTGAATAGTAGCTAACAACTGTGTATTTACACGTATGTTATTAGAATTGTTGCTGACCTGGATCTTTTGCTGTTTAATGGAAGATTCTATTACTTCTAAATCTTTTTTTACAGCACTAATTTCTTGGTTTTGGTGATTGTGCTTTTCTTGACAATCATCGGATATCCTTTTTAACTTTTCCTCGAACTGTGAAGATATGTCATTCACCACCTGGACAATTGTTTGTTTCGTTTCATCTGATTTCTGTTCTATCCGTTCTATCCGTCTACTTAATTCTTCATATTGCTTGTTAGCTTCGTCAAACTTCAGTTCTATCTTCTGTTCCATGGTCTTGTTAGATTCGTTGAATTTCTGTTCCATGGTCTGCTTTAATTCTTCATTTTGTTTGTTAGCTTCGTTGAACTTCTGTTCCATGGTCTGCTTTAATTCTTCATTTTGTTTGTTAGCTTCGTTGAACTTCTGTTCCATGGTCTGCTTTATCTCGGTAGACATCTGCATCATTTGTCGCTGTAAAGCTAACAAGATTCGATCCTCCGATGTCAATCCTGGTGTTACACTAGTTTCACCTTTGTCACTAGTATTTGATTCCTGCTGCATTGTTTCGTTGTCCATTTTTCTAATGATTACTTTACCACTTCGCAATATGGTTAAGTTCGTATTCATTAACTGTAGTATAAAAGTAAATTCAACCTTACTCTTCTTCGGGAATTGAATTTACAAAGTCCCGGGTGAGGTAAACCAAAATTTTTATAACGACTTATCAAAAAGATAGTCGTAAACCTGGTTCGTTTGCTAAGATAAAAATCCGAAGTGGTAGTATTTCTTTGACATGAAAATATTAGCTTCGATATTTAAATACCATTAATCTCACCTTTTTAATAAAAAAGACAACGTCTATAAACGGTGCTAAACTGGTTTATTATTTGATATAACTTATAATATCCTTTTCTTAAAACTGTTAAGTACACAAACTCACTGACTAGGTAACCATAAAACATGTCCATAGCAACAACTATCCCATAATAATCACTTACATATATTAAAAACATTCTTCTTTTGTTAATATGAAATGAACATTCTACTAAGTATAGTGCACATGTATGAGTACTTTCTGCCCAAGGTACAGGTAAATATTACTCAAACCAAAGTATTTTGTTACAGTAGGATGTTGTCCAGCACAAACATTCTGGACTGGGAATCGAATTAGGGACTCCACGCACCAGAGATAAGTGTTCCACTACTGACAAGTAAACCGTAGGTTTGGGTGAATCGAGTTGCTGACTAAGACACATATGAGAAAGTAGTACTAAATGTGGTCAGTATTTCAGTGAAATGAAATGAAATCTTTAAGTTTTACGTCCCACAGTTATGCCGGTTAGGCTAAAGGAGACGGTGATAATGAGTGATGAATGAAATGGTGGAATGAAGAGTGGGAGAAAACGGGAGAACCCCGAGAAAACCCACGCACACGGTGTTTCTCCACCACAAAGTACACTTGGCGGGGGCTGGGATCGAACCCAGGACCCCAAGCACCAGAGGTGAACGCTCTACCACTGAGCCACCGCAGCCCCTATTTCAGTGAAGTTGTAAGTGCGAAGCTTTAGGGGTTTAGGAGATACAGCTACCAGAACATCACATGGAAGTACAGAATAGTCTTCATACAGTTGGAGGTAAAAGCTCTGTAAGACCTCTTGTAACGACAAAAGGGGAATAACAAATATATGGGTACATATTAGGACTAGGGGGAAGTCATATAGTAAGGGTATACCTGACGGCGGCCATCTTGAAATCCGCCATTTTGAATTAAGGTTAAGTTTTTAAAATAGGAATAGGGTCATGTGATACATGATTTAAGGCGCAAGTTTAATCAGAAGAACAATGGTGACGTTAACTTTGATTTACGCTCAATTGGTAAAAAGTTACAGGGAAATTAAATATTGTTGCAGCATATGTATTAGTCCTTTACCCCACCTTGTAAATTTTGTGTTAATGACAATAATTAAATAAAAAGCAGGTGAATAAATATTAGGTCTATGGTAAGAATTGCCTTGATGGCGGCCATGTTCAAATCCGCCATTTTGAATCAAACAAAACGCATAACTCCAACGTTATAACCATTTTTGCTTTATCGTTAATCAGCACAAAATTAAATGGATCGCTCCTTACGACTACTGCTTTGACGGAATTGTTAACGACAAATGTGTCAAGTGTAACTCGATTGCCTTTGTCAGGTGTGCTCACTGTGAGCAGAGCATTTGTGCAAGTCATGCACTCTTTTCTGAACTACATATTGATTGTACTAATTGAGGACTTTTCTGGAAGAAAGATCCAAGTTCAATTATGACTCAATTCCACTTTGGTCATTTTTCCTTAAATTAGCAACTTGTTTATGCGATAACAAATGTTGGTTAATGATAAAGCAAAAATGGTTATATCGTTGGATTAATGGTAAAACTTGCTACTAATAAGGTGTCAATGTTACGCGGTTTGTTCAAAACTTTTGTCTGATTCAAAATGGCGGATTTGAACATGGCCGCCATCAAGGCAACTCTTACCATAGACCTAATATTTATCCACCTGCTTTTTATTTAATTATTATCATTAACCCAAAATTTACAAGGTGGGGTAAAGGACTAATACATATGCTGTAACAATATTTAATTTCCCTGTAACTTTTTACCAATTGCGCGTAAATCAAAATTAACGTCACCATTGTTCTTCTGATTAAATTTGCGCCTTAAATCATGTATCACATGACCCTATTCCTATTTTAAAACTTAACCTTAATTCAAAATGGCGGATTTCAAGATGGTCGCCGTCAAGTATACCCTTACTATATGACTTCCCCCTAGTCCTAATATGTACCCATATATTTGTTATTCCCCTTTTGTCGTTACAAGAGGTCTTACAGAGCTTTTACCTCCAACTGTATGAAGACTATTCTGTACTTCCATGTGATGTTCTGGTAGCTGTATCTCCTAAACCCCTGGAGCTTCGCACCTACAACTTCACTGAAATACTGACCACATTTAGTACTACTTTCTTATATGTGTCTCAGTCAGCAACTCGATTCACCCAAACGTAAGGTTTACTTGTGAGCCACCTGCCCCTCAGCTGCCATTAGAATAAACGTAGGGGACTATATATCCAAATATAACAACCATAAATGATATCTACCTTAACCTATATAGAAAGTACTAATGATCAATTGAATGGATCAGAAGCACGCTTTTTTATTGTATTTTGAAAACAGAACTCCTGAGAAAAAAGTTTAATTTTAGAGAAGTCACTAAAATCAGTTTTTTTACAAACTTTGAATTGCTAGTAAGTATCAGTTGATTTGATTTCAATTCAAAAAGACAATTTTTGAATAAAGTTTACATCTATTGTGTGGTTTGTGTAACTTTATTGTAGTTGTATATACGGTAAACACATAGAGCAAATTTCTTAGAAAATTTGAATTAAATCAATAACAGTTTGTGATGATGACTCTCATAAAGTAAACTTGCGGTGCAACGAGTCATCGCTCACAAATAAGGACTTAGTAAAGTACATAAGAGGTAAAATAATCCAAAATTTACAACATTTTCTTTTAAATTCGTGCTTTGGTAACTTCGTTCAAAATTAAAATTTTCATGGATACTCTGTCATCATCAATCATTACTCGTATCCTTCGAAAGCAAACGCAAACAAACACTAATTTCGCAACCACTGAAGCACAATTCAACACAAATAACACAGATAAAATGAGCAACGTTCGGACTGATTACATTATGGTCTTAAAACCAAACGCTTAAGTTATATAATTGATAATGTGTTGGTTAAACTGTCGGAAAATGCAGTCGCTTTTGATGTTTATTTTACAGATGAACACTTGCCTTTGGTTGTTTATTCGTCTGATGTGTTGACAGCATTTGGTCTGCAACTGATGAAACAGTGGTTTTTCGCTGTGGCTACCACACCACAACGTTGTAGCTACTCTAAAACGTATCGTTCACATAATCATTATCATCATCAAGTTTAAACACCAAAAGTAGACTTGTCTGCCAGCTGTCGCTTTCTCTCATCGCTTTGAAACTTCGGAGTTTAACCAACAAATCAATACGTAATAAACAAAATCATGTAACAACGATCACGTATACACATTGCGACATTTGATTGGTGAATGTGAAATTTACAAATTTCCAGGTTAAGGCTGTTTTACGCTAACAAGTTAAATATGCAATCATTATTGTTATGAATTGACACAAATGATAATTTATAGTTGATACCAAACACCAGTCTTAAGCATTAAACTATGTATTCAAATGAGTAGTGGTGGCACGGTGTCTCAGTAGTGGAGCGCTAACCTTTGGTGCGTGAAGCACCTGGTTCGATACCCGCCAAGTAAGTTTGTGGTGGACAACATCTTGTCCGTGGGTTTTCTCGGAGTACTCCCGTTTCTCATTCCACCAATTATTCCATTACCATTTCCTTGGTTTAATTATCGTCTCCCTTAGCCTAAAGGTTATAATCGTGGACCGTTAAACTGAAAGATTTCATTGTGCTTCAAATGAGTAATAAGTTTACGAAGGTTTCATATTCGTAGCTGGTACAATTTCTTTGCTAAGTTACAATAAAAGACTGACAAACAAACTAGTATGAATTTGTTAAAATAAAACGAAATTTCTCGTTTTACGTCACATACTTATGCCCTATAGGTTAAGCCGAGAAAGGTAAACTACGTAAATTTTACGTGTACGAGTTGGAAACACAGATGTGACGTAACAGGAACTGTGTGTAGAAGCACCAATCTCTAGATATGCTATCGCGGGTTAGTTAGCTTGAAGTTCCTACTTTAATAACTTTGGTAGGTGTTATGTTCTCTTTGCCAAACGATTGAGTATAGAACCTTATACGTAAATTTGGCGTATGTTTACCTTTTAACGTAAAATCTTACACGTAAGTTTAGCGTGTGTTTACCTTTAGTGCTAGTTTTCTTGTACGCATTTTTTTACGTATATTTACTATTAATGATCTATTGTCATTCATAAAGACTTAATTATTACTACAAAAATGGACGAGTGTGGTGCAATACATAGCGAGGAAGCTATTTTACGGATATTAGAGGAGACCTCAGACTTAGAACTGGAGGAAGATAACGTCGAATTTGATCTGAGATCACAAGAAGAAGCAGATGACTCTGAGAAAGATGCAGATTACTACCCCGGTGAAGGTGATATTGAACAATATTTTGTGTCAGTTATTTGAACTGTTAAATATGAAACCTCAAATCCAACCAAAAGGCGGAATGTTGCCAAATGTAGTATAAAAACGAAAATAGCAGTCTTGCCACGCATTCAATAGAAGAATCTGGACAAAAGGAGACAGAGAGGTCAGTATAATTTGGAGATAAGAAGGCAAATGAACTTCCAATTGACGAAAGACAAGCGGAAGTTAGTTATTTTACTGAATTGCTAGGAAAGAATAGTTTTCTCTGGAAGACAAATCCAATGACAGATTCAAGTGGGAAGATCCCAAGAAGGAATATTCTTAATTTTAGACCTGGGCCTACTCCGACTGGGGCTGGTGTGATCGAACCTCGGGATTGCTTCAATCTATCCTTTCACAGGATATTATAGACTGTATTTTTCTTCACACGAATGAAGAGATAGCCCGAAAGAATAAGAACTATAAACAAGAGACCAGTCCAAATATCTCGGTATACGGACAAAATCTCGCGGCCGAAACATCGCCGCCCAAAATCTCGCCGGCCAAAACCTCGCGGGACAAAATCTCGCCAGGCCAAAACCTCGCCGCCCAAAACCTCGCGGGACAAAATCTCGCCGGGACAAAACCTCGCGTGGCCAAAACCTCGCCGCCCAAAACCTCGCGGGCCAAAATCTCGCCGGGCCAAAACCTCGCGTGGCCAAAACCTCGCCGCCCAAAACCTCGCGTGGCCAAAACCTCGCCGGACAAAATCTCGCCGGGCCAAAACCTCGCCGCCCAAAACCTCGCCACGAATGAAACTTTTCTTTAAAATTTACCCAATGTGTTTCCTAATATGCAATTCCACATTACAAATAATAATAATAATAATAATAATAATAATAATAATAATAATAATAATAATAATAATAATAATAATAATAATAATAATAATAATAATAATAATAATATACAAAACATCGTGTGCGTGGGCTTTCTCGAGTTATTTCCGTTTCCTCCCACTTTCTTTATTCGATCATTTCCTTCATCCTGGTCATCTACATCTCCTTTAACCTATAGAACATAATCAAGGGACGTCGTAAAAACTCATATATTGTTTCATATTTTCATAAATATTATTAGATTTTTGTTAAAATTTTAAGTTTTTGGATGTTCCAAAGTTCACGAAACTAACCTCGTTAGTTGTCATTACTTTCCTTATGCAGACTTTCTTTCCCTATAACCAGTTTAAAAACATCCTGTCGCCCTACCTTCACATTGAAATCCTCTAATAGAGAAATAGAATTTTCATATGGTATCGCGGGACTTGGTCAAATACCCGTGATACTTCTTCTGAAACAGCGTCTTTTATACCGTCATCCTTATCATCTGTTGGAACATTTACATTTGGTCAGGCGAGATTTTGGGTATGGCTATATTTTGGGGCGCGAGGTTTTGGCCCAGCGAGATTTTGGCCCGCGAGGTTTTGGGTGGCGAGGTTTTGGCCAGGCGAGGTTTTGTCCCCGCGAGATTTTGGCCCGCGACGTTTTGGGCGGCGAGGTTTTGGCCCGGCGAGATTTTGGCCCGCGAGGTTTTGGTCAGCGAGGTTTTGGCCAGGCGAGGTTTCGGCCTGGCGAGATTTTGGGCCGCGAGGTTTTGGCCAGGCGAGGTTTTGGTCCGCGAGGTTGTCGCCGCGAGGTTCTGGCCGCGAGGTTTTGTACCCAAACCAAATATCTCACATGTCACCTCTGAGGAATTACATGCTCTATTCGGAATCGGTATTTTGATTTTAGCAGCAGCTTTACAAATGAACCACTTTTCGACGAAACTTTTGTTTGATGGTTCTTACTGTGGTGACAGATTTAGAGCTACTGTATCAGAGACTAAGTTCAAATTTCTTGCAAATTGTCTTCGTTTCGATTCCCGAGAAAGTAGAGATGAAAGAGAAAAAGAAACCAGGCTTGCTCCAATAAAAGATATTTGGGGAATGCTTTGTGTAACTGCCGGAAATACTACAAACGAAGTGCTTACGTCACAACAGACGAACAGCTAATTTAATTTGGAGGGCATTGTGTTTTCCGCATGTTGTTGCAATCGAAGCCTGATAAGTACGGTTTAAAAATAATTATGATGTATGATAATTAATCGAAATACATTATAGATGCTGAACCTTATCTGGGAAGGGGAACACCTCTTCCAGAAATCCCAGTACCTGATTATTTCGCCAGAAAGCTTATATCGACCATCAAGGGATCTAATCGTAATATCACAATGGATAATTGGTTTGTTAGTGTGCCATTAGTAAAGGAACTCTTGCGAGAAAATCTCACTGTAATAGGAACCATAAAGAAAAACACGAAAGACTTACCTGCAGAATTCACCAATATAAATTTCCAGGAACAGAAAGTTGGAACAAGTTTCTTCTTACACCATGAAGATCTTACAGCAGTTGTTTTTCGACCTAAATCTGAAAAGCTCGTATGTCCTGTTTCATACACGCATTCAAATGAAGCTACCCATGAGGCGTCAGGAAAACCAGAAATAATTAGAAACTACAATGACACAAAAGGAGCGCTGGACACTTTTAACCAGATGTGTCATAAGATGAACTGCAACAGAAAAACAAAATGCTGGCCCCTCTGCTTTTTCTATAATATGTTAAAGATAGCAACCATCAATTCCTATGTTATCGACGTTCACAACTTTTCAACGAAATATGGAGAGGGAAGGAAGCCTCTTAGCAGACTTCATTTTATGCTTGCTCTGTATAATCAATTGACAGCATTATGGCAGAAACATCAATTGATGATCCCTACTATCAGACGTAGCCTAAAGGAAACCATACAAAGAGAATACAGAAGCACAGAAGACATTGTGTTTGGTGCTGTCAGGAAGTGGGAAAGGAAGTACCTCCAAAGAAGAAGAAAGTACCAAGGCTCCCTCTCAACAGGGCGCAAGAAAATACTGTTCCTACTGTGTTTACACAAAGAATAGCATGACTACTACATATTGCCGTAAACACAATAAGCCAGTATGTAGTAAACATCAGATCAAAATATGTTATAACTGCGTGTGACTTACGCGTACGAACCAATCTGACATGTAATGTGCTTGAACTATTGAATATGAATTCAATATTTGCTAGTAACAAAAATAATAAGTGATATATCTAGACATTCCCAGAGGTTTTTCCTTTAAGAGTTAATAATGTTTATTTTGCTCTTCTATGTACTTCTAAAAGATTTATGATAATAGTTGTGCTGTATCACTATTCAAACAATAAAACGTCAATTTCGGAACCTTGAGCAAAGCAATAATAATAGTTTCTATACGAATCGTATATCTATAGATCATTATATAGTGGTACGTAAATATTACATATGTTTACCTTTAATGGGTTGATAGTGAAGTTTGCCTTTCCAGGGTTAAAATAAATAGATAATTAACGAAAGTGAATGATTATGAAACAATTAGTGGAATGGGAATGTTGAAGGATAGGAAAAACTCAAGAAAACTCACGGACAAGATTTTGTCCACAAGTTCGCATGATTAGGGAGCAAACCATGACCTCTCCCACCAAAGGCGAGTGCTTTAGAGATAAGCAACCGAGACCACATTTAGAAGTTTGTAATTTCAGCTATATCGTATCTGTACGTGTACACTTCCAAATCATAAATTACTTCAATATTACAAAGTCAAAGTTATTTTTAGTATACAGGTGTTAGTAACATGTACATAATTTCATCCACTTTTATTTTAGTGGTGTTTCCAATTTTTAGAAATCGAAATCTTGAACATTGTATGGAACAATTTAGCAAATTGTTTATGAAGAGCTTTAAGCTACATATAATAAAAATATATTTGTACGTAATACTTTATTTATAATGCATAAATCTATTTATGTATATAAAAATGAAAGTTACCAAACTCTTGAATCACCCGACCAATCTCGATCAAATTTTCAACATAGATGAGGGTCGGGCCTGGGACGGTTTTTATCATTTTACTTTGATGGTGCAACTTAGAGGAGGGATCAAAAATGACCGATATTTGTGTCAAATCCATAGTTTTCGGGGTCGCTGAGATTAACAGTGACACTTCCGATGCCGTTTAAATCCAAACTCAGCCCCATTACTACTCCAAAGATGGTATTGTGACATATAAAAATAATTGAAAATCACTCGTATTAGTGTTGAATTTATAGCTTTTGGGGTTCCAAAGTTGATTGATGATAGTTTTGGTGTCCTTTATGTCCAAAATGAAACGTATTCTACACGTGCAAAGAATGTGCATTATGCTAGTTTCTTATAATGTTTGAAATAGTTCTTTTGTCTCTGCCTTAAGTCTCAAGGAAATGTTTAAGGTAGAGTTATAATTAATGAATTTTTAACTGTAAAAGAAATTGAATTCCATACTCATATAGTGCGTACTGTAAAAGATTTAAAATAAAAATATGTTTTATATGGTCGCTTTGTTTAAGTTACAGACTCAAAAGAACATGAGTGAGATGTTCCTAAAAACTGAAACTGATGGTACTGATGGTACACGAAACTGATGGAGATAGGAAAGCGCTGCAGGTTAAACAACACTCAAAACTGCATAGTGCAATTAAGCTCTTGTAAGAACGAGGTGTCTGCAAATTAATTGTTTTCTGTCAGTAGTCACGTGGTTTCAGGTTAAATATAAATTACATGTAGATGTTTTGTGTTCTCAGTAATATAATTCCAAGGTCTACAGGTAGATCTTAGTACACTGTACTACAATAGTACAGGTGAGATAAAACTAATATATTTTTATGCCTTCACGCAAACACTTCTTTCAATCTCTGAAACGAATATAAGGCAAAGTATTTTATCTTTATATATTTTTATATGATCTGATCAGATAAGGTTTTTGTTAATAACGATACCAAGATTAATAATCACCAAACAAATGCAATTATGGCGCTATCCACAGCTATGTTTGGTAATTACGCTTCATAAACGTACTTACAAGGAGAAAGCAGACTTTGGTAAATGAACTTTGGGGCCATTTTTTGCAAGGTGATAGTGCATATTTAAAGTGTTCATATCACAAACTAGGAGAGGGCAATAGCCTAGTATAGCGGAGAAAAAGCGTCTTTAAGTTTTCGATTCGCTGCATATTTCGAACGATGCATAAAGTTATCAAGTATCGGCGGGGCTTTTTCTGTTTTTAGCTTCAACCAATAAAGTAGCCATTTATAACTACAAGGTAACATGTTAATTCATCATACGTTTATAATGAATTAATAAATATAAATATTCAAATTAGTTGTAAAATCTTTCAATGTTGCATGTTAACTAGCAATGGAATGTAATTTATTTCGCAAATACGTTGATATCACAAGTTATATCATGGTTACCACAGTTGTTGTGCAAAAAGTGTTCTTGACGCTTCGTGTCTACATTTATTGACAGTGTGTGAATTACAAACACTGGCTGAAATGGCACAGGGGAATAAGGGGTACATGTCTCTTCTAATTTTTGGATCTGGGGGACTGTCCCCCCCAAATAATCCGATTTGAAATGCGATGATTTCTGTCCGATCGCCACAAAGGAAAATGAGATGAAACAGATGTCCCCCAGAGTAAGCCTCAAATCTGCCCGCCTCCCAATGTTGAATACAACTCTGCTCCCCTGATCCTCCACAGCATTGTTCTTCAACTTCATCAATATTTTGAACATCGTTTAAAGAAATTATGGGAACGGTCATATCCTTCCCCCTGCACAATGTTTAAGACAGATTTGCACCGCTTATTACAAGAGGAATAAGGGGGAAATCTCCTTTCATTGTACCAACATCCAGTATTACCAAAGGGGATTTCCTTCTCATACCCCTTGTAATTCTTCCACTGTCAACAGATGTAGACATGAAGCGTCAAGAACATTTTTACACAACGACTGTGACAACCATAATATAACTCGTGATATCAATATATTTACGAAATAGATTACATTTTGTTGCTAGTTAACAAGGAATATTGGAAGATTTTACAACTGATCTAAATGTTTTTACTGTTTTAATTCATTATAAACGTATAGTGAATTAATATTTTACTTGTAGTTACAAATGGCTACTTTATTGGTTGAAGCAAAACACAAAAAGTTGATTCCAGCGGGAATCGAACCCGGGACCCTTGGTACGTGAGTCACAGATGCTACTGACTCTGCCACGCCATCACCTCATACGGAAATACGGAAATAAATTAGAGAATAAAGAGGGCCCCTTAGCAAGAAAGCTCGCCCCCTTGAGTGATGCACCAACCTATATCTACGTGCACCTCCTACATGCAGTTAGAGATCTAAAGCAGCATGTCGAGTGTTGTGTCGCGTCACGGTTTTTATCCAAAGACATTTACCGGACAATGTGTATTAGAGAAAGAAAGAAGGGTAAAATAGAAGATAGGAAAGCGCGTGAAGATTTTTCGCCTCACCATTGGCTTGGGTAGTAGGAGGAAAAACCGGAAACACATGGAGTCCAGGAAAACCCTCTTTATCGGTCATGCTCGTGCTCAAGTATTTACATGGCAAAACCACACTATGAAGGGGTGGTAAAATCCATGTAAAAGCATCTTTACTGTCTGTATTGATTCCCTAACTTAAAAAGTCAAGTGTGAGTTATACTATTGTGTTAAGTTGTCTGTAGTTTGGTGGACTTTGTGGTGTGTGTGTGGTGAAGTTTTGTTAGTGGGATTTTTGTTATTTTTTTTCATGCAAATCTGTCGTCTTCTTCACCCTTGGACTGCGTCAATCTAAAAATATATACATGTATATGATTATGTAGTGAGATATGGTTGATATCAGTATCCTATTGGACTTGTCAATTTTGTTAATACTATTGATATATCAATAATTTAAGTAAGATGTATTAGTTATGTTTCTGCCTAAGAGGCCTCGTCATTACCTTTTTATTTACATATTTACATTTTTTTTCTCTTAAGATTCTCAAAGTGTTTTGCATTTGATCTATTTTAGCGCATGAAGCGGGCGTTTGTATTTGTAGTAGCTTTCTGGAATCGTGTAGCTACCTAGAGAACTCACAAGGTCGTTGTCTATTGCTTTCGCAGACTGATAGAAGCTCTTTACTAAATACTGTATATGATCTTCAATCAGAGTCAGCCCTAGGCGCTGCTGTAGGCGTAGAACAGGCAGATATCGGGGTGAATTTGTTATTATGCGCACAGCGTTGTTCTGAAGTCTCTGCAGAGCCCGTGTATAAGAAGGTGCAGAGAAAGCCCATGCTGGCGCAGCGTATGTGACTATTGGTCTAACTAACATTTTATATAATATAACTTTGCTCTGCGTATTGAGGGCAGGTGAGCGGAAAAGTCCGGCTAGGGTTCGTAGTCTAGCACTAGCCTTGTTTCTTTGGGAGTTCATGTGGTACCTAAGGGTAAGCCTTTTATCTAGTATTACTCCCAAATATTTAACTTTATCTTTCCATTCTATTGGTGTGTTATATAGAGTTAGTTGGTTGTTTGGTTTTCGTTTGTATTTCTTAGTAAACTGTATGGCTTCACACTTTTCAGCATTGACTTTAATTTTCCAACGCTTAAACCAGGGTTTGAGTTCGTTCAGGTGATTCTGTATGTATTTTGTGATGCATCACCTCATAAGTCTGCGCATCGTACGATATATATGGCGAGTCGAAAACTTTAAGACGCTTTTTTCTCTGCTATATTAGGCTGTTGCACTCTCCCAGTTTGTAATATGAATACTTTAAATGTGCACTATCATCTTGCAAAATATGGTCCCGGTGTTCATTTACCAAAGTCTGCTTTCTCCTTGTTACTATTTATTGATCGCAAACTTATTTCTAATAGACTTTGTCTAATAAGGAGTTATTTTTAAACTATTTTCTTTGCATCGTGTAATTTAATCCTTTTCGGACAGATGTGGCATATAAACACAACAAGTGATTCCATCGAGAATAGGTGTGGTATATAAATACAACATTGGGATAAAGACGATGTATGTGGCTTATAAGCCTCATTTATGTCCAACTTGTCAATAAGTCGTTCAATAACCAATCATAGGTGTCAATGATATCTTAGGGCGTTTATTTTTTGTCTTTGCATCCATAAAGTTTCCCTGAAGCCGTCTTACATTTCTAGTGCATTATTTAAGGTAGTTATTTAATGTTTAAATATATTAGTCCATTTATTACCATTTTGAAAGTATTAAAAAGAGGCCTACTTTTCGAAATTGTAGTAATATTTGTTTATTTTGAGATTTTACAAAACAAAAATAAGATAAATGATACCAGCATAGCAAGAATCCCAAATCTTTCTATATAAACAAAATACAAAGCACAAATGCTACATAGCTCTTATAGAAAGGAATTTCACTTTTCGGTGATAACAATATTAAACCGGAAAGAATGTTCTGCCCATTACAGTGCATAAAACGTGAACTTACGTAGAAGTATTTTTATCACTGTGACAATACTTTCTTTCGTACAAGTCTGCTTTTATCTTGCTTTTGTAATGACGCCTTCTCTCCGGAACCTCTGCTTGTTTGAAAATACTAAAAATCAACAATAGAAGGCATAGAAATACCTGCTAAAACAAACAAATGCGTAGCAAGAGATATTAATCTTTGCTGATCCAGATACTAAAGCTTGAGACACGACGCAAGGATTAAGGTATCGCTGGCTGTTAAAATAGGTAGTTGGGGGACGGGGTGATGTGTGAGGGAA
This sequence comes from Thermobia domestica, assembly GCF_964235325.1. NCBI lineage: Eukaryota > Metazoa > Arthropoda > Insecta > Zygentoma > Lepismatidae > Thermobia > Thermobia domestica. The sequence goes on along the minus strand of NC_137455.1, from coordinate 339,130,943 downwards.
GATCTATTCTGGTATCAGCCTCATGGGATTGAGAAGCACTTTGGAAAACGTCTGTCTCTACCTCTTCTCTTGGGAGACCTCCGTCTAGTAGACCCTTTCTCAACAATATTGCTACTGTTCGTGTACTGTGAGTGTAAGAATTGCACACTTTCTATGCATTTTCTGCGAAAACATATTTGAAGCTAAGTAAGAAAAGCATAAATATACCATAAAAATAGGATTGTCATTTTTTTTAAATCTCCGTTAACCCACCACCGGAGAACGAAATGAAATAAGGAAACGGGGAGAAGAGAAAACTGTTCACTGGGCGTCACCCGCCTCCTAACGCTAGATAGGTTATATCATTCCGTCATTGTAAAATAGCGAGCGTGAAAACTTCGAGTCGAATCGAAACGTGCACCAAGTGTGAACTACATGATTTACTCATACTTCTCCAAGCGGCTAATGAGAACCTGAAATTCCAAAAGAATCATAATTTGTGACTCTCATGAATCATATGGTTCACGCGTTTATCAAGGTCGTCTGCCGTCACGGATTTTCACTTCGCTTACACTTGTTGTACAGTTCGGTAAGACCTTTAAATCTGTGCAGCACCAGTGCTCTCAGCTACCATTTACCAAGTTCTCGTCATAATCGTTACCGATGGTAAAATGCGGTTTTATTATGCTATTCCTCCTGGAGGAATCAAATTGCATTACGTAGTTCACACTTGGCGGCTGCTTTGATTGCACTCGATATGTTTTCATGTTAACTATGATGGGAAAATGCGACTTTATTGTGCTATTTCGTCTTGAGAAATCAAATTACGTCACGTAGTTCATAATTGGCGACTGCTTTCAAGGTCAGTACTTTACAATGAGTTAATGACTGTCTGTCTCTCTCTCTCTCTATTGGGGTGACGGATGAGCGACGTCCGATTACAGCTTTGTCTTATCCCTGTTTCGTCATTTCACGTGGTTCTCTCCTGGTGGCTTAACAGGGGCTGAAAACAAATAAGCCCTCATATATAACTGAAACTCAGTTATCAATAGTGAGTACCTCTAAATCCACGTTTAAGAAATACATTTGAAAACGAAGTGCTAAGTTAGTTGCTGAAAGGATGTGATACTACTGTCAGCAATTCTTTCGTTATCGCGTAATATTGAACAAACTGAAAAAATACTACACCCAATTAATTCCAATCCTAACAAATAGAACCCAAAATATTTCATGAGAACTTTCTTGACTCTTGTCTTGACACTTGTCTTGAAAGGTATAAATTGAATCCATTTCTACGCTATTCAGTGATTCCATCACCAAGCGAGAGGGGATAATTCCTAAATTGAAGGAAAACGTGCTCTACTTATTTCTGTAAATTTCGGCACATTTTTTTTTTTTAAAACGAAATGTACGACGGAAGGTGTTATTTAAAGAGTAGATTACATCATTATTGTTTACTGATATCACCCTTAAGCAGTGGAAATAGTTGAAAATCAAAGTAAATGTAGATAAAATATTTCATATAGACCATATAGACCATGTCGAACAATATTAACGAAAGTTATTGTGGGGAAAATAGGTTTTTGGTATCATAATTGTGCACCGCATAATATTTTTCTTCCTGCTAATCATACTCGAATTAAAACATAATAAAAACCCATCATAAAATGATATATTGTTCATTTAATTACAAGGGGAATAAGTGCATTACTATAGTGATCGCAAGGACTCGTGAAGCTTGACCTACATCTACCAATTTCACCACCGAATAGAACGCAAGGGAATATGTCTCAGTCGTCAACCCCCATCCAGAAATTTTGTCCATCGTGTTCTACAGAGAACATCTTCCCAGGATACAGTGTTGTCGGATTGCCGCTAACTTTCGTTTTTTGTTGTTGTTGTTTTATATTTGTGCTATTATTATTGCTCCCGTCTAATCCCCATAATTGTTTAGTGTTCGTGTTATAGTTCATTGGGTACTGCTTTTATTTTCGTTCGTTTGCTATTTTCTGTAAGTTTTGCAACGTTGGTGCACTTCTGCCGTTACAGTTTTTTTTTTTTTTCTCAAGCGTCCGTTCGGGAGAAAGTTCCACGAATCGTACCGAATTCTTCCGATGCATCACACGTGAAGCAAAGTAGTTCTATGATTGATGTAGACCCCACGCTTCACGAGTCGTCGTGATCACACTATATAGTCTTGGTACCGTGTGTGTCAGTGTCAAGAGAAATAGACCATCAACAAATATGGTTTCCTATTTAATAGTACATATATTTTCATAAACAGTACAAAAAGAAGCAAATAAATAATCAATTTCAGTAGGATAATAAAAATTATCAACTTCTTGAGATTAGTCACGAATGACATACAGTTTAACTCCATAAAAAGTAGTTTTTCTTAATTGCCTCGAAAACTACACATGAGACTTTACTATCAAGAATGCTATTTTTTTCAGTTCAATGTGTTCTATCCAGGGGCGGATCCAGGGGAGTTAATCACCCCCATCGACCCCCAGAAGAGGAAACTTTCTTATTTTATATATAAATAAAACCCATCCCAGAATTTGAAGCCCTTAAAAGTAGCTCCAAGTAGCAGTATTATAACCCATTGCCCCAGAAGTCCGTCCTCGATCCGCCCGTGGTTTTATCTGTTGGTATATGTCTAATTAATCAAAAATTTGAAAATTTAGAGTTAATAATTTTGGGTTATATTTCTCTCTTTTTTAAAATAACAATGTACATACATTGTCGTTTTAATAATGTCCACAAATGAAATGCATCAATAGTGAGTTCGTCAGTGTCAGTTTCATCTCGGTTATCTTATAATTTTTTTTTGGGGGGGGGTTCGTTTTGTCGATTTTTTCGAAAAACTACGCACGAATATTTATAATCATGTATATCATTTGTGTTCAGCTCAATGAGATCTACAAATTGATATATGTCACGTCTATAAACACTAATATCATCATCATCATCATTACAATCATCACAGATATTCTAACCTTATTGGCAGGTCACTTGCCGCAACTGAGAAGCTTCCACGGTCTTCTGTTAACCTCTTTGTCTTCATGTAAGATCTTTCTGCTTTTATATCGTCCAGTAATTATTATATCCATTAATTATATCATCCCCTTCCTCTTTTTCCTGCCACCATACAACTCTAGCACGTCCCTCATGATACAATTTCTTCTTAGGCAATGTTCCAACCAGTTTCTTTTCTTCCTTTCCATAAAATCTAAAAGTGTTGTTTTGTTCCCTCTATCTCTAGTACTCTCTCATTCCTTTTCCGCTCGACTCAACTAATTATCTTCATTCTTCTCCACACCAACATTTCGAGAGCTTGCAGTTATTTTTGATCACTTTTACTTAAAGACGCTAATAGGAACTTTTCAGATAATTGTAACTTGCAGAGAAACATCGATAATGGAATATTTTTTTATATAAAGATTAGAGTAATATACTGTGTATTTGAAGAAAGTACTACACAGGTAAGTGGTCTAAGGAAGAATGTTAGCAAATACAGAAGTCTTACGAAAAGCTTCTACTATATGAATTTATTTCCTATGTGAATATACTATATTAAAGTTACTATATGAATTTATTTCCTTCCTTTAAATGTTGACTTTTCTGCGTTTAGAGACCTTGATACTAAAAGAACAAAAAAAGTAGCTGTATCCAATTTTTTCTTTGATTGTAAAGACTATACATGATATCCAATACAAGAGAAATAGAACATATGTTGACGCATGTATTCATTTCAGATAGTATTGTACGTATAGTCTCAAAGGCAAAGAAGCAAGAAAACGTTGTGTATTGTTGAAGCAAGATCGTTTTTCTCTTTCAAAGCAGTAGTACAGTACAGAACTGTTCACTAAAGTTTTTAAGAAAACTGAGACGATTGCGAGAACGTGGAAATGGAACAAATACACAACTACACCCATATATACTCGTATATATATATATATATATATATATATATATATATATATATATATATATATATATATATATATATATATATATATAGCTTCAAAAAGAGAGAGGCTGGACAACGTCATCTGGTATTGAACATCAGGAGCTCATCTTGGATCTTTTCTCACTGATGCCATCAACTATCTATCCTTTTTTTGTTTTCTTGTTTCTTCTCCAAGTTCCTTTATTTTTCTATTCCTTCTTTTTCTTCTTTGCTTTCTCATTTTCAGGAGTTCACCCGTGTTTGTTGTTCCAAGTATCTCGAGCTTGCTCGCGCTTCATCTATCTATACCTCAAATAGAAAAGAGTGTTTTTCTTCTTCCTTCCCTTTTGGAGTTTCGTTTTTTTTAAACTCCAAACTCTACGGTCATCGTTTTCTATTTTTCTTCCTTTTTCTTTGGCCGGGTCGGGTCTTTTCAAAACATCAGGAGAAACACACACACACACAAAGTAGGGGAGGGGGGGGAACTAAAGGACGCCTACCATGCCTTCCTGGCCTTTTTAACGAGAGACAAACAAGCATTAACTCAGGATTTTTTTTGTTTCGAAACAAGCCAACTAGTAACTCAAGGTTGCCAGGTTAGTTGATATACAGTATGTATACGTCTCTTTGTTTATATAGTACAAAATTATTCCATATTATACTTTATATTTTCTTTCGTCCTTTCAGAAATCACTCTTACGTGTATACTGTAATGTTACATTCATCACAACGAAACGAAGACGAGCCGTATATCATACACTACACGGAAAGTTTTCCGAAAGTGCAACCAAGTGGAATAACAAGAAAATTAAGCTTTGCAATATTTGATATCGGGTTCGATTCCCAGAAACAGTCAGTTTGTTGGATTCTTGGATTGTTAGAGAACTCTACCCAAGATCCGTGGTCACACGTATTTTTTGTGACATGGAAGTCACACTGGGATCCAGTAGACTCCAGACACTTTTTTGTCTTATTGTATGTTTTAAATATTTGTTTTTCATTTTTTGTTTTTACTATTCTGTAATAGACGCAGCGACCAGCCATAACAGCAGGCACTGTTGCCAATTGAATTTACATGGATGAGAAAGGTTTCAAAAAACAACAGGAAAAAATTAGAACTAAAAGTAATTTCTCTGGGGTCTGTCAGACCCCAGTGAGACCACGGAGGGTTAAGTTCAACCCTTGACCCTTATACACCACAAAGCATTACAAATTCAAAAAGCAAGTGCCACAGAGAAGAGATGAGTAGTTTATCTTTCTTTTAGTAGCTATTTTAAACAACTGGCAGCACCATATATACGACCACGTAAAGGAGTTTGGTTTGTATGGCGTGATATTTTCTCAAATAATATTGAAATCGGAAGTAGTAGTGCATATCTATACCGGATACTAACTTCCAGTTTCATTCATTCAAGTTTTATTCATTCAACCTCTATAACTCGAAGTTTTATTCATTCAACCTGTATAACTCGAAGTTTCATTCATTCAACCTCTATAACTCGAAGTTTCATTCATTTAACCTCTATAACTCGAAGTTTCATTCATTTAACCTCTATAACTCGAAGTTTTATTCATTCAACCTCTATATCTCGAAGTTTTATTCATTCAACCTGTATAACTCGAAGTTTCATTCATTCAACCTCTATAACTCGAAGTTTCATTCATTTAACCTCTATAACTTGAAGTTCTATTCATTCAACTTCTATTACTCGAAGTTTTATTCATTCAACCTCTATAACTCGAAGTTTCATTCATTTAACCTCTATAACTTGAAGTTCTATTCATTCAACTTCTATAACTCGAAGTTTTATTCATTCAACCTCTATAACTCGAAGTTTCATTCATTCAACCTCTATAACTCGAAGTTTCATTCATTCAACCTCTATAACTCGAAGTTTCATTCATTCAACCTCTATAACTCGAAGTTATGAAAATTTATTAAATTTAATAAAGTGACTAGTAAAACTAAAATACTAGACATGAATAAAACACAATTATAATACACATTAACAACAATGATAATTACGTAGAAGAATAAAGCTATAGCTTGGAGTTATCAAGGCCACATCAAGAGAAGTTAGACTTATACAGTTAAACCGCGACTCGTGGAGGTTCGCAGATACGAAAGTTCGAGTTACCGAGGTTTTGTAAATATGATTATGAAATTCTTAAAATTCAACTTATCGACGCTGTAATTTTTAAACATTCAACTTACAGAGGTTATTTTAGCATTGAGTGTTATGAAGATTACAAGGTAATGTGAAAGGTATCGAGTTATCAAGAATTTTAGTTATAGAGGTTCGAGTTGTCGAAGTCTAACTGTATTAACATATGTTCCTTTTCAAATTTTAGATATAAAGATAGGAAAATTGGTATATTCGCCATTATAAAAAATTCACGTTACATTATAGGGTGTTCCAAAAGTTCTGCATGAAAGTAAAAAGCTGTAACTTTGTAACCATTTATTGTATTTGTACAAAACTTTTAGTGGACTTGTAAGAAAGTGTGGAATTTTGTTTCCAAGCATTTTTTTCAACTCCAAACCTCCACCTGAGCACCATTTACGTCCAAACATTGCTTAAGTCTTGTCGGGAATCCAAGAATGGCATTTCAAAGTGCTTCATCCGTAATACTCCCAATCACATCACGTATCTTCTTCCGGAGGTCCTGGACATCTTTCGGTTTTGGCTTGTAAACATCTGTCTTCACATTAGCACTCGCATCTCCAAGGATCTGCGTTTCAACGATTTCTTTGGACTTCACAACACGCTTTCCTGCACGGACTGAATCACATCAACACTAGTTGTTGGCCTTCCGCTACGAGGCAAGTCCAAGGCACTTCCGGTAGCTAGGAACTTATCGTACCATCTCTTGATACTTGAACGTGCAGGTGGTTGTTTCTGATATTTTTGTCGGAATTTTCTTCTAAACCAAAACACTAGATTTTATCTCACAAAACCACGCCACACACTGCGCTTTCTCATGAATAGACACCATCTTTGGCACGTGATTTGCGGTTATGACGTCAACGTTTAGATCCGCTCATTGTTGCCATCAAAAATTTTAACATTTCCACTATACATTACAAACAAAATATAAAATTGTAGGTAGTAATTTCAAAGTTACAGCTTTTTACTTTTTTTGCAGGACTTTTGGAAGACTCTGTATATATAATGTAGTCCTGCATGGACACTACGAAATACAAATTGATTACAAGACCGATGAAAAAGAACAGCATAGAACAATATTATGACAGAGTGAACGCACTGATTACATAGAGTATCAGAGATTTAGTTTTTTTTTTCACACCGAAAACGCCGACCCCATCCATTTGTATTGATTTTGTACATTCTACCTCTAAGGGGCAAGGAAAAAAGAAGACCTGATTCAATTTTACCGGATTTCCTCTTTCTCTGGGTACCAAGGAAAATTGTCTCCATGAAAAATTTTAGTTTCGTATGTGTAGACCATGAATCTACCATGAAAATGTGTGTGTGTAGACCATGAAAAGATTCTTATAAATATTAGATTCCGGATTAAAATCCCATGAACCAGTTATAATAACAGTTTTTCACAGTGGTTTTTCTCAGTTCACCCAGGCTCCGAAGATTTATGTTGAAATGTTATGAAATGAAAGCTTTCACTTCAACGTCCCACGCATATACCTATTAGACTAAGGAAGACGGATGATTTAGGCAAGTGAACGATAATGGAAGAATTAATGAAATGAGAAAGCGGGAGGAAACGAGAGTAACTATCCACCACAAACTTACTTGGCCGGAAATCGAAGAAGCTTTAAGTTTTACGTCCCACGTTTATGCCTGCTAGGCTAAAGGAGACGGTGATGATAGGAAATTAATTAAATGGTGGAATGAAGAAAGTGGGAGGAATTGGGAGAACTCCAAGGAGGAAACCCACGCACACGGTGTTTGTCCACCACAAAGATCACTTGACGTGAGCTGGAATCGAACCAAGGACCCCACGCACTATACGTAAGCGGTCTACGACTGAGGCACCGTGCTCCCTTGTTTAGATATAATCCACAATCAATTTTATTTCCAACTAATATATATATATATATATATATATATATATATATATATATATATATATATATATATATATATATATATATTTCAATGTTAATGTTTCCTTCAGCGGGCGTACGCAGAATTTCATCAAGCTGGGTTCAAATACTTAATCTCATATTTTTTTAGAACATGCGTTTTAAGTGTTTAAAAGCAAGCGAACAAAACTTGGAAACAAACAACTTTTACTAACTAAATTGAGACCACAATGAAAAATAGTTCAACAAAAGTGCCGCATACTGAACCCCTCTCCCCCCACACGCACACAATCACATACACGAATAAATACCGTAATTATCTGTCCTCATTAATTAGAGTAGTAATCTTCGTTTACTTTGATTTGCTTGTTTTTATATGGAGAACAAAATAGTAAATTTCCTTGGCTAAATATGATCTTAGGGGGACAGCGTTCTTTTTATTCATATTTGTCAAGCAGGCGTTTCTTCCAACTCTAGTCAGCTCCACCCCCTTTCAAGAACAGCATCTCTGATCATATCTCATCTTGCTCCAGGCGGTAAGACTAACACATTCAGATTTCAGGGGGACATCATATTCAACACATGAAATTTAGTAAGTTCATAATTTAAAATTATGCTTTAAGCAGTTTTACAAATCTATGGGGTACTTTGGAAAGGGAGAGCTGCTTGACAGATATGAAGAAAAATATGAACTGTATCCCCCTTAGATCATATTTACCCATTTCATTTTTTGAGTGAAATATGTCAATTTTGTTGACGTTCAAAAAATCTCGACTATTTTGAAAACTTTAGACGCACTTAGCGTAGGCTATTTCTTTACTTTATCTTCCTGCTCAGTCTTCTTTACTAGTGAAAAGTATAACTGAAAATTTCATTTTATTTCATTAAAATTTCTTTCTCATCATCAGATTCGATAGTGTTTGTCTCTCCCTTTCTCCGTGGCTGCCTAGACCAAAAATGAAATAAAATCTTTAAGTTTTACGTCCAACGGTTATGCCGGTTAGGCTAAAGGAGACGGTGATGATGAGAGATGAGTGGAATGGTGGAATGAAAAAAGTGGGAGGAAACGGGAGAACCCTGAGAAAACCCACGAGCACGGTGTTTGTCCACCACAAAGTCCACACGGCGCGAGCTGGGATCGAACCAGGGACCCCAAGCACCGGAGGTGAACGCTCTACCACTGAGCCACCAGAACAATCCGGACTACACTGTGAGGATTGTTCTTACATTATGGCCTATTTATCCGCTAAATGCATCAGATTTAATCCCTGATTGTTGTACGGAGCCTAAGTTAATAGTATGCCCCACCCTTTATGGCCTTGGTATTGTATAAGTACGGTACCCAAAATACAAAAACTAAAACTGAAAACCGAACTACATTTTCACCCCTTTTGTCTAGCAAAGATAGACTATGGCATAAGACCACTAGAACACATGTATAGTTGCTAGGTTCTATCCTCTGTTATTCAATAGTATGTCAAGAAATTGAAATAGTTGAGTAGTTGAATTGAAAAGTGAGTAGTATTTGAGAGAAAAGGCTAGTTCGAGAATTACTATTAACATGTTAAAATTTATGGCATGAGTAGTAGATTCTGTGGCTACATTTCCTGGATTGGAGGGTTCTCAACATGGTGGTCAGAACCCCTAAGGCGTCACGATAAGAATGTAATGGGTAGAAGTCGTGGAGGGAGTTGAAAATGTTAAATGTAAATACTAATTAGTAACTAGTGGCGAAATATATGTTTTTAAAAATCATTTTGAATTTCTAATTTTAGTAAATGTATTTTTACACTTATTGCCACATATAGCAAAAAACATTAAAATTTCAATCAAAAATCTTTTTTAAAAAATTAATTTGAATAAAAGAAAAATGCAACTGGTAAGAAAAGAATTGCATATTAAAATACGAGAAAAAATAATAATAATCATCAAAGGTATTCTGCCATTATTGCCAGGTTACTTGCTGCAAGTGAGAATCTTCCATGTTCCATGGTCTTTCGCTAACCTTTTTGTCTTCATGTACGATTTCTCTGTTTTAATATCGCACATTAATCGTAATCTTCTTCATCCTCTCCCTGTCTTTCCTGCCGCTATACCCTCCAAAATGTCTCTCACGACACAGTTCCTCCATAGCCAATGTTCCAACCAGTTTCTTTTCCTCTTCTTAATAAGATCTATAACTGTTCTTTTCTCCCGCAACATTTCTAACCTCCTCTCATTCGTTTTTTGTTCGACGCAGCTGATTCTCTTCATTCTTTTCCACACTCACATTTCGAAAGCTTCAAACTATTTCTCATCATTTTTAAGTAATGTCTATGTTTGTCACCCAAACAGTACAATACTTCACACGAAGCATTTATGAGTCTTTTTCTCAACTCTTTATTCAAGATCTCACAAAATATAATATTTTCTTCCTCTTAAAGACTTCTTTTGCCATTCCTATCCTTTCCTTCATTTCACGTTCACACTTCATATCACTAATAATACTACGCAGGTATCGAAAACTAGTTATCTGTTTTCTTTCTCCGCTCCTATTTAATACCGACCGCTTCGTTCCAATCACCATGGCTTTTGTCTTTCTAACATTTATTTTCATCCCTTATTCTTCACAGCCCGTTCTCACGTTTCCTAACATTTTATTGATTTTCTCTTCAGATTCTGCAACAAGCGCCGTATCATCTGCAAACCGTATACACCTAATCATTCTACCTCCTATTGAAATACCGTCTTCAGGCTCTTTTTCACTGTCTTTTCTAGATAGATATTAAATTATGTAGGCGACAGACAGAATCCCTGTCGAACTTTCCTTACAATTGTATTCTCCTCTATTATTTCCTTTTCTACTCTAACACTTGCTTGTTTGTTCAAATATAAATTCATATGAAAGAAAATTACTGATACAACAAAAATTGCATATCGACATGCAGTTCAAAATGAAGGATAATATGAAACCTGATCTTGATGTGCTTTCATTAGGATTCCCAAGCTGTAAGTAGCAATAATCAAAAAGCTTATCATCACTATATCTAACTAACTAACTAACTAACTATATGGCCTATGGAACCCGGAGGTTCAATGCCGCGTTCACAAAAGCTCTCCACTGACTTCTATCGTTAGCTAACTGCATTCAGTTTCTACTTTGTATTCCAATCTCTGCGAGATCCATCTTAATATTGTTCTCCCATCTGCGCCTAGGTCTTCTCAAATACTTTCAGTCTATGTTCTTCCCTCAGACTGAGCGACCATGTTTCACAACCATACAGAACAACAGGCATGATTATCGTTTTGTATATTTTAAGCTTCAAATTCCTCGACAGAATTCGCGACAACAAGAGATTTTGAACCGAATAGTAACACGAATTCCCTGCTTTTAGTCGACATTTAATTTCTTCGTGAACATGATTTTCGTATGTTAATATTGATTCTAGATATTTGAAGCTATCCACTTTATCAAAAGTAATATTTAATATTTTAACGCATCCATAATTTGCTGTATTACGGTCCAGACGCACTTCCATGTATTTAGTTTACTCTGCATTTACTTCTAAACCTCCTACCTTATCATCACTATACAAACCGAAAATTACTTATGACGTGCATTGACAAGATGGTGTGTTAAAGGTGGGTCGTTATATGGAACAGGATGAGAAATTCTGACCGAGATTGTACAGTCAGCGACAAAAGTTCTTCCTGTTTGGTAAAATTTATTTTGGGAATAAAGATGGTACGTCTAGAACGTACAACAATGGTATGGCTGGAACGTGCAGAAAACTTCCTTTTTTAAAAAATTTACTCAAATTCAAAAAGACTGTACTCAAATTGTTATTCCATTCTGAAGTTATTTACGAAACTAATTTCATAAATCAGAGAGAACATTTGTCGCTGACTGTACACACCGGACCCTTCAATATTGTATAGCAAAAAACCATAATATTAGCACACTCAAGATTGAATGAATAAATATCTTTTTCTCCTTTTTTTCCTTTCTTCGGCGATTACGGCAACACATCATCTACCCCCACAAGTAACGCGAAAAATAATTTTAAAAAATTGAGTTTCGTTTCAGACAATATTGAATATTAAACGTTGTGAAGCTGAAGGATGCGTTTCCAAGATATATCACTATCTGATGCTACAGGTCAGGCTTGTGAATTTTCCTGCTGACATTATTGATGAGAGACATTTGGTTCAATTATGAAGTTGACGAGAGGAGATCGTTCTCTTTTTCTCTTTCTTTTCCTCTCTCTCTTTTTCTTTGATGATTCTCATATGAAAGGTCTTAAATATACAAACGCGCATGTAATTAAATATAAAGAGGATATACTATATTTATCCTCTCATTTCTGTGTACTGTATAGGGCAGAACCATGGACATTACGTAAAAATGATCAAAAATGACTGGAAGCTTTGGAAATGTAGGAGTGGAGAAGAATGGAAAGAATTAGCTGGATCGAGCGGAAAACGAACAAGAGGGTGTTAGATTAGAAATCGATTGGAGAGGAAAGCACTTTTAAATGATACTGAGAAGAGACAGATAAATTGCTTGGGATATTGACTAAGAAGGAAGTCTATCATGGAGGATGTGCTAGAAGGTATGGTAGCAGGAAAGCGACGGCGGGGCGAAGGAGGCTACAATGAGTGGATGATATCAAAAATGGGACGTGAAGACGAAGCTGAAGGCCGTGAAGCATAGACACTTCTCAATTGCTATAAGTGACCTGCCAGTAATGGCAGAATATCTATGATGGTAGTGATGTCTGTTTACATGTATGGACATATAGGGCCTTATGCATAGTCATTTTGACGCGTGATTAGTGCCATACTAAAGAGTTCGACTAACATAAGGTTCCTGTAGTAGTCAGCCATTTAGTATAACGCTAATTATACGTCAAAACGACTCTGCATACGGCGGATAAAGACTACAGAGGAAAAAGGAGATAAGTCAAGAAATGTTCGAAAATTAGTTAACAGCAGAATAATGTAGCCTGAAAGGTGTAGTTTGCATGGACTAAATCCCACAGTAAGAAGAAAGTTGGTCACTAACCGCTTTATGCAGAGTTGTTTTGACGTAAGATAAGCGTCATACTAAATGCCTGACTACTGCAGGAAACATACGTTAGTCGAACATTTTAGTATGACACTAATCACGTTTCAGAACGACTCTGCGTAAGGACCTAAGAAACTTAATGCTAAAGATTTCGTCTACAGGGGAAGAAGTAGGTAAGTCAGTGGAAAACAGGTCAATTGTGTAAAATCATAAACAACTGACTTATCACCTTTCCCCCCGTAGTCTTCAATCTATTCATGGGATAAAATGTGTGAAGCAAACGGAAAATTATATTAACGATTGTTGGACTGTTGGACATGGTGGCCACCTCGAGCTAGGATCGAATCTGAGACCCTTCACACCTGAGGAGAGTGCTCAATCGCTGAGCCACCGTGACCTTTTACGCACATTGAAGTTATAATTCATGATACACTGTAAGTTTTATGTTTCATATGTCACCGTTGGTTATAATGGTATTCAACAACATAAAAGCCAGTACTGGAGTTTATAATCGTAAGTGGCTTAAACTCTACGTAAATCTGAATATTTATAGCAAAAAGTTAAGACATTTAGGGCCTTATGCAGAGTCGTTTTGAAGCGGTATTAGTGCCATACTAAAGAGTTCGACTAACACAAGTCTCCTGCAGTAGTCAGTGTTTTAATATGATGCTAATCATACGTCGAAACGACTCTGCATAAGGCGGTTAGAGTCTTTTAGCCATTCATACACAAAGTACAGGATTCTAGAAGACATGCACTACATAAAGTAAAGCCGAATATTTCCCTTATCTTTGCAGGTAAAGGCACTAACTTCACGGACAGCTGTACAAAGTGTCAGTTTCACCTCTGCATGCCAAGACAATAATCCGTCGTTCTAACCAATAGATGGCGTCATACATTTATGAGTAACGGATTTTGATCGTCCAACACCACTACAAATGCAACAACAGCCCGGAGACAGTTTGCGGAACATTCTGCAAGCAGTATGAAGTGAAACAGGGATCAACACTTTACACGGTCAATACTATGATGAGAGTGTTTTCTCATTTGGATGAGTAATGACAATCAGTTGCTCCAAAGTGTATGGCGCCATCTATAGATTGACCTTGAGATTGTCGGATAACTCTCTTGGCACCAGATCTGAAATCCTGATCCTTTGTATGGGTATCCGCGAAGTTTGGTGAATTCTCTTGTAAAGAAAAGGGAAAAAAGGCATTACTTTGGGATAGTTCTTTTATTTATTTATTTAACAATCACCAGATACAGCTCAGAGGCCATTTTATACTGGATATTTAACAACAACAACAACAACAATGGAAAGGATTTGGGAAAGTATCTGCCAAGGCCTGTCTTAGTAGGTACCATCCCGGCATTTGCCTGGTAGGATTGAGGGAAACCCTGGAAAACCCCGATCAGGATGGTCGGCAGCGGGAATCGAACCCGCGACCTCCCGAATGTGAAGCCAACGCTCTACCACTTGAGCTACTTCGCTACTTTTTTCAACAGCCTGTAGATAGAGATTGTAGAAATGGCAGAATTAGTTTGTTAATAAAGCTTATATCAATTATGGATTTCGGTCTGTACAAACCTGAAACGAATTACTGTATCAGTCAGATCCTGTAGGACGATGTGAATACAGTATCAGACTAAACTGAAGAAAGCTTTTAAAGAAATAAATAACTACAGTCACTAAATTTCAGCAAATTACTGTCAACTTTCTTCAATCTTTTAAGAGATACGTTTGTACTTTTCCAGTTTACAGGTAATCTATCACTCGCTGTGACAACTAATACAAATGTAACAATATTGGGACTTTTAATCTTCTCTTTGATTCTGTTAAGATAGGTATCCTTTCTCATCAACTTTACACAGATTCTGTTTCAATTTTCTATATGCAGGCAGACTTTGTGTTCTCCTAAAAAAAATCTTTTCCTCTTGTCCTGTTTCTTTAGAACTGTTCCTTAGAAAATAAAACAAACTAAAACATCTTTTTTCCTCTGTCTCTCTTTACATCTTACTTCTTTTTCTGTTTCTGGTTCTTAAGATCTGTCTTCTGGACTTCTCGTTTCCTTTGCTGTACCTTTCTTGAGAAGAGGCGTATTGTGATAGCTGGGGACTTTCCCTAAATTGAAGATACTCCAAGGAGGGTTATCCTTCCCTAGTGAGTCATCATTCACTGGGAACTTGCGTTAACCTTCTTCTTCCTGGTAGAGCAACATAGAAAAAAAAGGAGGACAATTTACCCTATGCAGCCAACCGCCCCCAACTTCCCCCATTTACAACGGAACTCCATTTTCAAAGAACCTTTTCTTCCCGTCTTTTTCTTAAACTTTTTTCATCTTGCTTCTCTTTTAGACTTATTCACCTTTGTTAGGACACTGTGCAATCGGAGTTAAAATGTTGAAACATAAAAAAAGGAAGGAAAGATGGAAAGAAATGGAAAACACAGGGAAAGAGGGAGAAAAGGAACAAGAGTGGGGTACAAGGAGAATTTTAAAGGAAGAGGAGGAGGAAGAAGAAGAAAAAGATTAACTAGATTGTCAACTCTAGCATATTATCGTGCTGTCTTTCTTTCTTTCTTTTAACAGGAGTCGTTTTGGGAGTCATTTTTTTCTTCATCGTACTGTTTTAATTTTCGACAAATGTCAAAACGTTATTTCAAATAGGACTAAAGACGATAAGGACTTTCTCTTTTTTTGTGTCTGAAATTCTGTTATTCCAATTTTTTTTTTTTAAAAAAAGGAAGAAGATATTTTCTTAAAGAATTTGTTCTTTTCAACCTAAAGATAAAACTAGAGTTTAGTTGGACTTTTTGGAATGAACAAAAAGCTATGAACCAACCCTAACATCTAAACTATATAGGAGTAATTATAAAATTTGTCTATAATCTCGAACGGATATCTTTGTTTTAGGCTCCACTGATATGCCCTTTAAGCTAAAAGAAGTGGACGATTAATAGAAATTATCGGCTATGAAAGAAATGTTGCAGGAGGCTAGAAAACTCCGAGAAAACCCACGAAAACAATATTTATTGTCCCCTACAACTCACAAGACCTGGGATCAAACTTGGGTCTCCTCCCACAAGAGGCGAACATTTTGCCACTGAAGAGCTACCATGTCCTTTCCTTTTACTGCTTACAAGTCTGGTAAAAGAAGAACACAATCTTACCGAATGACCATAACTGAAATATATATGTTTTCAGATTGCTTACAAAACAAAACTGCAATATATGTAAGAGTACATTGTATTCCTCGAAAATATATATCAGATGTGGTAATTTTGTACAACGTACTCACTAGGTCGTTCAGTGGTGTACGCGAGGGGTTTCCGGAGTTTTAAAGCTCCTGTGCAAAATACGGAAAAATAAAATTGTACTCTATTAACGTCTATAAATTAATACATTATTCTATTAATTTATCTATACATTACTAACACTATTAATGCATTACGCGATGACATTCTACGCACACCAGTTATATGTGCATTATTGTTTGTTAGCAGTGGCGTATTTAGGGGGCTTCCGGGCTTAAGTCCGCCCCCCGAAATCTTGTTTACTATAGTAAAGTATATGAAATATCTTGCAGAATTTTCACATTTTCAGGCAAAGTCCCCCCCCCCCCCCGAAAGTTAGCAAAGCCTTCCCCGAAACAAAATCGTAAATACGCCACTGTTTGTTAGGTATCCAAACAATAGACTAATTCAGCCGAAAATGGCACATAATGCTGTGTTGCCCGATCGTAGTCCCCATTAGCATGTTCTCGAACACCATCAATAGACATGGAGCCTATTTCTCAAAGATACTAAACACGTAATACTTGTTCATACATTTATAATACTTTTTTAAATATCTCGAACTTAACAAGCGTAAAATACTAGTTACAAGCCACACTACGCGACTTCCATTAAAAGTGATTTTGTTTCACAAAACATTAGTGTGGTTTGTAATTTACTAGCAAATATCCATAAGAGATTGAAAATTTGTACCGTATTTGTGTAATTTGTCAAATATAAATCCCTCGGTATTCTTCTGTCTAAAAGTAACTAAGAAAATGAGCCTGAAATCGACTGCAACCTGTGTCTAAGCGATTGTAGAGGAGAAAATGTCAATTGATTTAATAGCCTACAGTCAGTTAAGGGGAAAAACTTTAGTTGATTCTAAGCAAACGTTAAAGTATATATCGTAAGAAAAGAAACTTCATTTTTGAACATTTAATTTATATTTAGAAATTTTCATCACGCTTACCTATGTGTTTTTAGAACGTTTTACTACATGTTCTTTGACCTGAAGAAGTAATTGCAATTCAGTCTAAGATGATTTGTTAAAACTATATATTAGGGATGGCCAGACGGATCCGGATCTCGGATATCCGGATCCTATAAGATCCGGATCTCGGATCCGGATCCGAAATTTCGGATCTTGGATCCGGATCCGGATATTCGGTTCCTGGATCCACACCCGAAATTTCGAAGTTCAGATTCGGACTCCTGATTTGAATATTTTAGGCCTTAGATTGAGACCCAGAACTAAAATATCCATATGTATAAATTTTACTAGGTGAATTTTATCTAACTCAGTGGGAAGACATCAATTTAAATGACAAAAGATTACATGAAAATCTCATTTTCACATTTTTCGGGGTTAGACCACTATTGCGCACACCCCATCATTTAGTCTTTAGTATATCTTTAAACGCACTACAACTATGCCACTTTCATCTCAAGTCAGTAGTTGTATAGATCTGCCTTTTATTATATATTAATCGAGTTATGATTAAAACTCGATTGTTTGTGAGACCTATGATAATATTTTCAGAATGAGTTATAACGTTGAAAAACTGCATAGTAATGCTGCATATTTTCTTTGTGCCACATTGGAATTTAATGTAGTCTATCTTACACAGTCGGCTCTTATGATTAATTCAATGATCTGAACTCCTGCAGCATTACGCTAAAATCATGGATGTCTTTGAATTTTCGTCATTATTTCTATTTTTTTTATTACGAGTAAAATAAATATCATAAGTGGCATTTTACATAATACATATAGACGCAGATCAGTCAGTTGATTGCTTAAAGTTTATAGCAAAGCTATTACATTTCTAAGACACTGGCGGCTTTAGGACAAAATCCATGGCTTTCCCATAAAATCTTAAATCTCTCTATATAAAAAGGGCAAAGTCCTGAGTGAGTGAGTGACATATCACCGTACAGGCCAAATCGCTTAAGCTACAAACTTGAAATTTGGACAGTATAGGCTTTGTGACGTAGGATACCACTAAGGAAGGACTTTGGGAAATTCGACGAGAAAGGGGGGAAATGGGGTGGAAAATATTGATGATTCTTGACGTTAGATACTTCAAATTTGGTATTTGGGTTTCTCATTGAAAATAATTTGGTACTTGTTTAAGTGCTTTTTGATATTTAAATTAGAAGGGGCAGAGAAGATGTAGAAAGTAAAAGAACGGGTGGTAATTGCAATTATTGCAATCAGTATAATAATATGCCTATATCTCGGAAACTTAAAGTGTTAGAAACATGGAATTTGGTATTTGGACTTCTTACTTAACATAATTAGATACGTATTTCAACGTTTTATTGATATGTGGCCCAGAAGGGAAGAAAAAGAGCGAGAAGAAAATTAAGTGGGGATTACAATTATTGTATTAATATGTTCAATCCTTTAAGGTTAGAGACTTGAAATTTGGTATTTGGGTTACTCATTGAAAATAATTTGACATGTGTTTCAGTGTTTTTTGACGTTTTAGTAAAAAGGAAAAGAAAAGAGATGGAAAGGAAAGAGGGTGGGAATTGTAATTATTATAATAACATGTCGATATCTGGGAACCTCTGAAGGTTAGGAGCATATAATTTGGTATTTGGACTTTACATTTGAAATAATTAGGTATGTACTTAAGCGTTTTTCGATGTATGTCTTAGAGGGTAAGAAAATACTTTTATATCTCGGAATCCTGGAATGTTAGAGAAATGAAACTTGTTATTTGAACAAAAATTCGTTATGAAATGAAATCCTTGAGTTTTACGTCCCACGATTATGCCGGTTAGGCTAAAGGAGACGGTGATTATGAGAAATAAATGAAATGAAGAAAGTGGGAGGAAACGGGAAAACCCCTAGAAAACCCACGAGCACGGTGTTTGTCCACCACAAAGTCCACACGGCGCGAGCTGGGATCGACCCAGGGACCCCAACCACCGAAGGTGAACGCTCTACCACGGAGCCACCGCGCCCCCTTAAAAATTCGTTATGTTTGCAGGCGTATGATGTGCGAGGCCGTAGACCGAGCAAATGTGTGGGCTGGGGGGAAAGCCCCCATGTACTCGCACTGAAATTCGGTATGTCTCGGGATACCGGAATGTTATTACATACAATTTGATATTTGAACTGAGGTTCGGTATGGTTGTAGGTTTACGAGGTACGAGGTCATAGGCCGATCAAATGAGATATCAGAGGGTCTAAGGGCAAATCCCCAGACATTTATTTTTAAATTGATTATGATTAGAGGGTTTTGTGGTGCGAGGTCCTAGTAACGGGGATCTAGTGGCGAAGCTCCCAACTAGCCGAGGTCTATTAAGTATATAAATGTATTTGCGTAATGACTGGAAATTGCATGTATGCCTGTGGACAAAATTGCATAAGTAGGCACGAGAAATGACAATCCTTTAAGATAAAAATTTTAAAAAGCTACCAAAATGTACTCTTGAATGAGTTGTATATTATGTTTGCGCAGGGGCGAATCCAGCAAGTACTCCTGGAGGGGGCGGATGGATAATTAGGGGGCGGTTGGGGATGCTAGCAGTGAAAAGTTACTTAGATGATCTGAAATTGCCACAAATTGCTACTAAAGTACACTGTTAATGGTGGCGCTAGGTAGAGGCGAACGACTTTTCGCCCTCCCCCTGCATCCGCCTATGTGTTTACATGAATGATATAGCTCCTTATACAACCTATGCAGAGTTAATAGTGGTGGATTACTAATTACAAAGATACGTGTTACTGCTCGAGGCTCCATATGGTATTTTGTATACACATACAGTACATTAATATATTGATTTTGATACATTAATTGCCATTTAAAACTTCATCTCTACTACAATTCTTAATTCTAACTGGAGTGGTACGGTCACAGAGAAACGTATTTTTAAAGAAAGAAAAAAAGCTCATCAAGAGCAAGAAAAGGAAGTTGCTCCTTAATTTGATTTGATCTATATTTTATGGGCTGTTCTATTAGCAATGGCCTAGCCCATCACGACTAGGAAATGGCCTCATTCAGTGACCACAATAACTCAGAAAGAATTAGAAAAGTAAGCAGCCTGAGTCTAATGAAGAAGCTTGGGCTTGAGAGTAAGGTTTCATCCCAGCATTTGATTAGTGTTACAGAAAACAAAGGACAAATTTCCATCAGGACGACCGCCTTAAAAAAGATTTACTACCTTTTCGGTCAAGTATTTCCACTAGAATCGAATCTGACAATGAGATTGCTCTCACCTAAGTCGACAGTTTTACTCAATCAAATTTGGAGTAATTGTGACATTCTGACATATTAAGGTACGAAAACCAAATATCAACAGAATGAAGAGAACGCAAGGCTGTCACACGATCAGATACCAAAAGTGTCTTAAAATCTTATTTTAAGCATAGGAATAAAAATCACTTTGTCAATAATTTCGAAAATTTTGCTGATTCGGAATACCCGAATTTTCTGACACGGAGTTTCAAATCCGGATCGAAGATCCGGTTTTTCAGGTCTGGATCCAAGATCCGAAATTTCGGATCCGGATCCAAGATCTGTTTTTTTCGGATCCGGATCCAAGATCCGAAATTTCGGATCCGGATCCAAGATCCGTTTTTTCGGATCCGGATCCAGTGTCCGGATATCCGGACCCAAGTGGATCCGGATATCTGGATCCAAAAATATCCGGATCTGGCCATCCCTACTATATATTATTCCTTATTTGCATGCCAGCGCCGATCTTTTTCTGAAGGGGGGGAAGCATTAATACGCGTATTTGGGACCCTAGAAAAAGTTGTTTTTCTAATTCTTGGGCTTCCTCTTTCTATCGTTCTCTTACTGTTTATGGACCCCCGGAGCCTGTGGATCCTCCCGCACGGCAAGGCCTGCGGGGTCATTAGTTACGTCCCTGGGCCCAATCCATACATGACAAATTAATTAAGGGGATGATATTGACAAATCTGGAAGTCATACGAATAAATATTATTTCTAGGTCACCTAACAGTAGACTTTTTTTTTTTTTTTTTTTTACCGAAATGGGCCCACGACTCATTTTTGTTTTATTTACTTTTTGTGTGCTGTTTTGTTTATGTAATGTGGTGAACCTATTTGAGGGTTCATTTATACTTTCATTTCGTATCGTATATGGAGTAAGAAAATTTTGTCCTAAAGTGAGCCCCCCTCGAACGGTGAAGAACTTCCCTGGGGGGCAATTGCAACCCGTCCCCCACAAGTAATGGCCCTGTTGCATGCTATGATATATATATATATATATATATATATATATATATATATATATATATATATATATATATATATATATAATAGCATTAATAGCATATAGGCCCTATATAATAATAGCCAAATAATAGCATTAATCTATATTAATTTAGGTTTACTTATGTTTGGCACATACCTGTATATGTCCCGGACATTGAAATAACCTTTGTGTACTGCCACAAGTCCATGGCTATGACATGTCTGCAATATTTTTGTCCATTCATTTACTTTATCTTTCTGTAGCAAATTACTACAGAACTAAATACCTTTCGGCCCTCTTATCATATTCAAAATAATTAAACTCTGATGACATTATTTTCGAATGAATTAACTAAGAGTATAGAAAATAAACAAACCGACAGCATTTCAAATAGTACTTGGCTTTTTACGTATTTCTCTGCTGACTTGTAGACTTAATACATGACTAGTGAAATCTCTATCATGTTCACAAGTTCTTGTAAAACTTTTGAGAAACAGAAATTACAAGAACATGTGAAATTTAAAATCGTAACTTGTTGCTTCTGAAGTATTAGACTAATAATTTGATAAATAGGCCTCTGAATTTTGTCTTGTAGACAACATCCATGATATAGCCCATAAAAAGAAATCAGAGAAACACAGTGTTATATCAGAGAAACAGAGATGTGATATCAGAGAAACACAGCGTTATATCAGAGAAACAGAGATATGATATCAGAGAAACACAGTGTTGTATCAGAGAAACAGAGATGTGATATCAGAGAAACTCAGTGTTATATCAGAGCAACTCAGTGTTATATCAGAGAAACAGAGATGTGATATCAGTGATACACAGTGTTATATCAGAGAAACAGAAATGTGATATCAGAGAAACACAGTGTTATATAAGAGAAACAGAGATGTGATATCAGAGAAACACAGTGTTACATCAGAGAAACAGAGATGTGATATCAGAGAAACACAGTGTTATATCAGAGAAACAGAGATGTGATATCAGATATACACAGTGGCCATTATTTTAATTCTGCTAGATACAAGACACATTTAGCCTAGGTTATTTCTACGCAGACACCATCGCTGTTTATTGAGTCAACTAGCTCCACAACTTCCCGAAATTTTTACATAAGTGCAGCCTTGCCAATCTTTCCTCTCCCAATTGCCTGTTTGTTTTCCTACAACAGAATAGACACAGTACATCGACATAACAAGGGACATGAGTTCCGAAATACCGGAGTATCTAAGAGACGTCCCAGTTTTTATCAATAGACATTCCGTCGACATCCTGCAGAGATTCAAATATCGACTAATGTCCCGTATACAGAACTTCCAGCTGGATTCATGTGGGACATTTCCGGGCTCTAAGCGGGATAATCACAGGAAAACTTCTGGATATCAAAATATTTCATCTTCTGTCTTTACCCTGGTATACCTTAAATTTAAAGTGAGTATTCAGTGAAGAAAAAAAACAATTTTAGATATTATTAAGAAGAGGAAAAGAAACTTGTTGGGACATTGGCTAAGAAGAAACTATATCATAAGAGATGTGCTAGAGGGTATGATGACAGGAAAGAGAGAAATGGCAAAGGGGGCTATAATTGATGGACGATATCAAAACAGAAAAGTCATACGTGAAAACGAAGAGATTAGCGAATGACCGTGGAGCGTGGAGCATGGAAACTTCTTAGTTGAGGCAAGTGACGTGCCAATAATAGCAGAATACTTATGATGATGATGATGATGATGATGATGATGATGATACACTTCAACATAACAAGTTACAGGATTACGTTTCCACTACATGAAGAAGTTTTGTTTGCAGTGGGTGATATTTTCTCAACATTGAAACCAGAAGCGGTATACATTTCTACCACTTCCAGGTTTAGTAGAGAGATTAGCGTATTCTTGGGACGCTTAACT
Organism: Thermobia domestica; assembly: GCF_964235325.1. Taxonomy (NCBI): domain Eukaryota; kingdom Metazoa; phylum Arthropoda; class Insecta; order Zygentoma; family Lepismatidae; genus Thermobia; species Thermobia domestica. The sequence goes on along the minus strand of NC_137455.1, from coordinate 339,107,474 downwards.
GATTGCAAAAAACTTCCTCTTGCTATATATATTTTCACCTTTACTCTATAGCGATCAATGTTAAAACCAAACGTAGTTGGTTTATGCCACTTACGACTTGATTATGGATTAAGAGAAAACATGGTATCTATCCTTTAGAAAGCTAAATCGATTTTTTTTAAAATCGTTTCTCGCTATTTCCTATATACTTTTCTCTTTATGGATCAATAACAAAGCCGGACGTTGTAGTGAATTACTGCTTCCGGTTTTTCCGTAGAGCTAAAAATAGAGATGAACTTTTTACTCGGGATACGCAATCGAACACAGCACACCGCTTCTCGCTATCTATTCCCCTTTCTTCTATAATTATCAACGTTAAAATCGAAAATTTCTATCACTTCGAGTTTTGATATAATCTTCATAATAAAACTCTATTCCTAATTTTTAGATCCAAAGTTTCAATGTATTTTAATCAAATATTTTCTTGTATGCCTTATATCTGGAGAATTAAATACAGTGTTACAAAACTCTATCACCTAACTCAGTATGATATGTTCATTACGTAGAAAATACCAAAACTGGATTTAGGGTCCGTTCGAAAATTTTGTAGCTCCTGATCGAAAAAATAATTATTGCACACGATCGCAATCTTTTGTTAGGTCAAAAGATCGAATACATTTCAATCAAAAATTTTCTTGTAGGCCTTATATCTTGTAGGCCATACACTGTAGCTAAACCCAAACTATCATTTAACTCAGTATGATGTGCTTATTCCGTAGAAATTACCAAAACTCGATTAAGGGTCTGTTCAAAAATTTTGTGGCCCCTGATCCAAGATCCAATATATTTCAGTCAAAAAATTTCCTTTAGGCCTTATATCTGGAGAACTACATATAGTATAACCAAACCCAAACTATCACTTATACTCAATGTGATGTGTTTATTGCGTAGAAAATGTAAAAAATCGATTTAGGGAAAATTCAAAAATTTTGTGGCCTCTGATTGATGATCAAAAGATCCATTACATTGTAATCAAAAAAATTTTTTTGTAGGCCTTACATCTGGAGAATTATATATGGTGTAGCCAAACACAAAATATCGCTTAACTCACAAGTAAACCTTACGTTTGGGTGAATCGAGTTGCTGACTGAGACACACATGAGAAAGTAGTACTAAATGTGGTCAGTATTTCAGTGAAGTTGTAGGTGCGAAGCTCCAGGGGTTTAGGAGATACAGCCACCAGAACATCACATGGAAGTACAGAATAGTCTTCATAGAGTTGGAGGTAAAAGCTCTGTAAGACCTCTTGTAACGACAAAAGGTGAATAACAAATATATGGGTATATATTAGGACTAGGGGGAAGTCATATAGTAAGGGTATACCTGACGGCGGCCATCTTGAAATCCGCAATTTTGAATAAAGGTTAAGTTTTTAAAATAGGAATAGGGTCATGTGATACATGATTTAAGGCGCAAATTTAATCAGAAGAACAATGGTCACGTTAATTTTGAGTCACGCACAATTGGTAAAAAGTTACAGGGAAATTAAATATTGTTGAAGCATATGTATTAGTCCTTTACCCCACCTTGTAAATTTTGTTTTAATGATAATAATTAAATAAAAAGCAGGTGGATAAATATTAGGTCTATGGTAAGAGTTGCCTTGATGGCGGCCATGTTCAAATCCGCCATTTTGAAGCAGACAAAAGTTTTAAACAAAACTCATAACATTGACACTTTATTAATAGCAAATTTTACCATAAATCCAACGGTATAACCATTTTTGCTTTATCATGAACCAGCATTTGTTATCGCATAAACAAGTTGCTAATTTAAGGGAAAATGACCAAAGAGGAATTGATTCATAATTGAACTTGGGTCTTTTTTCCAGAAAAGTCCTCAATTAATAGAATCAATATGTAGTTCAGAAAAGAGTGCATGACTTGCACAAATGCTCTGCTCACAGTGAGCACACATGACAAAGGCAATCGAGTTGCACTTGACACATCTGTCGTTAACAATTCCGTCAAAGCAGTAGTCGTAAGGAGCGATCCATTTAATTTTTTGCTGGTTAATGATAAAGCAAAAATGGTTATAACGTTGGAGTTATGGTAAAATTTGCTATTAATAAGCTATCACTGTTATGCGTTTTGTTTAAAACTTTTGACTGCTTCAAAATGGCGGATTTGAACATGGCCGCCATCAAGGCAACTCTTACCATAGACCTAATATTTATCCACCTGCTTTTTATTTAATTATTATCATTAAAACAAAATTTACAAGGTGGGGTAAAGGACTAATACATATGCTGCAACAATATTTAATTTCCCTGTAACTTTTTACCAATTGTGCGTAACTCAAAATTAACGTAACCATTGTTCTTCTGATTAAATTTGCGCCTTAAATCATGTATCACATGACCCTATTCCTATTTTAAAAACTTAACCTTTATTCAAAATTGCGGATTTCAAGATGGCCGCCGTCAGGTATACCCTTACTATATGACTTCCCCCTAGTCCTAATATATACCCATATATTTGTTATTCACCTTTTGTCGTTACAAGAGGTCTTACAGAGCTTTTACCTCCAACTCTATGAAGACTATTCTGTACTTCCATGTGATGTTCTGGTAGCTGTATCTCCTAAACCCCTGGAGCTTCGCACCTACAACTTCATTGAAATACTAACCATATTTAGTACTACTTTCTCATGTGTGTCTCAGTCAGCAACTCGATTCACCCAAACGTAAGGTTTACTTGTCAGTACGATGTGTGTAGTCCGTAAAAAAAAAAAAAAAAAAAAAAAAAAAAAAACTCGATTTAGTGGCCGTTCAAAAATTTTGTGGCCAGTGATCCCAGATCCAATGTACTTCAGTCAAAAAATTTCTTGTAGGCCTTATATCTGAGAACTACCTATAGTGTAGCCAAACCCAAACGATCACTTAACACAGTGTGATATTCCATAAAAAAAATCGATTTAGGGACTGCTCAAAAATTTTGTGGTCCCAGATTCAAAACCTAATTATTAGGAAAGATCCCAATATTTTGATGAATTTTCGATGATTTCTAAAATTATTGGCCAAAATCGCAATCTGTTGATCCATTTCTTGAACCGTTCCTAAAATTCTTGTTTATTTTTACTTTTCAATTTGTTTTTCAAATGATTTATAGAATCCAAATATGATTCCAGAAGTACAATTGAGAATTATCAAAATACTAGTCTGAATTTTTCATAAATTTATTTTTATGCCAATTGCGATACCACAAAGATAGAGAGGTAACCAAATCAACAATGAAGAGCATACGAAAAACACTACTATTATGTAGTACTTCAAAAGTTACTTATGTGTTATCGATTGTAACATAATCCTATTATAAATCGGAGAAAGGGTGTGCAAATAACATTAAGTAAATTTCGTTTCACCTTGCAAATCTACGATACTAAGCCGAAACTATAAATAAAATATTACGCAAGTTGAAGACGTTCAGTAACTCTCAAGATGTTTCTTATAGACCTAATAGTTTATGTTAGTTTCTTCAAATAAATATAACTAGCTGAAATGTCCTTCTTTGCACTGAGATAAGTTTATGGAAACGTTAGAATACACATTAGAATACAATGAAAGTGTATTGACAAAAATTCGTGATGTTACCCCTTCCTCACCTCCTCCTCAACCGGTTATTTAAACGAAATCTTGAGTGACACAATTCATCTCAGTGACCCTGAAAATTACGAATTGGACACTAATGTCGGTCATTTGTTTTTGTTAGTTTTTCTTGTCGCTACTTCCCAGCTGTTACGCCGAAAATTGTCAATATTCCAGGACTGGAATATCACAAGATGCTTGAAGGATCTAAGGTTCTACTTTTTGTCACTTATCTTTTTAAATTGGTTTAGTAGTTATTGCGTGTTATGGTAACACAAACGTTTAATGGGTAGTGATTAGTAATTTGGAAATTTGTTTTGCAGAAATAAGAAGAGAGCTCAACTCCTTCAACGAAAATATTTGTGGTTGCTAAGCCTATAGGTTCCGGCAATAATTTGACGATATACTTGGAAACTAAAGGTATCAAAATACACCAGGACTGGAATATACTTTTAGTTCCAGTATATATATATCTTGAAACTAGAACAAAAGATTTGTATTACGTTTTGTTTCAGTACGGGTATGAGGTGGAGACGAAACCTATTCTTGCAATGAAATCTTTCAGTCTTATATCCCAGGGTTATGTCATGTAGACTGGGAATGAATGAAATGTTGGAATGAAGGAAGATGCAAGAGACGAGTGAACCCCCGAGAAAATTCACACAGGTTCTGCTTTTTCACTACGATGCGCACTTGGCTCAAGTTGGAATCGAAGCACAAACTCCATGCTCCACAGGTGAACACTCTTCTTGACTGAGCCACCCCGTCCCGAAATCTATTCTTGCAATCTGAAGTGTGCGCCTTTTCAAAAAAAAAAAAAATCTCAATTTCACAATTTTTCTTGAAATTGCTATAGACCAACAGAGACAGATAAGAGTTATGGCAAAAGATTTTTAATTGTTACTGTAATACACTTTTCTCACCCCAGAGAACCACATCGTCTTGCATTATAAAAATTCTTTATAAATGTGAAGACAAAATTATAAATTTCTATTAAATACTTCCATAATAACCTATAGCTAATCATTAACAAAAAACACCTATGATCTTTGTTGCAAATTGATTCAAAATAACAGCTTCTGCTAGCTTCAAAAATTTCGCGTAAATAAATACTTGTAGATAATTAAATATCTGGTAACAGTTAATGGATGTTGGTTCAAATATAAACCTGCTAGAATTTCTGCCTTCTGTAGAAAACAGAATAGATATTGATAGACATCATGTTTCTTGAATGATGACAAATTTTAAATAGTGTATCTATGTAACCGAATCGTTGGTTAACGAGTGTCTTTAATACGTGTAGTTCTGGGTTAAATTCCTACATGGCAATGATATTATTTTATATTGACCCACCAACATGTTGGAAATGGGTAACTGGAATGAGGAGGGAACGAATTCCAGTCTAGCAACCTAGAAATGATAGAGGCAATGCTTTGATCATTTTTCTTTATTATGCATTTTTTTAACGGTAGGTACGTAAGCAGAAATAAGCATACTCTATATTTGCACTATAATTTTAAAAGTTTAATCTACTTGACAAAATTGATAGTGCAAATATAATATATAGCAACAAATTTACGATTTAAAAAATCTCAAAGAAGGAATATAATGAAACAGATCCGAAAAATTGATTGCAATCCATTACGTAGTTCCCGAGGGATTTTTTTTTTTTTTTTTTTTTTTTGTCCCGGGCCAATATCTACACAGACTGCGTAAATACGAGGAACGCTTCTAAAGTTAAAGTCCGCTTGGAAATATCTAGATGAAGTGAGAGCGTTCGTAATTTTGCGGATGCGCAGTGTCTCCCGGTATTTTTTGAGTATAATAGACGCCATTTCGAATAGCATCAGCAGTGTGTGAGTTTTGTGATGGAAGAGCAAAAAAGATCTGTAATTTGATTCTTGACTCCAAGAAATATGACACCGACAGAAATTCACGGATAGATCTGTGAGGCGTAATGTGATCTATAGTAGATTCCTGACTGCAAGAAATGTGACACCGGGAGAAATATATATAGTCAAATTTGTGAGATGTGTGGTTCAAACGTTGCAAGTGATGGCAATGTTTTGTGAAGAGCTGAAACTGTTTAAACAACAGCGTTGAAATGTTTATGATGGACCATGATTGGGCCAGCCCTCTGTAGCCTAATCACTAACGATCTTGTGCATGTGATAGCAATCAAGATTCGTGAAAAGAAACGAGTCACAATTTCCACGCTACCATAGAATTTTCCGCAAGCTTCACGATCTGTTCTCTACAAATTTGTATTGGAAATGTTGGCACCAGGCCTTATAGGTGGAAAAATTTAATGGCACGGATGTGCAAAAACTTGTCTCCTGAAATGTCAAACGTTTCATCAGCAATGGAAATTATGTTGAAGCGTAGCTGAAGGTATATAGAATCTCCTTAAAATGTAATATACTCGAAATATTTCTTTTATTCTATAAGTTCTTTTATTATAAGTTCTGACACACAATCATAGTCATACGTCTTGCGAAAAAAATCAGGAAAATAAACACACTGCTGAACAAGACTCCACTTATTTAATATAAAAACACATTTACACGTGACGTTTTGATCTTCTAGCCAAGATCCTCATCAGACGTACCCTGAGTGATGCAACAAACAACAACAACAAAAATAATAACTTTTCTCGGCTAAGCAGATAGAGATGGGTGTCTAGCATGGATGCTATTTTACCCTATGCAATTATATGGAAGTATGGCAGGTTAATTGGTGAAACAAGTCAGAGAACTGGTTTAGCTTGATCTTGATCTTCTTGTTGTGTTTCCGATGTAGGGTGATGCCGATGATATAAAACCGCGGTCGTCTGAAGTGGTCCTGTACCTGTGGTCCTGTTCCTGGCTGGGTGGTGATGTCTTCTCCGGAGTTGTATGTCCATCCATGGAGAATTGCTGTCAGCTCTGGAAGTTGTGGTACTTAGAAAAAAAAAACACTTTTTGCGTGGTAATATTCTTCAGTTTATGGTGATTTCTGCTGTGAGAGATTTTTGTTGCGTGCTGTATTCTTCATTGAAGTTTGCTGATGGTGAAAGTAAATGTCTCCTGTTGTTGTGGTTATGGCTTGTAGGTGGGAATGAGAAATGATTCTTGATGCTTTTTCGATGGCTACTAAGAGAGTTTTCTGCTGTTTGGGTTCTGTGCTGATAGTCAGAATAGAGGCAACCCAGATCATGATTCTTTGTGTAGCTTCTTCTATTGCTGTGTTGATTTTTCCTTCTATGGAGCTGTTGACTGTGGATGCCTGCTTATTGACTTCTTCCTCTTCTGTTGCGGAATCAAGGTTGGGTGAGTTGGTGAGATGACTCTTGAAAGGGCCGGTGGTTCCAAAGTTGGTCGTTTGTCTTTCTATTATGATTTTTGGGTTTCTTCCGGGTGTGCTCCCTTGGTCATCACGGACAGCTGCTGCTGCCTGTGTGATGTCCTTGCAACTTACATGTGGCACAGAATGACCGACTGATGGGTTTGCTGCAATTCTTCGTGTGACTTTCTCCATATCGATGGCACACTCGTGGAACGTTGCACTGAAATTTTGCGTGTCCATAGAAGTAGCAGTTCCAGCAAGGTTGTGGCCGAGGGCTGCTTCGAGAAGCTTCAACTGGGTGTCTTCTGCCTCCTAGGTACACACCACTTTGTATGAGTTTACTAATTGTAACTGGATCCTTCGAAAAGAGCCGAATGAGAGGGAGCGGCCTATAGTCAGACTGGATGCGGATGATGTTAGTATGAGAAATTTTTTGCGATTTCAGATCGGCGCGAATATCTTGTAGTCTTGTTTGGGTATTCACACCTTTGATGACACACGTATACGTCAGCTGGTTGTGGTAGTTTGAGGTGTCAGTCCTGGTTTGTGGTGATGTTTTCATCTTCTTTTTCTGTACTGGTTGGTTTTGTACAGTTCCTTGCTGTGTTGTCTTCTCTTTATGCTGATATATATCTGGTTTACTAGGACTGACATGCTGTGTTGGTTGCGTTGTAGTTTCCATCTGAGTGTGAGTGCCATTCTTCTGTGCAGGGAGTTCCTCATTTTTTGGGGTTGGCTGAATAGAAGGCATACGGGCCGAATTCCTCACGGTCTCATGCAGAGAAAAAGTGTCGACTTTCTTCGAATGAGTGGAATGTTAACTTGACACTGTTTGGGTACTCTATCTTCGTCAGCATGAAGGGTACAACATGCTTCATTTTTGTGTTGAGAAGATCAGCGAAAATCTGGAGATCAACTGTTTCTTCCATATTGTGTATGTATACAACGTTGTATTTGTCATCTGTAGGAAAATCTTCTGGGTGTGGAAAAAACTACTCAAGTATAAATACACAATTGATCTCCCTATCTGCTCTCTCATTGGCCCGTTCTAACAGTCAATCAGAAGCGTTAAAATCTATCTGAATTGACCAATGGGAAAACATTACATTCTACTAGAAAGAAACAACAAGGAGGAAGCAATCATTGAATACATTAATTCACATACATTTTTCTGTATTTATCAATAATATTTCTCCATTCTTTATTAATGCTGATACCTTTTCTCCAATTCATTAAGTTTACATCTCCTTCCTTCTCTATCCACCAGACCTCTTTTCACTTTCTCAGCCACAACATTTTTCCCGTTCCAGCACAATAACTTCTTCCCAGTTCACATCATGTTCTTTTTCTTTTACGTGTTTAAAAATTGTGTTAGTTTCTCTGCCATATTTCATATCACTTTTATGTTGTTTAATTCTTTCTTTTAATAATTTCCCCGTTTCCTCAATATATTTCATATCACAATTCTTACAATGTATACAATAAATGACACCTTTCTGATCTCTTTTTTTCTTTTCTCTTCCCTTTGCTTTTGACCATGTCCAACAATGTTCTGCTACCTTTTCTATACACCTTGACCCTTGCTTTCTTAGCATCTTTTTCAAAATCTCGGTATCTTCTCCTAGCCCTACATTGCCTTTCCATATCCCCTCATTGTTCTCCCCACTTTTACCTTTCCCAGACCACAGATGCTTTAACGATATTTCTTTTACTATAAACATTCTCATACAGCTGTTCTTTAAAGATGTCCACATTCTCTTCTACATTTTTGTTACAAATTTTGGCAATTCTTTCTAATATATTTCTTATGAAATTAACTTTTGTGCTTTTATCTACATTAATTTTCTTATTACAATAAATATCAGCATTACATTCTTTTTGATACAATTGATCCTAATGCTCCTCCCTTCCTTACTCATTAAAATGTCAAGATAACGTAATACACCTCCCTGCTCTGTCTCTAGTTCTAATTCTATTCCCTTCTCCTTATCTTCAATACTACCAACGAACTCTATCAACTCTTCTTTTGATCCTTACCATATCCCAAAGCAATCATCAACGTGTCTACATAAAAATCGCATCTTTTCTTTCCCCTTTTCTACCACATCCTTCTCCCACACATTCATAATGATATCAGACAATACCGGACTTATCTTAGATCCTATACTCAAACCATTCTTAATCTTATATATGTCATTCTTAACTTTAAAGAAACCAAACTCCCGTATTAGGTTGAGGGGTTTACTAACTTTCTCCCATTTCCAGCCTTTAACACATTCTCCTCCCATAACTCTTTTCATTGGGTTGTAAATTTAAAGTGAAAGACCGAATAAGCAGGGTAGATAACATAGTCTATTCTATAGAAGAAGCGTTGAACGAAGTTAAAGAAGAAGAGGACAGAGATAGGTTAAGAAGGAAGGCAATGGTTTTGGTAAAGAAAGAAATTCACAGACGATCTTCGAATTTGACAAAAGAAGAAAGAAGAGGATATGATAGCATTAGGAAAAGGAAGGACATAGTGGTAGAGAGAGCTGACAAAGGAGGGGCGACAGTGGAAATGAATAAAGCGTGGTATGAGGACAAGGTGAAGGATTTGGTGGATAGGCAATATGAATTGGTTGACAAGAAGAAAGAAGAAATTATCGAAGAATTAAAAGAAGAATGTAAAAGGAAGGGACTTAAGAAATGGATGAATGAAGATGGAAGAGTGCCGGTATTAAAGGGTTTTTCAAAAATACACAAAAAGGAAGTAAAGCTTAAGCCAGTTATGGACTGTAGGAATAATTATTTGGAACCGCTAGAAAGTGAATTCAAACCAGTGTTAGAGTGGGTAAGAAACAGACAAAAGACTTTGGCAGTTAAAGACAATAGAGAAGTAATAAATTACACCAGTAATGCTAAAATTAATAATGATTGCATTTTGTTTAGTTTAAATGTTAAATTCATGTTCCCTAGTCTAAAGAGAAGTGCTATACTTGATACGATTAAGAGAGTTATGGAGGGAGAATGTGTTAAAGGCTGGAAATGGGAGAAAGTTAGAAAAGCCCTTAACTTAAAATGGGAGTTTGTTTTCTGTAAAGTTAAGAATGGCATATATAAGATTAAAGATGGTTTAAGTATAGGATCTAAGATAAGTCCGGTATTGTCTGATATCATTATGAATGTGTGAGCGAAGGATGTGGTAGAAAAGGGGAAAGAAAAGATGCGATTTTTATGTAGATACGTTGATGATTGTTTTGGGATATGGGAAGGATCAAAAGAAGAGTTGATAGATTTCGTTGGTAGTATTGAAGATAAGGAGAAGGGAATAGAATTAGAACTAGAGACAGAGCAGGGAGGTGTATTATGTTATCTTGACATTTTAGTGAGTAAGGATGGGAAGAGCATTAGGACTCAATGGTATCAAAAAGAACGTAATGCTGGTATTTATTGTAATAAGAAAATTAATGTAGATAAAAGCACAAAAGTTAATTTCATAAGAAATATGTTAGAAAGAATTACCAAAATTTGTAACAAAAATGTAGAAGAGGATGTGGAAATCTTTAAAGAACAGCTGTATGAGAATGGTTATAAAAGTGATATCGTTAAAACATCTGTGGTCTCTGGGAAAGGTAAAAATGGGGATATGGAAAGGCATTGTAGGGCTAGGAGAAGATACCGAGATTTTAAAAAAAGATGTTAAGAAAGCAAAGGGTCAAGGTGTATAGAAAAGGTTGTTGGTTGTTGGACATTGTCAAAAGCAAAGGGAAGGAAAAAGAAAAAAAGAGATCACAAAGGTGTCATTTATTGTATACATTGTAAGAATTGTGATATGAAATATATTGGGGAGACGAGAAATTATTGAAAGAAAGAATTAAACAACACAAAAGTGATGTGAAATATGGCATAGAAAATAACAAAATCTTTAAACACGTAAAAGAAAAAGGACATGATGTGAACTGGGAAGAAGGTATTGTGCTGGAACGGGTAAAATGTTGTGGCTGAGAAAGTGGAAAGAGGTCTGGTGGATAGAGAAGGAAGGGGATGTAAACTTAATGAATTGGAGAAAAGGTATCAGCATTAATAAAGAATGGAGAAATATTATTGATAAATACAGAAAAATGTATGTGAATTAATGTATTCAATGATTGCTCCTTGTTTTTTCTTTCTAGTAGAATGTAATGTTTTCCCATTGGTCAGTTCAGATAGGTTTCCATGCTTCTGATTGGCCGTATGAACGGGCCAATGAGAGAGCTGATAGGGAGATGAATTGTGTATATATACTTGACGGCAGACGCCATCAAGTGCCGTATTGTGTATAGTAGCTTTTTGTGTTACTCAGTATATATGTCTGATGAGGATCTTGGCTAGAAGCTCGAAACGTCACGTGTAAATGTGTTTTTATATTAAATAAGTGCAGTCTTGTTCAGCAATGTGTTTATTTTCATAAGTTCTTCAAATATAAGTTCTTTAATAAGTTCTTTAATAAATTCTTTAATAAGTTCTTTAAATATAAGTTCTTTTATTATTATAAAACGGACCTTATTTTAAAAATGTAACTCGTAAATAAAGCCATTTTGGTAAATATAATTCCTTTAAAATATTGGTGAGAATACCCCTAAATTCCCGTATACACTTTATTATCTTGTTGAACACCAGATAGAAGTATTGTATCAGGACTATTTTTCGAGGAGTGATTAGAAAGTAAGGTTACAAAGCCTGCAGTGAAATGTGTATATATTATTTCATACAACCAATACAGCCAACACATAGTACATACATTAGGTTATTTTTCGACATAGTTTTCATATCGGTTGAGGCACTTGTAGCATCGTGGGATGAGTTTTAAGATTTCCTCCTGGTAAAAATCTTGTGCTTGCGTGTTCAGCTACTTTATAACGAAGTTTTTCACTTTCTCATCTGAAGCAAAGCGATGTGACGAACGCTTCCGAACGACATTCGCAAAGTCAGCCATCAAATGCCGTAATGTGATCCTCCTGTTGTCCTAAATCAACATTCTACACGAGCTATGTTCAAATCTGTTGATGCCGTGCTGCGTTGGTAACTGCACTCCTCGTCGGTGACGTTCTCTCTACCAACCGCAAACTTTTGACACCATTCTGCGACATATTAACTAGACATTACAGTCTCTCCCGTAAACCTCTACCAGTTGCCAGTGAATTTCATCCGCGGTTACATGTTTCACCACGCCCGTATCCAGGAGTGGTCTCGATGGGCCGTCCCCCTACAATTTTCACGATAGGCTTGTAAATTAACTATAATATGCTGATGAACTACAATACGGTTGGATCGGGCCCTCCTAGCTTCAGCCGGGCCCCTCATACATTTTTGGGCAGGCTACAGGCTTGTGTTTCACCGACAGAAATCGAATAACTGAGCGGACTCCTTCGCGACACCAGTTTTTCAAACGAGTCGCTATTTGTGTTTACATGCAACTAGCGCCGTTGGTGGCGGATAGCTGAAGCACTGCACAGTTGCCAATTCCATGCACTAGATTACAGCACACTTCTCATTCTTCTATAACCGACGAAACGGCAGAAATATCGGTCTTATAACCACCTTAGTTTCCGATCCTCCCTCGTATGAATGTAAAGATACAAGATAATTCAATTTAATATAAAATTTTAACGATAAGCGAAAAAAAAGTTAGTGCGTAAATGCAGTTTTTGGGAAACTTTTACCCTGAATCTGTGAAGAACATAAGAACGCAGTAGAAAGCATCAACACAAGAGACTGTTGTGAAAAAGGAAACTAATATATATATCCTTTCTCTTTCATAACGGAAGACAGTTTAATTAAAACAAAAGCGAATTCCTTTGTGAAGATGAAGATGTTTTTAAGCTTTGTTTACTCACACAAAAGAGCGCTTTAGCTTTCATGTAACAAAGAATTGTTAATTAGTACACAAAGTGAGTGCGCTTTCAAACAAACTGTTTATTAATTAATATTTAATTAATTACTAATCTTCAAATATGGAGTAATTAACTATTAATAAGGGAAAGGTACTTTATTTCCTTCCCTTAAAATGTACATTTCTACAATGAGTTTAGCTATGCATTCGGTTTTGTTTATAATATTGTATGTTTTATGAAGTTATGATTTGAAATGTAGTTCTAACTGCATCTAGTTTAGCTTAGTTAACTAATGTATCTGCACTTTTGTTAATTTTGTTTTCGTATTGAAGCACCCGTGTGAGAACCAACAAACCACAGAATGAAATATAAATTAACCCCTTACGTTCCAGGTGTCTTTTTCCTATGTGCGTGTTGTAGTACAGGGTTTTCATGTACTGTTAAAATACAGTCTAGACCGCTATATAGGGCATAGTTATTGTACAAACGCGAGAATAACATTCACATTATTGATTAAAAATATTTGCATTGTGGAACATTTGAACTGAAAAAGAGAAATTTTGATGTCCTAAAAGGATTTTATGCTGCTTCAGATTGGCAACACTGATCGGACATCAGAATTCTTTTTTCTTTCTCCGATCTCGAAACACAATATCGAAGTTGCACATCGTTTATCGCCAAAACAAACACAAGGCTCCCATAGACCTGCCATCTACTGAGACAAAAAACCTTTTTTTGCCTTTCTGTCAGTGAAGTGTTGTCACCTAAGGAGAAATAGAAGAACTAACTCGTGCCTTACATCCACTAAAAATTTCATCAGCTCCAGGATTAATACGACACGTAACAAAAGTTACGTGTTCATGACATCCTCATAGATATCACTGGCATTTTGCAACGGAATACGTTATGATATCCACACGATTGTCACTAGAACGCAAGGGGTTAGTTAAACTCTGAGCTTTAGGGGAAAAATTGAAATCACGAGCAAGGGCGGATCCAGGCGATCTCCTGAGGGGAAGTGTAGAAAGATTCTCAGTTTACTCTCTCACCGAGCTTTTGTAGCACTGGGGCCTGTGCCACTGGAAGAAAGGGGCGGACGACCCTTTGTTACCCTAGATCAGCCCTGGTCGGGCTAGTAGGGATACTGGACTCCGGCCTATGACAAAGAGTCGTACGAAAAGTGCTCATTCTTATTATAAAAGCAAGACACTTCAATCTGTTAATCATGCTCCTAATAGGTCGTTAGGATTAGAGTTATCGTTACCTATGCTTCCCCCTACCTGACGTCATTATATGTGGATGGCGTGTAGTCAACTTGAATACAAACCGAAGGCTTGGGTAAAACAACTAATATACGTAAAAGACACTATCGCATGTAACAAGTGCAACATTGAAAAAGTTCTAACATGCTTTCTACATATATTATACCTCTACTTCTTCCGGTGCGCTGCACATTACCCTACTTTTCCTCACGTACCACTAAGTTTGCTCGCTCTACCGAGTTGAATGCTCTAAACTGAGAATATGAAAACTAGGAGTTGGAACCAACTGTGCATTGCAATATTTCGATTAGTGATGATTTCAGAGAATGGCCCAAGGGAAAAATTTCCACGAGGTCATAACATGATCAATGTGGATTACCAATATTTTTGCAGTACTACTTTTGACCCCTGTGTATTGAAAGTCCCCTGGGGAAGAAATCTAAAAATAGTGCTGTTTCGTATTGTCTTCAACTCACGCAAGTTCTCAGCTGCAACAAAGCCTCTGAAATTACGAGTGTACATGTATGAAGTTTTACGTATAGAAATTTTCGTGATCCTTGTTTACAAGTCACCTTTGGAGTTAATTATACATTGAAACCTCAATTCAGGATACCATAAAAAAAAGTGTGCGTATTATTATAATATTGTTATTGTATCTCAGTAATATTTTTCACAGCTTACTATGGGAAACTGCAAATAAAAGAAGTTCATGAGTGCACACTACGAACGAACGCCTATGATGTTCTTGAAACTAACAAATTGATTTGTAGGATTTTGTGTTTATTTGTACACGCAAAATATATTTGAGTTTCATTTGTAGGGCCTACACTAATTCTTGAGGTATGCACGAAAGGCGTATTTAATATTTTGTTTCGGGAGAGCTTTCCTAACTTTCGGGGGGGGGGGGGCGTTGCTTGAAAATGCGAAAATTCTGCAAGATATTTCATATACTTTATTGTAGTAAGTAAGATTTCGGGGGGGGGGGGCTTAAGCCCGGAAGCCCGCCCTAAATACGCCACTGTCTTGCACGTAGTTATCTAATATTGTTGTAAATTAGTTGATTTCCTTATGTAGACCGTTCATGTTGTGTTGACACCGAGCTCTCACGTCTATTACTAGATGTCTCCTCTCTCTAGTGACTACTGTCAGTGTTTCAGAAAAAATGTTCCAGGGGGCACTGCTGGTGCTATTCTATTTATTATCATATTATAGAAGTATTATTTTGGCCTCTCCGGGGGAGCACTCTCAGAGCTCCGGGGTACATTGTCCCCTCCCGCGAAAACTAGGGTTGCCATATTTCCTTGACCCAAAATACGGACAAGTCTTAAAATGACGAGCCATCAAAGATACGGCGCCCAAACACAGAATAAATATTTTGAAATTTCTTACTTAAAAATCACCTTTTAAGGTTATTACACAATTGTTTATTGTAATACTTAAAACACTATTGAAATCTAACATGTTTAATTTTTTCATTAACACACATAAATCATGCAATTAAGTTAGGTATATTAAATCTAACTAAAGAACCTTGTAATGGAAAAATGAGCCACATTTGATTGAACCTACTTTATTAATAGTAACTAAAATGTAAGTTACATGATGAAAACACAATTCTTTTCGCCCGATATTTTAGCGATTCCCGACTCAAAAAATTTTGGGGGCAGCTCCAAAACCTGTCAAATACGCACATTTTTCTATTTCATGCTTTGTACGATACGGACACGGACACTGACCCAAAAATACAAACAGTCCGTACAAAATATGGGCAGATGGCAACCCTACCGAAAACATGTCTTTAAGAAACACTGACTGCAGCTCTCTCTCTAGTAACTCTAGTATCTGCTGATCTCTTATCTTCCACAGTGGGTCTCTAGAACCGGGAAAGTTGAAATGTACTCAACACCGTTAAGCACGTAGCTCTTTTCCTGCTCGTAGAATTTATCCATGATTTTGCACCAGGCCCGTATCCACGGGGTGACTAGGGGGCGGCCCCCCTAACATTTTCACGGTAGGCTTGTAAATGTACTATAATATGGTGATGGACTATAATCAGTGATGAAAATTTTCCGGAAAATTTTGAAACGGAAAATTTTCTGGAAAATTTTCCGATTCATAAAAACATACTCCACTTATTCCTACATCGTTGTTTAGCCGTGATGTGAGGTGAAAAATTTTCTTCTATATTTTTCCGGAAAATTTTCCGTTCTTAATAAATATCAGTGATCAAGTAACAGTTCCTGAGCATTCATAAAATTGAATGAAATTATGTATAGAAATGTTAAAAAGTGAAAGGTCGTTTAAAGAATCTGAAAATTTTCATGGCTCAGACAATTTTCAGTACTATGTAGGAACAAGTGAAACAATTTTTCATGAATCGAAGAATTGTCTGTCCTGTACAGTGATGAAAATTTTCCGGAAAATTTTGAAACGGAAAATTGTCCGATTCATAAAAACATACTCCACGTACTCCTATATCGTTGTTTAGCCGTGATGTGAGGTGGAAAATTTTCTTCTATATTTTTCCGGAAAATTTTCCGTTCTTAACAAATATCAGTGATCAAGTAACAGTTCCTCAGTATTCATAAAATTGATTGAAATCATGCATAAAAATGTTAAAAAGTGAAAGATCGTTTAAAGAATCTGGAAATGTTCATGGCTCACAATTTTCAGTACTATGTAGGAACAAGTTAAACAATGTTTCATAAATCGAAATATTTTGTGTCTTGTATGGAAAAATTGAAGAACTTTTTATGAGTCGGAAAATTTTCGTCATTTTGAAGCAAAAAGTAAAACACCTTTTTGTGAATCGGAAAGTTTTATTGTTCTGTAGAAACAAGTGAAAGGAATTTTCATAGATCGGAAAATTTTCATCACGATGTAGAAACAAGTGAAAACACTTTTCATAATCCACTCAGTTTTGGATATTATGTATAGTTATGTTAGGTGGAAAACTTTCCACTATATTTAACTACACATTGAGATATACAATTCCTATAGTGGAAAATTAGACAGTAACAAATTATAATATTCCAATTAGATTTTGGGAACCAGAAAATTTTCTAATATTTCAAGTTGGGAAGTAAAAATTTACATAGTGTTTTTTTCTCTCTCTATTATGTATATCTACTTATTTATAAATGTTGCAGAATGTAAATCTATAAAAGTAGTAAAGCTATGATAAAACCGTCTTATGCGTATTAAACTGACTAAATCTAATATTGTAAGATTAAAGGTGGATTCTGAGGGAAGAACGCATTGAAGTTTTTGAAACATTCTTGAAATGAAGAATTGTTAGATTTTCACTTCATGAAACTTTTAAAGATAATATTTATTACTAATAAATTTTACGGCTAAACAACGATGTAGGAATAAGTGGAGTATGTTTTTGTGAATCGGAAAACATTCATGACTTTTAATAAATTGAAATTTTAAATAATAGAATTGGATATTTGTACTCTACGAACTCATGTTCTCTGCACTTTGCATACACACACACACACACACACACAGAGAGAGAGAGAGAGAGAGAGAGAGAGAGAGAGGGAGAGAGAGGAGTTGAATTGAGTTGATTTTGAGTTTAACGTCCCTTTCAGCAGCGAGACTATATAAGATGGGACCATATGATTAACGTGAAATCCGAACTACATGAGCTCCCGCTGGGAATCGAAACCAGGTCTTCCATGCCAAATTCGCGTATGCTAACCGCTTAGGAACGAAGGAGCTCGCAGATGAAGAGAGAGAGAGAAACATTGTGTAAAATTTACTTCCCAACTTGAAATAATAGAAAATTTTCCGTTCCCGAAAGCTAATTGGAAAATTACAATTTGTTGTTGACTAACTTTCCTCTACAGAAATTCAATTTTGTAGCTGAATGTGCAATTAAATATAGTGGAAAATTTTCCATCTAACATAACTATACATAATATCGAAAATTTTCCGGCTTATGAAAAGTTTTTTCCACTTGTTTCTACATCGTGATGAAAATTTTCCGATCTATGAAAATTCCTTTCATTTGTTTCTACAGAGCAATAAAACTTTCCGATGCACAAAAAGTTGTTTTACTTTTTGCTTCAAAATGATGAAAATTTTCCGACTCATAAAACGTCCTTTAATTTTTCCATATAAGACAGAAAATATTTCGATTCATGAAAAATGGTTTAACTTGTTCCTACATAGTACTGAAAATTGTGTAAGCGATGAAAATTTTCAGATTCTTTAAACGATCTTTTACATTTTTACATTTCTGTACACGAATTCAACCAATTTTATGATTGCTGAGGAATTGTTACTTGATTACTGATATTTTTTAGAACGGAAAATTTTCCGGAAAAATATAGCGGAAAATTTTCCACCTCACATCACTAACTATAATATAGTTGGGTCGGGCCCCCCTACATTTTTGGGCTGGATACGGACCTGTTTTACACTAAACAAAACTTAACATCCAAAATACTATCACACATAACATATAGTCTTGACTCTGGCCACCAAACCGAGATAAACACATACCTGAGCTCGAATCAAGACATTGGAATCAGATATAATTAGGATACATGCAGTATCTTCGTAAGTAAAAATGCAAGATTTCTTTTAACACCGTGATTTGAGAAGAGTTAGGGGAATTTGCCTCACTACATTCCCTTGTGCACGTTTATGAATTACTTTCCCCGTACTTAGCAGCCCAAACCCGTCCTTCTGTATACGAACGGTATCCATCGTAAGAAATACCAAAAATAGAGCCCTCTCTAGACAACGAATCGTAGCAAAAGAGACAGTAATTGTTGATAGAAAGAATGAATAAACATTGTTAAAAGCGAAACATTGTTAGTACTTACCGTGAACACTCCTCGGCGCCTGCAGACACAAATGAAACAAAGGCGCACAAAAAGAAACAAAATAAAGGCTTTTTCGAAGCCATTTCTATTCCAAAATGTACGCGATGGAAAATGTCAGCGTTTACTTGATGAACAAACTGTCGTTTCGGAACTTCACACCATCTTCTTCTACCGTGTCTTCACAAAGGAGCTGGAAAGAAGGAAAAGGAAAAAGAAGAGTTAAATGTAAATACACATACTAGAGGGTTCTTAAAATGTAAACATTTTAAAACAAAGATCATTCGAAAAGGGTGCAAGCATTTTCCAACATTCTTACACACATAGTTCTTTAAAAAAAAATAAGTATAACTATCAGTAATTGTGGAAATCATATGTATTTTAATGTAAGTAAACACTTGCTTTACAGATTAATAACTTCGGTGAAAAATGTTAACGACAAATTGATTAGCAACTTCAAAATAATGGGCTTGTCTTCATTCTTATCAGGACCGGATTTAGGGGAGGTGCAAAGGCGCACGTGCACCCTCCCTTCGTTGTAAATGTACACTACCTAAAATGAGAAGCTAGTACTGAAAATAGCAACACTTTCCGAAAATTTCTATTGTGATGTTTCCGTTTGGGCTTAAAACGAACGAAAGTTTTTGGAAAATCGATAGTTTAAGTCAATTTTCTAAAAGTTGAAAGAAAAGGATTCGCCGAGAACAGACATTTAGCATTTCCACGGCATTTCCTCATTCACACATCAGTCGCCTAAAAGCCATATACAAAATTCCAATTTAATTCAAACGTACTGGTGGTTATTGGTGCAACTCCTCAGAAAATCCTGGACTCGACCGTGATTCTTATGTAATCCAAAGTTGGTATCGAATTTGATTCGATGCCTAAACTAGTTGTCTGGTTGACTGTCAAATAACGTAAGACAATAACAGATTTATTACGAATATTCGTTCACAATACTAACTTGACAATTCCTTTAATATACATTGAGAGTTATATATTTCATCAGTGGCGTATTTAAGGGGGCTTCCGGGCTTAAGCCCCCCCCCGAAATCTTACTATAGTATAGTATATGAAATATCTTGCAGAATTTTCACATTTTGAGGCAAAGCCCCCCCCTCGAAAGTTAGCAAAGCCCTCCCCGAAACAAAATCGTAAATACGCCACTGTATTCCATATATAGCGGGAACGGTAGCTCAGTAGCAGAACGCTTACCTCTGGAGCGTAAGGTCCCTGCTTCGATACTTGGCGAAGTAAGTTTGTGGTGGACAACAACATGTAAGTCGGTTTTCTCCGGATGGCCCCGTTTACTCCCAGTTCCTCATTGCACCAAATCTTCCATTGTCATTCATTAGCCTTAATAATAGTCTTCCTTAGCTTAAAGGACATAATCGCGGAACATTAAACTGAAAGATTTCTCATATATAGGATTAAAATAAAATGTAATTTGTAGTTTAACGTCTCACGATAATGGCCTTTAGGCTTTCGTGGAATGAGAAAGTGGGAGAAAATACAAGTACCCCGAAAAACCCCACAGACATGATATTTTCTACCAGAAACTTATATGACACCATCACTTACCTACAGTATCCCCTAATAGGACTGGATTTAGGTAGAAAC
Source organism: Thermobia domestica (assembly GCF_964235325.1). Classification (NCBI taxonomy): domain Eukaryota; kingdom Metazoa; phylum Arthropoda; class Insecta; order Zygentoma; family Lepismatidae; genus Thermobia; species Thermobia domestica. The sequence goes on along the minus strand of NC_137455.1, from coordinate 339,086,956 downwards.
TTCTAGTATTTTAATTAGGGAAACTACTATAATATTGCATAAAGTAAAACGACGAATAACGCATTTTCAACTAAAACATAAAAACACTTATTTCCGAATACAACGAAGAATTTTCCCGAATGTGACATAATTTGAAAAATACAATATTATAAGTATTTTTTTTTTACAACTGGAAAACAATCTCTAACTGTGATACACAATAGTTACACAATTCTCCCATGTAACATAAGTTTACGTTATTATATTTAATAAAACAACCATTGTATGAGGGAAGTGGCAGAAGTGATGTTGCATTTCAATAGACCGATTGGGATACCAATATATTTTCATGAATTGAATTTAATGTGTTATTGGTAAACTAAAGGACCTGTTTGAAAGCTATAGAAACAAAAAGAGCATTTTAAAACAAAACATTCAATATTAAAAAGAGTGCGACATCTATCACCAAAATAAAGACAAGAATAAAAGCAGTTCATAAGCATTGCAACCAGTCGTTTTTTCAACAAAAAAAAAAAAAAAAAAATGTTCCGGGAGGGCACACTTAATATTCCGGGGGGCACTGCTGGTATTATTCTATTTATTATTATATTATAGACATTATTTTGATCTCCTTTGGGGGGCATCCTCAGAGCTCCGGGAAGGCAGTGCCCCCCAAACAACACGTCTGGAAGAAACACTGATTACAATAATATTAGTGTAAATTGTGCGACAGATTTCAGTCGGATCAATGTAAAAACTAATTCTTAAGCAAGAAAGTGGGCAGAATAGAATTAAAGGCACACAATGCAAGCCACCAACACCCAGACCAGGGGCGCATCCAGAAATTTTCGTTGGAAATAGTCCAAGTCTCTTCTTTTTGTGTGTGTGTGTGTGTGTTGTGTGTGAGGGGGAGGAGCTAATACTACAAGCCACGACGTCTATGTAGATTAAACGGGTATTATTTTGCACTAGAAGAAACAATAAGTAATCGTAAAATATTTATACCTGTATTTTCAGAAAAAAAAATATAGATCTAGATTGTTTTCATAAGAGAACTAGTAGTCAACAGATAAAATGTAAAATCAATTGTTCATGCTACATCAATCATTTCCATGTTAAACAAATGAAGTTTTATTAAGAAAGTGTACAAATGTATGGACGTTCGTAAACGATTTATTAAGACACTGGTATGGAGCGTAGCGCTGTACGAATCAGAGACGTGGACATTGAGAAAAGCTGAAATATCCCAGATGGAAGCACTTGAAATGTGGTGTTGGCGCAGAATACTGCGCATATCATGGACCGAAAGGAAAGGAATGAAGACGTACTAAAGGAAGCTAATGACGGACGACAGATCATGAAAATAATAGGAAAAAGAAGAAACAGCATGCTTGGCCATTTTATTCGACACTCCGATTGGCTCACTGTGCTGATAGAGGGAAAGGCAGAAGGAAAACCAGGAAGATGAAGACCAAGCATAGAATAAATAGATGCAGTTACGAAGAACAGGCCTTATTAAAGTATAAAGCAGTTCTCCCAAGCGAGAGAAAAGTTTTAAAATTTCCATGTTGCCCACCAACCTATGGTTGAGGTGAACAAGAAGGAGACAAATGTATGGTGAGTTAGAAAGTTTTTGAGGAGATCCGGACACGGTAGATTCCCCGTGGGTACGCCCCTGGCCCAGACGTGAAAATAATATTCAACGAAGATATACTTTGGAAGACGCGCAATAAAATACTGAATTAGTATCGTTGTAAATTTCAATCATAAGCTACGAAAAACTGTTAAAAGTACCTCCCCTACATTGCACTTACTTTTCTTTAGATACCGATATAGGTAAATAGCAAAAATGTATAAATAATTAGGGATATCAAAAAATGTAGAGAGTGGATCAGATATTTAAAAGCTTAACACGTGACTTTCGTTTCATATTGAGAAACTACGAATAGTAGGTTTCCAAACTGCGGTATAATTTATATTGGAACCAGACTATTATTTCCGGTTGGAATGGAGGAGTAAGGTTGGGAATGAAACCTGTTCCTGGGACGTTTGATCTATAATAAACCTGTTCTTGGGACGCTTGATCTATAATAAACCTGTTCTTGGGACGCTTGATCTATAATAAACCTGTTCTTGGGACGCTTGATCTATAATAAACCTGTTCTTGGGACGCTTGATCTATAATAAACCTGTTCTTGGGACGCTTGATCTATAATAAACCTGATTTTGCTATCTCTGTTTTTGCATTATACGAATCAACATGGTAAACTGAAATTGAATAACCTTTTTCTATTTTCGGTCTCAATAGAAGAATATGAGCTCAGATGGGAATAATTCTTGACATATTGCTCTTTCTCTCTCTCTTTGTAAGCCTAAATATAGGCAATATAGAGGTGAAGGGAGGAGTGTGTGGGGGTGATCAGTTAGTGCAATTTAACAGATCGAACAACGCGCAAACATCAAGTTCATGTGCATATTGAAAAAAAAATCTGCTTTAGAGACTTTGATAGCCTTAAAAACAGTTTAGTGCCATCGGATGGTATGACTCTTCCCAAAGCTGAAAATGGAACTCAAAGGTACCCGTTTCGCCACTGCAGAGGAGATCAAAGCTAACGCGACGGCTGAACTCGGAAGATACCGAAAGAGGATTTCCATCGGTGTTTCCAGCAATTCCAGGAATGGTGGAACAACTGTATGTGTGTGTTCCGGAGGTGCCTACTTTGAAGAAGATTAAGCAAATCTGTACTTATATCGTGATAACAATGAGCTACAATGAAATTACGAGAATTTTTCTTCTCTTCCTATATATAGGATGTCCATAACTCCTTAGGTCAAATTTATACAGGTGATAGAGGGATCTAATATACGTATTTTGATATAGGAAACCGAAGGTCGAAAATGGCTAGTTCAAGAGCTACACCACTGCAATTTGTGAGAACAAGTACGACGTTTCAATAACAAATGTGTTTATCAAGTCGATGTAACCTGCTTTATTGTGCATAACCCTACATCTGAGTATGTAAGGTTTAGTACAAACACACTACTGTATCACTCTACGTACGGTACAAAAAACTCACAGTAACTGTACGAAGTGACTACCATCAACCTCGAAGCACGTGACACAATGCTTAAGGAAATTTTGTCTCACCTGGTCAAATATCCTCGGCATGTGCTACACAATCAAGCAGGCAGCTAGGACTCTCGCAAGCAAGTTCTCCTCGGATTCTACAGTACTGGCGACTCATACCCCAAGGACCTACTTCCTCCATGGTGTACTGCCCGAACTATTGCAGACTGTACCTCTATGTGTCCGCTCGAGAGTGTAGGTGCAACATGGCGCACTTGCCCACTTCGATGTGGATGTTCGCCATTGTTCGGATTCAAGCTTTACAACGATATGTTGTATTCTTTTAAACTTTTTGTGGGCAATATGTGATATTTCTTCAAATACGTACTGGTCAGCTATTTTTATGGTAGAAGAAGAAGAAGACACAAAAATAATTATATTTTAAAAATCAATGTTTTCGTGTAGGTGTTTGTTTTTGGTAACCATGACGATATATTGAGTGTCGACATAGAAACGGAGTTACCGTAATCTATAATATAAGTAACATCAGAGAGATCACAACGAACATAAAAGGTATAATAAACATTTTGGTACCATATTAATTTTGTTTATTTTTGTGGCTCAAAACATATCTAAAGATCAGGGCTATAGAACGCCGATTAAGAGTGAATAGATTTATAATTTGTTCTACCTTCCCTAGTCGCTGGATTGAAAGGAGGTTCTATCTGGTGTTCAGCGCACTCCCAGAATCTCAACTCTTTCAACTTCTTCCTTTGAGGACACATTAAGTCCTTGGTGTATGAATCGCCAGTAGAATTGTGCAAGATTGTGCTTGATTGTGCAAGAGACGCCGGGGATATTTGAGCGAGTAAGGCAAAATTTCGTTAGGCGTTGTGCTACGTGCATCGAGGTTGGTGGTCGTCACTTTGTGAAATTACTGTGAGCTTTTGGCATGTAGTCTGTTCGTACTAAACCTTACATACGGTACTCAGAAGTAGTGTTATGCACAAACCAGGTTACATTGACTTGATAAACATATTTGTTATTGAAATGTCGTACTTGTTCCCACAAATTGCTTTAATTTCAAAATGGTGTGGCTCCTGAACTAGGCGTTTTCGGCCTTCGGTTTCCTATCCCAAAATACGTATATTGGACCCATCTATCACTTGTGTAAATTTGATTCAAGAGGTCATGGACAGCCTGTGTATATATACGATGGACTATTGACCTTGATACGCCCTTGTAACTTGTAACTTTTAAACTAACAGACGAAAGAACTCTGAAATTTTGTATCATGCAGACATCGGTAAGAAGACATTGTTTAGCATACTCTGATACCATAAGGTTAACAGTGTTGTCAACCCAACATAGAAGTTGTATTTTCTAAATAGCACTACGTCAAGTTATAACATATTTCAAATCTAAAGCGAAACACACATTACCACACTTGTCATGCAGAGTTGCAAACTAAGAACCCTACAGTATACAAGCATCAAAAAACAACCTAACTTTGGAGGTTTTTCAAAAGCAATGAGCCAAATGAGACGGACGGGAGCAGTGCATATTCAAGACACGTTTTTGGTGGGGGCACTGCTCCTACAGATCTCTGAGAGTGTCTCCCGGAAAAGCCCAAAATAATAAGTCTATAATATAATAATAAACAGAATAGTACCAGCAGTGCCTCCTTGGAATAATAATTGCCCCCCCCCCCCGAACATAGTTTCTGAAAGAAACACTGGACGGGAGTAATGCCCATCCAAAGTACCTTATCATCAAATACTACAGTCGTCATATGAACTATCTCGAACAATTAGAAACAAAGTTACAAGGAATTGAAAATTTGACTTTTTATCCTCAGGATTTTATTTCAAAAAGTGTTTTAGTAAGTATCACGTCGATTTACGTAAATGCTTTCCAAACAAACATAAATTTCCTTTTACAGTAATTTGGCATCTCAAATCATTTGGAAGATATGAAAAACTGTTAAATATTATATATATTCTTTAAAACGGCATACTTTTGCGAACTTTTAAAAACAATGTTTGATTTACTTTCGTATTATGACGTTAGAACAATATTGTTTGGTAGATGTAATTACAATGACGTCTCGCAATTACATAATGTTAACAGTGTTTCGAACTTTACCAGTATTTAAGATATCTCAAGAATTGTTTCAGATATCAAATTGCTGCAAAGCATTGTAGTCTTCATGTCTATTGAAAACCAATAATGTAATTGGATGAAACACTTATCTAGACAGTTTTTTTTTTTAAATATAGGCTTTTGAACAAGGTCAAATGTTTAATCTATTGTGATTTTGCCCATATTCATTTGAAATCCGTCATAACATGATTATATTATTAGACACTAAAATATTTTGGGTGTAACACATTTACAGAAAAGAGTTCGATTCGTGTCTAAATATTGCAAGTACTGGTAACTCAGGAAATAGCGCTAACTTTTCCATGTACTTAATCATAGCACACAAGTTTTATGACGTTTTCTGTCACATCTTTTGTAAAATTGACTTGATTCCCTTGTGCTCTGATGGCCCCATATACTATTGATTTTGGTCTATTGCAATTGACATTGAAAATGGAAATGATTTATTTCTATCATTTCCGTTTTGCATAGAGGGTTAAGGGAGGATATGGAACAATATTCTTGATTAGATTTGATTTGAGTTTAGCGTCCTGTTCAACAGCGAGTCTATATAAGACGTGAACCTACAGTTTAACGTGAGATCCGAACCACATGAGTTCCGCCGGGAATCGAGCCCAGGTCTCCCACGTCAAAGGCACGAACAGTAACCGCTTAGCCACAAGAAAGCTTCGCATTCTTGCGGTACTAAATCCATACCAGAAGACAATTTTTCCCTATATATTACTATTTCTACTCTGATAGCTGTTGATATAGACGGACATGTAACACTCTGCATACATATGCTTAGCACATAGAGTTTGTGCAATAACTATCGGGAGTAAAGTCATAACTAGAAATGTATTGAAGGTAGGTGCACAGTGGGTTAATATGTTTTATATACGTACCCCGAAGTAGGCAACCGCAAAGCTATTCTGACATCTCTTCGAAGTCCCTTGAACCGCAAATATTGTCCCGAAATAATGCTATATTTTAATGCAAGGGAACAAAAAGAAGTCCGCGGGAGCCAAACGTAAACTATAAGGTAGTTAAGCTAGTGCTGCAGTATTGTGTTTGATTAGTACCTCCCTCATAAATCGAGACGTGTGACTGCGTACATTGGCGTGATGGAGCATTCAAGTATCGGCGATTTCCCTTCGGATGCGGTGGACCCTATACGTCGAACGTTTTGTATGCCACTCAATACTTTGCATTTCGGTCTCTGGGTCGAATGCGAATATTCTTGTTTCGTCCTCGGTTATTACTCTGTCCAAAAGATTTGAATTCGTCTCCATAGATTCCAACACTTCACAACATATCATCATACGGTGTTGCTGCTGTTCGTCTGACAAACCATTCGGTAGAAACTTCTTCGCATTCCCTCCGTGTTTGCAAATCATTAGTTGCACAGTGCACAGTGGATTTCGTTAACTATAACTCCTCTGCTATCACACGAACATTTAACTGTCGATCAAATTTCAAAAGGTCTAGAATTTGGTAACGTGTTCATTAGTCCACGTCAATGTTGGATTTCCAGCGCGTTGTCCGTCTTCAAAATCTTCCCTCTTATCTTTAAATTTTCCCTGCTATACTACTCGAAAATACGCTTTCTGGACATGACTTCGTCCTTGTATCATATCAATAGTCTCCGTAGAGAATTAGTTCAATTTAGTGCAAAATTTAATAGTGTAATGGTTCTTGATGTTTTGCTGCATTTGTACTCTCGAAGAAGCCCTACAACTTCACTTTATGCGAGATCTACACGCTGTAACGGTTTGGAGGCAATTGACACGGTTCATTAAGCTTACGCCGAATGCTGCGCCACTCATACCACCCATCGAGACCATCCCCTAGCTCTTCGATAATTATTGAACAAATCCTGAAGAAGCTTTCTTCGTAGACCAATAAGGAGATAATTACCTCTGGATTTTGCAGTTTGTGAAAAGAGACCACCATTGAATAGGAACCCATTCTTTAAACTTAGTACATTGTTAGCTATTACATTTAACAACAGTAAGAAAGGATTATGGAGAGCCTAGTAAGGATTCCAAATTTTTATTTTGATTTACTATCCAAAAAGGAGGCAATTAGTATTTCCGTTCGAAATAATTTTAGTAAATGCATGTAGGTTCACTCTAAAATGTAGGTATTAAAATTTCATTTACTGTGCAATTTTCTAAAACTGTATAAGACGAGACATCTAGTAGTTAACTTTACCTATTACTACGAGGATCAGAACTGCATTTATTCAAAAAGCAAAAAAGTGGCTATTTTGACTATCTTTTATGTTTAAACATTTTAATATATTACTTTTAACATGTTTGTTATACTACTAGATGTGGTGGTATAGTCTGGGGGCGGACTTCTGGGGGGGCGGTGGGTTGCCATACTGCTACTTTTAAGGGCTCCATACTTTGGGATGGGTTTTATTTATATATATAAAATAAGAAAGTTTCCTCTTCGGGGGGGGGGCAATCGCCCCGATAACCCCCTTGGATCCGCCCCTGGTATAGTCAATAAAGTGACTAGTAACCAACTGATCGACCAAAGTTTGATTCCCTATGTTGAAAGACAGGGGTAAAAGTGAGGGGGAACGCGGGGAGACGCCGTCCCCTTGCTTCTAGAAAATATCCGTGGCGTCCACCCACTTTCTAAGAAAATTACAATGGGCAAAGATAGGCAGGGGGGACGGCATAAGGTCATGCGTCCCCCTACCTTTTGAGATCCACTTTTACTCCTGTTGAAAGATTTTTTTTTTCTTTCCAGTGCGGGTAACGAGTATACCCAATCTGTAAAATAAGTAGCAGAGTAAATTTGAAGGGTGAAGACGGCTAGAAAAGGGTGTTAATAAGTGTTGCTCATTGTCTCACCTCGATTCGAAATCAAAACAAGAAATTTTACGAGAACCGAGAAGAGATGATTTTTGTCTCTTCTTATTTCGTCTTGTAGGCAACACTAGTGCTGATTACATCACATCTTCATGTGCCGGAGTCCAGTCAGGATTAAAAATCTTACCCCCACTCTTCCATTCATACTTCTGTGACCTCTCCCTTGTGGCCCCGCGTAGCATAGTCGCTAACACTCCCGCATTTCGTACGAGAGATCCCGGATTCGATTCCCGGTGAAGACATTCGGTCGAAAAAGTGTAATACTTTTTTCCAGGCCAGCCACCCTGAATGAGGTTTTCCTGGGTTTTCCTTATTCACACCAAACAAATGCTGGGGTGGCACCTAACTTATAGGTCCCAGGCCACTTCCTTCCTTCCCTTTCCCCGGATAGTGTGCTCTCCGAGAGAGGTCATCCCTCAAACGTGATGGTATAAATGGCCGTAGACGTCGAAAGCCCAGAAATTTAAATTCTAAACCCTTCTGTGACCTCTCGCGGATCCTTAATTATTAATTATAAATATTAAAGTTATTATAGGCGCGTGCCCAGAAATTTTCGTTCGGAAGTATCCAAGCATTTGAGGGGGAGAGGTTCGAATACTACAAGCCACTACGTTTATGTAGTATAGAACGCGTATTATTCTGCATCGGAATAGACGATAAGTAATTATAAAATACTTCCACCTATATTTTTTTTTTTAAAAAATGATAGAACTAGAATGTTTTTTATAAGGAAAGGTGAATAGAAGAAGTGTAAGATCAAATTTTCATGCTACATCAATCATTTCCTTGTTAAACAAGTATAGTTTTATAGAAAGTGTACGAATATATATTGAGTTAAAAAGTTTTAAGAAGGTCCGGACTCGTTGAACTCTCCCCCCCCCCCCCCGTGGTTACACTCCTGCCTTATTATTAGCATAATTTAAATACCTTGTTACATTTATTAATATAGACGATATTTACAAGACAGAACATTTTCTGTTTATCTAAACATAACTTGATGCGGTATACAAATTTAACAGTAGTGAATATTACTTTTATAAATCAAACAAAGAACAAAGACCACTGCATCAAGGCTTCCATTCGTTAAATTGATTCATGATATGTTGCACTTACGTAAACAAAATACTAACAAAACTGTAACTGATGTATGGGAAAACTTTCGTCCTAAGATAACCCTAAAAATAAATTACCCCTTATGGATTTTTCCATAAATGGCATGCAGCATTGTAAATAAAGATTTGTGAAAGATGATCAGAATCAACCAGTGTTTTCTTCCAGACATGTTTTTGGGGGGTCAATGCTTCCCGGAGGAGACCAAACTAATACGTCTATAATATAATAATAAATAGAATAGTACCAGCAGTGCCTTCCCGGAAATGCTAAGTGTGCCCCCCGGAACCCTTTTCCTGAAAGAACGACTGGAATCAGGGGCACGGTAAGGGAAACGGTCTACCGGACCTGGAACCCCCTAAAACCTCCTAACATAGGGCCTACATTTGTACACTTTCGCAATAAAACTATACTTGTTTAACAGGGATATGATTGATGTAGCATGACAATTTGATCTAACACTTCATCTGTACTCTTTCTCTTATAAAAATAATCTAATTCTATCATTTTTTCTGAAAATATAGGGGAGGGGGTTCAGAAATTTACCGATTTAATACTATATAGACGTAGTGAGTTGAAGTATTGGACCCCCCTTCCCAAAGGTTGGAACCCTCAACAAAAATTTCTGGGTGCGGGCCTGATCAGAATTGCCTAAGTTATCTTAACCCATATAAGCCCCCCCCCCGGGGTCGAAAACGACCCACTTATGTATTTTGTTATTTCTAAAGATTATACATTTGCCCCATTGGTCGTTTCCGACCCAGTATCTTAATTAGCCAATGGGAGATCAGCAAAAAAGAAATGGCACTAAATTCACCAAGAATAGGTCGAAAACTATATATTTTCTAAAATAAATCAAAATACAAAACAAAAAAGATTAGGGCCTATATGGGTTAAAGAATATTGCCCGAAAGAACATCCCCCAAAATAAAGAACTCCTAGTGAATCTTTTCACGGAAAAGAACTTGTGTTATACTGTCGAGTTATTTATGAAACAGGAATAAAATCTCCCCAGATATTTTTGAGAAAATTGTTAGAAAAATCATCCCATGTGTAAATTATCTTGTGATTTTTTCGTGAGAAATAACTCACGCCGCATGATGAAATTGCTAATGAATTATTATTATTATCACGAAATATGTACAAAACTGTTGAATTTGTTTTTAGAAATGAGATCTTTCAGTCTAACGTCCCATGATGTAAAAAGGTTTATACAGCGACAAGCTGTCTTCTGAATTCAATTAAGTGATTGAATCCATCTTTACTCAAATCTATTAAAACTGGAAGTGACAGAAATCTACACAAATTCCGGTTTCAACATTAACTGAGAAAGTTTCATCCCATAGAAACCAAACTCTGTTGTGTGGTGAACACGTGGACCTGCTACTTTATCTTTATATACGTATATTACAAACGCTATCCTGAAAATAGTTAACACCCATTTTATATTAATAAAAACATCCTTCAATATTTCGTCTTAGTTTGTTTCCATGTTACACTATCCGAACCATTTCTCATACTTTCGTTATCTCTATATCTATCACGAAAGTCTTCATTACTGACAGAAAATCTTTCCCCCCCACTCATATAATTGTGTGATAATGTCGGTCATAGAACCAATTGGAAGAAGAAAAAGTTTTCGAAAATGGACTGAACTTTCACTAGTATGAAATAATCATTTTTTTAAACAGTGCTCTTATAAAACGCACTACGAGTATAAAGGAGATTTTTTTGCGAGGTGAAATGAAATATTACCAGTACTAAAAGCGTTGGGCGCGATTTAATGTTTAAGAAGAGTTTCTAACACCAACCATCATAGGTCTATGATTATGGACATGGGATAAACACATCGCACCAAGCAACCTGAGGTGGGAAATTGGCAGAGTTGGTTTGAGTTGAAATTTAAAAAAAAATAATAATAATAAACAAAAATGGAAGCCAACAAAAAATAAGATTGAAATTAACATAATTTAATGCTAGCAAACAACTTCATACGGAGGAAACTTCTTAAACTAATATTATTATATTAGAATTTTATCAATATATAGGCTATATATACAGGGTGTCCCAGGAGGAAAGGGCAATATTTTGGGAAATGGTAGAATGGGTGATTCTAAGCAAAAAAGTTCATATGAACATGGGTTCTAATCTCAACGGTTTGAGAGCTACAGGTTATGAACCATTTTTGACTATGCTGCGTATTGCTCACCCTGAATTTATTCTATAGAGGTGAGACAGCGAATTTCAAAGGTGATGGAATGGCTTTTCGAACGTTATGTAACATGTGGCAGTGGTACCTTTCGAAGGGAAGCTATTGGGAGAAATTTGGGAAAGTTAGGGTTATTTAAAGAAATTGGATGGCAACACTGATTCCCAAATATTCCTCAATTATTTTTTCTTCCAAAGACACCACTGCTACATATTGAATACCGTTGGAAAGGTAATATCGTCATCTTTCAAATCCGTTATGTCTTACCTCTGTAGAATAACTACAAGGTGAACAATATGAAATATAAAGTTAAAAAAATGGTTCACAACCTGTAATTCTTAAACCGTTGAGATTAGGACATGTGTTCATATAAACATTTTTGCTTAGAATCACCCATACTTCCATTTCCCAAAATATTGAAATTTCCTCCTGAGACACCCTGTATATCGAGATGAGCTTGTGTGAATAAAAGTCTTTGGATTGCTTTAAGAAAGTTTGTTAGATAACTCAGTCCTTTATAGTTACCCCTTGACAGTTTGAATTGTAGGCGATACCACTAGAATTGTCAATGAGTTCGAATTGTCACTCAGTTCACGCACTTAGCAGTTCCCCGTCTCTGATCACTTCTTGAAGTTTCTGTTGTAGATACAATTTGATCTGAATCACTAACTTCACTTAGGATGTTAACCCAAACTTAATTATGTGTCACTTTGTATGATTTGATGTACTTCTTCGATTCGACAAACTTTTCTTTGCTGTCCATGCTGATGATATAACTGCACAATCTTATCAGTTTGTCCAGCTGTCTGACTGACTATACACACGATGTTGTTACAATCGCTTCGTCACACTCACTGTCAAAATTGTTGTCAATATTCTTCGCTTCAAAGTTGACCGAAAGAATCTTATCCTTCATTCTGGTTTCCTAACAAAGTTCTATCAAGTTGATTGGCAGTTTCTTTAATACATTACTATTTTCATAATTCTGATTGGTTTGCAGAATTTGGCGGATTTTAGAGGAAAACTAGATATATCTGTATTGAGGGGAAGCGATGCTACTGCAGACGATTTCGAAAACTGGGGGTAGGAGATGAGAAAGGATTTTTTTTGTGTGTGTGAAATTTAGAAAGTTGTGTCTTTTAGCGTCTAGGATTCTTTTACAAATTTAAGTGAGAAGGCAACAAATCTCCTGAAGTTGACATTAGACTTGGAAAGAACAATATGTGTGATGGACAAAAGCAATCGAAAACAAACTTTAGGGTTATATAAAAGAAGGGTAAATCTACCAGAAAAAGCAAAAGTGTGTCCTGCGGGGCAGAAATCGGTGTTGTGGGACGGTGGAATAGAACTGTCAAGGTCTGAGATTACTTGAAAGACAGCTTCATCGAGTTCAAGGATTTCCGTAACGAAAAGAAAATTGTGCATATACATATTTATAATAAATTTTTGACGTGTACCGTTCCAAACCTTAGAAAGATCACCCAATGCTTTTAATCTTGGTTCCATTCTTTTTCATTTTACTGCACCAAAAAATCAGAATAAAATAAAATACTACTTTTATAAAATACACTAAAAAGGAGATTTTTTGTGATATGTGTCTACTTGACGTTTCTAATATTAACTATCATAGATCTGTGATTGTGGATGAACATGTACCAAGCAACCTTAGAAAGATATGTATGAATTTGGTTTGAAGCAACTGATTACGGAGAAGGGTCAAATTTAAGGTAATCAGAAGTACTAATAGGTCGTTAGAAAGCTACTTTGAATATAACTTTAGGCATTTCTGGCAACAATCGTTGATATACTTTATTCACGGATTCAATCTAAATACATTTCTTCTTAGCTCTTATTCTTTTACTGAAACTACGAATTCAGCGTCTGAAGAACAGGCTTCGTCTCTTTATCTTATAATCGAACGCTCTATTACTTTTGGTTTCAATATTAAATTCGCACAGTTTCGAAATATAGGCCTACCAAGTTCCACAGTGTGAAAATACATTCGTTTGTGTACGCAAATGAAATGGGAAATAAATAGAGTAATATTTATAAAGTCTACTTAAAAACGGTTAATGATTAATTCTGGTGAAAATTGAATCAGGTTAATGATCAATGATTAAATGGTGAATGGTTAATGGTTAATGATAATGATTAAATGGTTAATGGTTAATGATTAAATGGTTAATATTAGGTAGTCAAAAAATAGAATTGTGCCTATGAAGATTTATGATGTGTTAGGCATAACAAACACTACTTAATTAACTATGTAAATTTATCTAAAATATAATGTTGAAGCAGTATATAATATATATATATATAAAACATTACGTATACTTGTCACAATATATTTCTTGTATTTTAAAAGTTAAAACCATATACAAATAAACGAATAGACATAGAAATTATACAAAAACTCATTCTAGCCCAAGACGTGACCACAGTGTCCTCTTTTAACTTCTTCTTCCAATCTTAACCATCATAGACATGGCCCTTATTTATGAAACATTTCTGATCAACCAACTACTTATATTTTTCATCCTAACAGTTAATGGTTGATGGTTAATGATTAATGATTAAATGCTTAATGATTAATGATTAACTGGTTAATGATTAATGATTAACTGGTTAATGATTAATGATTAACTGGTTAATGATTAATGATTAAATGGTTAATGATTAATGATTAAATCAGGTTAATGATTAATTCAGGTTAAGATTGCACGGTGGCTCAGTGGTAGAGCGCTTACCTCTGGTTCGATTCCCACCCAAGTAAGCTGGTGGAGGACAACTTCGTGGCCGGGAATTTTTCTCTGAGTATTCCCGTTTCCTCCTACTTTATAATTTCACGAATTCTTCCATCTTCACTCACTTGCCTTAATTCTCCTTTAGCCTAAAGAGCATAATAGTGGGACATCATACTGAAAGATTCCATTTTTAATTTCATTTTGTTGTCGAACGAACCAAGTCGATGGAAAGAAAAAAGCAAAAAAAGAACAATTCTGAAATAAACTAAAACGACAATTTTGTCCACTACAAATCCACGACTCTAGTATCTAACAAGAGACCATTTACGGAGAGGTTAATGTTTTACAGGTGAACATGTGCACAGGCATGTGCGCAAGGAATTTATTTCGGGGGAGGAGGTCGAAATACAATATAAGGATAAATTATATTACAATTTGTAACATCATACCTAAATTTACATTAAATTTACAGAAAAGTTTTTATTTCGTGGAGAATCCGAACCCTCAGGACCCACCTTGCGTACGTCCTTGTTTCTACTGCTTTTCACTTACATTTATCACAAGAAGTATCTGAAGAGAGATATGAACGAAACATCATACCAGGCCCATATCCACGGGGGCTAGGGTGGGCCGGTCCCTCCTAAATTTTCACTGGTTCCCTTAAGATTTTCACCGTAGGCTTGGAAATGAACTATAATATGGTGGAACTATAATATGGTTGGACCGCCCCCCCCCTAAATTTTACCGCCACCCCTACATTTTTGGGCTGGCTACCGGCCTCCATCATACACTTCACTTTATACTCGACCGTAGTACAGAGAGCCCAGCAGTTTTATTTTTCAATCAGTAATTCTACTTTTTGTCATTAAAACTCGATGACGTACACACAAAAGGATTAAAGTATTAAAAGGAAGATTAAAAAGAAAGAAATAATCGTACGTTTTCCTTTGCTTACTAGAACCAATGAGGTTTCACCTTTAACAAACGAACACACCCACACACACCCACTCACACACACATATACCCACACTAACGTGCATACTCAGCAGAGAGACAATTCGTTTGGTACTTAAACCTTACAATTAAGCAGTGATCCCGGGAGCGTGTGCAAATTATCCCCCAATCCACTTACAAGCGGGAGTAACATGCTGTGAGATCGCACTCAGTTAACGCTGCTGGTCTGGTTAGGATGGGATACGAGAATCTATTCCCAGATACTTCTCGTTCGCTTTCGCTCGGTTTGGCTTTACTAGTCTTTACTCTTTGCTCTTTTTCCCCTCCTACTTTTCTCTTGCTTTTCTTAGTAGCACATATCGATTACTTCAATCTCCTATCCGATTCCGATATTAACTGATTTCGCTCATTCTATGGGAAATGAGAAAAAGATGCTGTAAACATTCCAATATTAAAAGAGAAGAGCAAGGCACAACGTTTCTCTAGTGTACTTATATTAAACTTAAGTGTATCGTTTTTCAGCAATTGATTAAGTTTGGGCTTACGTTCTTTTCTAGTAGCGAGAAGCTATAAAGAACGAGACCTGTAGTTTACTGTAAACTTGGGATCTGAACCACTGTAACGTTTCTATGCTCACCTACCGGGAATCGGTCCCTTGGTATGTGAACCAGCGACCTCGTGTAGCAAAGGCATTCAGCCAGAGCTTGCCTCAGGATTTGCAGGGCAATTTGGAACAATTTTGATCAGTTCCAGGAGGAAACGGGAGAACCCCGAAAAAGCCTACGCACACGGTGTTTGTATACCACAAAGTTCATTTGGCGCGAGCTGGGATGGAACCAAGGACTCCATGCACCAGAAGTGAATGCTCTACCACTGACGCATCTCGCCCTCCTTTGTTCAAGTAGCACTACGTCAGATAATTACATGTATCAAATTTACATGTTAAATAAAAATTTTCAATATAATATTTCTGTTATTCAGTTATTCAGTTCATATATATATACCAAGGGAGCATCATTTGTCTTGATACATCCTGGACTTTTAAACTAATAAATAGAGAACACTAAAATATATGTAAGTACATGCAAGTTAATGGACCAACCCGATATAATCTACATTCTGAGACGTACCTATGGGGTGGTAAACCAAGTTTGGACCCTTGCCCTCAGAACTTCTTAACTCATATATTGGTACACTTTTTCAGCAAAACTACTTATTTAAGAGGCTTCATCCCGGCGAAATTAAAATACCGTTAATTTTACGGTAATCATGTGATATCTTCAAGTAGATAAAATATAATTGAAATGTGGAACAAGAGCGCCCTAGACAATATTATTTTGCATGAGGTACCGTTATCACAAGTCACCTAGTGGCTTTCCGTTTGCAACTATTTAGAAACGCGAAAATAAATGCCGATTTTCAAAATGGCTCGAAATCGAAAGCAGATAAGTGAATCGTGATAACGGTATTTCATGTAAAATGATATTGTCTAGGGCGCTCTTGTTCTACATTTCGATTACTTTTTATCTATTTGAATATATCACATGATTACCGTAAAATTAGCGGTATTTTAATTTCGGCGGGATGAGGCCTCTTAACAGGGAAATGATTGATGTAGCAAAACAACTCATCTTTGACTTTATCTGTAATCTTTCTCTTACAAAAACAATTTAGTTCTGTCATTTTTTCTGAAAACATAGGTAGAAGCGTTTTACAATTACTTATCGTCTTTTCTGGTGCAGAATAATATCCGTTCAATATTTCATAGACGTAGTGACTTGTAAGATTGGACTTCTCTCTTTCCAAATCTTGGACCCCGCCCAATAAATATTTTTAGGGGCACACCAGTCTGCATTTTAATCTAAAATTTCATATATGGAAGCGTATACAAGTAACTTACAATATTAGTATATGCTTGGAGTTATTTGTGTATTTAACAGTGTGTGTGTCTTTAGCTGGCAACAGTGTTCAACTTGCTTAACACTTTTCTATTGTTTGGTGAATAGTGTGGGAGTGTGGAGGCAAGAACATGCAGTTTTGGTGGACCATATATCATGGTCGAAGATCATACAACATAACACAAACAATAAGCCATCGTATCACAATCATTTACAACTAAAGACCTTGTGAATATGTTTATTCTCGTGTATTATTTTTGTGTGCAAACTGAAGTTGTAATCATTAAATACAGTGAATTTATATTGGGTTGCATTCATGTGGTATACGAATCAAGTCTTATAGTCCACTACTATGAACATTGTTTTTAGCATTGTCATTGTACTTTAGTGAAGTTACAAATATATACACTCAAATTGTACAGTATATATCGTCTGAAAAATACACAGTCACAATAACACTTCTTTTAAGTCACGGAAAGAAAATATTTTTAGAAACGTATTAATTTTTGATCAGAAAAGAATAAAATATTTAAGTGCTCTGTTGGAAATAAATTTATTTTTGGAACTTCTAAAATCACTTAACATTCATAAAACTATAGAGCAGTCCCATTAGCATTCCTTTTTATCGTGGGAAAGTTATTTTTCTTGTGTCCTTTCTCTCCAAAACGTTTAGAATTTTAATCAAGTTCGAACTTTTACTAATTTCAGATTCAATGGACAAAATTGCCACGAACTGTTCAAACATTGTTGCTGAACTGATAATCTCAAGTAAATTGTGATCAGTTTCAACTTACAAGATATTTTCGCGAATTGTCCCCTCGGGATTCGCATAAAATTGATTCAAATGCAATGTTCTCCGCGGCCCAATGTGTATTGTACTAACTTTAGTGACCCATTCCGGTTATTTGCGTATTAATGGGAATTCATATATCTGGAATTCAATCATGCATGCTACAACGCTTGGACACAAAGTTACTTTTAGTTTCTTTAGTTGTAACTGAACATGAATGTGGGCATATGCAATGTAAACTGGATCAAGTGCTATTCCGACACATGTTACCCACCCCGACCGCCATCTTGGATTCAACCTTCAGTTTCTGAAATGGGAATAGGTGCAAGTGATACATCAAATTCATGTACAATTTTCTCGGAAATTCATTGGTGTAAATTTTACCGTAGCATGTACCGCTAATTCGATGTAGCATGTACCGCTAATTTATTGTAGAGCCATTGGAAGTAATCAGTCCAATTGACTTAAGGCCGGGTCCCTGTATTTGCCCTAATCACTGGCGGACACGGTGGCCCAGTAGTAGAGCGTTTATCTCTGACGTGTGGGGTCCCTGGTTCGAGTCCCCAACCAAGTAAATTTATGGTAGACAATATAGTGTCCGTGGGTTTTCTAGGGATATTCCCGTTTCCTCCTACATTTCCATTTCAACCATTTTTCCATCATCATTCACTTGTCTTAAATTGTCTCCTTCACAAACTAATGGGCATAATCGCGGAACGTTAAACGAAAATATTTCATTTTCTTCCAACAACCACCAGGACAAAATTTAAATCCATTTTATTCTCTTAAAAACAGTAATATTTTGTTTCAACAAATAAGTATCGTTTCACATTGTAAAACTACATAGTCTTCCAAACTATTCGAATTCAATATTAAACCGGAAGTAGTAGCTCTGTAACTTCGGGTTGCAATAGAGGAATAAGGTCAATGGTAGAATTTGGGATGCTGGATCAACACCATAAACAGTTTCTGGGCATCTCTTGCAATTTCTACAACATAGGATTCAATATTGACACCAGTGAGATTTCCAATCTGTGCTACGCATGAATGTCGGAAGTTATAGACAAGGGAGGATCAGAAACTAAAGTTACCAGGCCGATATTTCTGGAGTTTTGTCTGTTAAAGAGGAATGATGAGTGTATAGTAATTTTAATTTATGGAATTGGCAACTATGCATAGTCTCAGTCATCCACCACCTACGTCGCTAGTTGTAGGTAAACACAAATTGTGACTCATTTGGAAAATTGGTCTCGCGAGAAAGTCTGCTCAGTTATTCGATTTCTGTAGGCGAAACATGTGACCAAGACTGAAATCACCGGCAGCTGGTAGAGATTTACGGAGAGACTGTAATGTCTCGTCACCATGTCGCAAATGGTATCGAAAATTTGCGACTGAAAGAGAAAACGTCACCAACGAGAAACGCAGTGGCCAGAAGAACATCACGCTGTTGAAGCAGTTTCGTTGGGACATCATCCACCACCTTCCCTACAGCCCAGATCTTGCTCCAAGCCACTTTTATCTGTTCCCGCAATTGAAAGTGCACTTGGGAGGCCGTCATTTCGCTTCAGAAGAGGAGGTGAAACACTTCGTGACAACGTAGCTAAATACGCAAAACAGACAACATACCATGACTATTCTGAACGCTAACAAAACTGGAAGTGGTTCAAATTCTGTTTGAATACTGACTTCCACAGAACGAAAAGGAAAAGAGATTTTGAGATGTAGATTTTTCCAATCAATTCAGCTTTTCAAGAACGGGTTCCATATCCTCCGCCAACCTTATATTCAAACCGGAAGTGATTCAAATTAACCATCCCCGATATCAACATAGAACAAAACTGGTAATACATAACGACAAACGGTTTTCTGCAAGCGACATAGTGTCTCAAAAGTATCGCAACTGGAAACACAGTACCGAAATGGAAAGTGGTTGAAATTTACTAGTACTTTGTTTCAAATCTGAATTCCGTAGAGCAAAAATTGTAAAAAAAATATCAATAAGGCTTTTTTGTGCAGTTGATTCAACTTTCCAAGAATAGATTCCATCTTCTCCGTTAACCACTTATTCAAGCCAGAAGTAATTCAAATTAGCGATTTTCGGATTCGACCGTTATCGCCATAGATTAAAAAACAGTAAGGTATAGCAAGTAATGGCTTTTTGATTTGCATTCTGCGTCCAAGTAGCAGGTTCTATCGTTGATCTTGATTTGGATGAAAAGATCCATTATATCTCAATCAAACATTTTCTTGTAGGCTTTGTATCTGGAGAACTACATAAGTGTAGCCAAACCCAAACTACCACTTAAGAGTCTTCATCCCGGCGAAATTAAAATACCGCTAATTTTACATTAATTATGTGATATCTTCAAAGAGATAAAAGATAATCGAAATATGGAACAAGAGCGCCCTAGACAATATCATTTTACATGAGATACCGTTATCACGACTCACTTATCTGCTATCGATTTCGAGCCATTATGAAAATCGGCATTTATTTTCGCGTTTCTAAACAGCTGAAAACATAAAGCCACTAGGTGACTTGTGATAACGGTACCTCACGCAAAATAATATTGTCTAGGGCGCTCTTGTTTCATATTTCCATTATCTTTTATCTATTTGAAGATATCACATAATTACTGTAAAATTAGCGGTATTTTAATTTCGCCGGGATGAAGACTCTTAACTCAGTATGATGTGCTTATTCTGTACAAAATACGAAACCTCGATTTAGGGGCTGTTCAAAAATTTGGAGCCCCTGATCCAAAAAACTAAGTATTTGCCAAGATCGCAATCTTTTGATCCATTTTTATTTTTCCTAAAATTCTTGTTACTCTATTACAACCAGTTGTTATAATGAACTGCTTTAATTTTGAGCATTGGATTCGTACAGTTTGAAAATCTACTGTAGTTTCACGCTGTAAAACAAAACTCACTTGTTACTTCTAGTTTTAGTAGAAGAATAAAGGCTGGGTTATTGGCCTACTTTACTGTCGCTATATGTTGCCGTTACTTTACAATAGTATTCAGTGTTAACGCAGAAATCGAACATTTACACCATTTTTGGTTTGAATAGAGAGATAAACGTTCAAGTGATACTTATTCCTGATACCTTAAGTTCTGCCAAAAAGCCACTTTTCATTTTTTTACTTTGAATCTATAGAAAAAGCAATTTCTCATTATCTCTTATCCTGAAACAATACCAAAACGCCATTTTTCACTATGTCGTACCTTTAATCGATACCAAAAAGCCATTTCTAGCTATCTCTTACCGATTTGCTCTATAGAAACCAATATTGAAACCAGGTATAGTAAATTTCAACCACTTTCGGTTTGAGTAAAAAGCTAACGCTTTTGACGAAACAAATTCTTGCGACACTTAATCGATTCCAAAATCCGGTTTTCGCTGCCTATTATCGTTTAAGCTCTATGATGATCAAACCTTGAGATCAGAAATGGTAGATGTTTACAACTCCTGTAAATATATGATTAACAGAATATAGCCGCAGAATCCCGGTAATGAAGCTCTAACTTGAAGCTAGTCAGGCCTACATGCGCCATGAAAGGTTATTACCAACAGAAGTTCATAAGACATGAGTTTTTTTTTTATATTATTATTATCGTGAAAAATATGTAAATATTTCAGAGAAATATATTTATTTAATTTTCGTTATTAAATGAATAGATTTTTGAGGGGTACTATAAGGAAGAGGACTTTATGTACATTTGCCCGGTTGCCCGGTGGGCCACTACTCACGTATTTGAAAACCAAGTACGTTATTCTCATCTTTCATTTAAAAAATGAAATCCTCGAGTTTTACGTCCAATAGTTGTGCCACTAGGCTAAAGGAGATGGTGTTCATGAGAAATGAATGAAATGGTGGAATGAAGCAAGTGGGAAGAAACGGGAGAACCCCAAGGAAACTCACGCACACGGTGCGGTGTTTGTCCACCACAAAGGATCTTTCATTAAAGTCCAATAATGAAAAAAGATAGAAATTAAACTATCAAAGACAGAGAAATGAAAGAGAAATACTCGAATATTTTCTTTTAATTTGCAACAAACCGATGAGGTTCCATCTTTAACAAAAACACACATATCCTCTCTCTCTCTCTCTCTCTCTCTCTCTCACACACACACACACACACACTTTCTTTGGGCAAAGGAAGGAATTCATTCGCTACTTAAACCTCACAAATGAGGAGCGTTCCAGGAAACGTGTGCAAATTATCCCCAATCCACTTAGAGAGCGGGACTAACACGGTATGAGAACTCACCCAGTTAAACACTGTTGGTCTAGTCGGCTAAGAGGGACCAGAATTTACTCTTAGGTAATTCTCTCCTTGCGTTCTCTTTTGCTTAAGTTTCACCGTTTACTTCCTTCTTCCTAATTTCCTTCCTTCCTCACTTTTTCGTTTTCTTCTATTCCTCCCTGTACTTCCCATATCGATTACTTCATCTTCTACGAGATCCAAATTCCAATTTGGAAATATTTCTTTCATTCTTATGGATTGAGAAAAAATAGTTAATAACAACAGCATTAAAGAGTAAAGTGTAGAGGTGTAAAGTTTTTGTAAAGTCATTAACGAAAGTGCATACCAGTGAATCATAAGTGTCGGGGAAGGATTTTAACAAGTTTCAACCTTCAAAAGATAATTACATTGAGCAAATTATTAACCTTATACAACAATAACTAGTACTACTACTACTACTACTACTACTACTACTAATAATAATAATAATAATAATAATAATAATAATAATAATAATAATAATAATAATAATAATAGTTTTTACAACGTCATCGGCTCTGGAGGCCCTGGTTCCATTCCAGGCCGGAGTTCGGTCCTACGTTAAGCTGTAGACCCACTGCTGAAATAGCATCGCTGCTGAAAGGGACCCTAAATTCCAATCCAACCAGCATATTACAGTGCAGAAAAAAAAAAAGTAATTGAGAATGCCACAAGAACATTGCCAAAACGATCTTTAAAAGAATTATTTTTTCTTACTAACTTCTACAGGCTTTATATCAGTTTTCTATGTACTTTATTATTATACTTTATAACCAATGGTTGTGATGTATTATCCATTTATAGTTTTCGTTGAGTACTAATTCCCCCCCCACACACACACACATATTTCGTTTAACAATTCTGTTAAAACGTTCTACGATATGTTGGTTTATAAAGATATGCTTAAAATGGAGGGCTCAAAATTGAAAAATTCGCAAAATATCATCTCGCTATGACTTACCGTTCCCGAGATATAGCTCCTTAAATCTCGCGAAATCAGAACTTTTTAGGCCAATATGTGGGGAACGTTGGCCAGTTGGCCAATGGGCACCACTTACTATTTGGTACCAAAATGTTCATCAACCTCTTAGGTTAGGTATTGATCAACATCAATATGATCTCTCTATGACTTACGTTTCCATCATATATGGCTTCTTAAATCTCCCGAAATCGGAACTATTTTGGGCAATATCTCGTTAACGCTAAGAGTGACACGAAAAATTCCACCGATTTCTCAGACAGCTTTTGATGCTCTATCAAATGGTGGGCTTAAAATTGAAAAATTCGCAAATAACAGACACATAGTTATACAGACATAGAGAACTCAGTAACATATTTAAAGTTCGTTGACAATATAAGTCGCCTCTCTTTATGCTTTCTTTAATATTGTTCTAAGCATTAATGCATATTGATCATATTCTCTGATTCAATAGAACCTCGTACGCTTCATAGTCACTAATATTATATCCAAATGTTATATATGGCTTGTAAATATTAGTTAAATGTAAATATCAAATGTTCTTTTTTTTATTGGCATCACTACGTAGATGACATTATTATTTAACATAAAACAGAAATGCAATACACATGAAAATATATACCCAAGTGTATTTTCCAACTGTTGGTAAATATGATGAGGGGGAGGAGGGAGGAAATTTTACGTTTTAGCTATCCAGTGAGGTTAGTTAATGAAATATCTGTTTACGTTCAACGTTAAGTAAACAGAGTTTGGATAGAAATTTTTTAAAAACTAATTTTAATTTTGAATTATTTGACCACTGAGGAATAATTATCTATCTATCTACCTACATACATTTCAGATATATTACAATATAATTTTGTTGTACACTAGAAATCAATAAAATATTAATTTAATAAGTTTTTTTGGTCCGTATGCAACATCAAAGTCAAGAAGGACGGATCCTACTATTGACATAAACTCTGAATCGTGATTGGGGCTTGATTTAGATCTAGGGCTGCCAAATTTTGAAAACTGAATTGACTTACACTCTCCTGGAGAACATATACTCTTAAGATTGTGACATTATCTCCCGTCAAAATGAGGACAATTTGAAAGTGGTGTAATAAAACATCCTCTGTGTTGAGAAATCAACAAATACGATTGTATATAACAACAAATAGGCTTACTTTTTAAGTTTACACTTTATTTTCAAAGAAAAAAGAATATTTTTACAAATCATTTAATCGCTAATAAAAAAAGGCTAAAAATGGCACGGATTTCATAAAATAAGCTATATTTTACGCTATAAGCATTTCGGATATTTATATGACTAAATGCCTCTCGAAATATGATACATTTAGCCAAACATATGCCAAATTGGCATCATTGTCACCTTGCAAACGATAACATCACTGCGACGGAACAACAAATTCGTTGCTTAATGGAATTGTGCTATGGCCGTGATCAGCCGGTTATCAAATGCGGTTTACTTTAGAATCCAGATTCAACTAACTCTACGGCACCAACCACAGCGAAATATTCGTTTAAGTATTAATCCTCCTATACTTTAGGCGAGAAGTAGTTAAGGGGGCAGACTACTAAAAATTATACAAAAGCTAACCATTTTTCTTTTTCCCATTTTTCGTAAGTGAACAGAGTTAATGAAATGTAACCTACCACAATAATAAAATACGAATCGGAAGAAGTTTCAGTGTTGCAATTCATAGATATTACAGTGTGACCATAATATGAATTACTCAAAAATCTAGGTTAAGGCAGCGACTAGAAAAATAAACTCAACGGTAATTGATGACTTATCACCTTGTCTTGATCCTTGTTAATTATTGTTTAAATAATATTTGTATTTATTTTGTAATAAAAGGAGCTTTAATGTTTACTTTTTTCTAAAGTTTCATTTCGTAAAGGAGAGTAGGTAAGACCCTACCAGAAGCACATATCATAGTGTCGTTTAGAGCCTTATTGAAAACAGTAGCCCTATAAACACTTGTAAACTACGCTGAACTGCAAAAAAATGAAGTAGTTGCGAACATAGTTGAGATAACGCTAACGATTATTGTGGTAAGTTACATTTCATTATCTCTTTTCACTTACGAAAAACGGGCAAAAGAAAAATGGTTAGCTTTTGTATCATTTTTAGTAGTCCGCCACCTTAACGTCCGTGTTTTTTGTCCTCAAATATCCTTGGTGATTAAAAGGAGTCTTAAACCATAAACATCCAATTGCCTTAATATTTTCGCCTGATTTTTCAATGTAAATTGAAGAAGTATATATTTATTGATGCGAGCATATCTTTACGAGGATATGTATGTTATACTCATATTCTTATAACATATGCTTTGGAGGACAGTTTACATATTAATAGTGACCACAGTGGATAACTTAGAGAATAAAGAATATCAAACATTTAGAAAGTGAGTCAGTCTGCATCCAGGCAATAACTGGGTGAATTTTTTATAATCCCTTGAAATTTAGTTTATGAAGTCATAATTGATTAATACCCAGTTTCTCTACCAGATCAAAGTCTTGAAAATAATTACAGCATTCCTTGTTATTTGATCCACTTTCCAAAATATTCGTGTTCTTCCTTGTTGTTCAGTTAGTTACAGGAGGTAAAAACAAAGTGGTGGGGAGGTAGAGAAAACGTCTTAAGGCTCTGCTAAGAGGTTGGTTAATTTCAATTTTAGCGACCCTTTCATCACAGAGGCTATATGAGGTGTACCTACAGCATGAGATCCCAATCATATAAGTTTCCAACGGAAATCGAGCAAGGGTCTCCCACTCTAAAGGCGTATATAACCACGAGAGAGCTTTCTACTACAAGAGATGATCCAAAATTGGTTTCCTCTTTTCCGTTCCACACTGTAATCAAATATGATGTACATTAATGTTAGAATTATAATGGGAAAATACTTTTATTCGTTTTAACTACACAATTCTTGTCAGCTAAAGCAAGAGTTTTGCCCTGTGACAGAAATGAGATGATTGTAAATGTGCGCTACCGGTACCGATATTGTAATTAAAAACTTGAAAGCAATCCGTTGAGGAAAGTTTGTTTAGTTATTAGATATCCAAGGAAACATCCAAGTAAAAATATTCAGAACTTAGGAGAGCCCAAGTATGAGACTGGGGGGATGGACCCTCATGGAGTATTTAGGATTATGTAGATGAGCATTAAGTTAAACCAAAAGGAGATCAGACAATTCATAATCCTTCTTCTCTTCTTGTTCGCCTCAATCAAAGGTTGGTGGGCAACATGTAAATTTTAAAACTTTTCTCTTACTTGGGAGAGCTGCTTTATACTTTGATAAGGCCTCTTCTTCGTAATTGCATCTAGATATTCTATCCTTGGTCTTCTTCTTCCTAGTTTTCCTTCTGCCTCTCCCTCTATCAGCACAGTGATCCAATCGGAGTATCAAGTAAGATGGCTAAGTATGGTGTTTCTTCTTTTTTCTCTTATCTTCATGATATGTCGTCCTTCATTAGCTTCCTTTAGTACGTCTTCGTTCGTTTTCCTTTCGGTCCATGATATGCGCAGCATTCTGCGCCAACACCACATTTCAAATGCTTCCTGCTTAAATATTTCAGCTTTTCTCAATGTCCACGTCTCTGATCCGTACAGCGCCACTCTCCATAAGAGTCTTAATAAATCGTTTACGAACGTCCAGCGACACATTTCTTGATGTTAGTAGTCCTCTTTTCCTATTGAGTGCTTGTTTAGCCTGTGCTATTCTGGAACTTAACGTCTTTTCCACTTCTTCCGTCCGAGGATATTAGACTTCCTAAATAGGTGAACGTCTTAACGTCTTCGATTTTCTCTCCCTCTAGAAATACGTTTGCCCCTTCCTGTCCTGCTCTTGTGCACTTTATCACTTTCGTTTTCTTCTTATTTATCATCATTTTGCATGTTTTTTTCCAGTTGGTCGTTCCATAAAGTTAAATGGATGGCATCTATGCTCTTTGATCCACGTATAAATAGAATTGTATAAATACAGTTTTGTAGAGGACAACAGTTTAGTTTTCCCCCACAATGCATGATTTTCCATAATTTGTTATATACAGGGTGTCTCGAAAAAGTCCCCTGACATAGGGTAACGGTTATTATCAGAATTACAGCAAAATGTAATAGAAGAAACCATCTCCAAATATGGTGTTTTCAATCTAAAGTGAGGGGAATTTTTTTAAATCGGACGAGCCGTTTGGGCTGTACACACTTTATGTGACTAACCTTAAATGAAAATACAACGTTGCCATTTACTTGAACCCCACAATATAAAGTGAATAGGATCATGGTTGAAATGGGGGCTGGCCATCGACACGTTAGCGTAAAAGACAATAACTGCATTTACTTATGTTCTTGGTCCAGCTAAATGACAACGTTGCATTTTTATTTAACATCGGGCGCATATAGAGTGTATAGCCCAAACAGCTTGTCCGATTTTAAAAATTCCTTCACTTTAGATTGAAAACATCATATTTGGAGATGGTTTCCCCTCTTACATTTTGTTGTAACTGTGTTAATAAGAAGCTACCATATGTTAGGGAACTTTTGAGACACCCTGTATTTTTAGTTTATTACTAGTTTCGTTACGTATTATTTTTCTTTAATAATGTACTGCAGGGGTACGATGGGTCAGTGGTAGAGTGCTTACCTCTGGTGTGTGAAGTCCCTAGTTCGATCCTAGCCAAGTAATTTTGTGGTGAACAGCATTGTGTCCGTGGGTTTTCTCAAGGTTTTCCGTTTCCTTCCACATTTTCATTACACTAACTCTTCACTGGATTTAATCATTCATCTACCTTAGCCTAACAGACATAATTGTGGAATGTTACACGGAAAGATTTAATATTGTGTATTTAATTCATGTAAGTGAAGTTTAAGTTTGTATAATAGTGCATATATGGTATATAAATAATGATGTATGGCGCATAGATAGTTGTCCATATAAATAAGATATTAATATAATTTTTGTTCAAGTGAAAAGATTCGATCTATTGCTAAATTATCTTGTCGAAATTTTCAGATTTATTAATTAAAGTAACTATTTTTTTACATTGATCCTAGATATTGATCCTAGATATTTGAAACTATCCACTCTATCAACATCTAGGATCAATATTGACAGAGGAAAATCATATTCACGGAGAAATTAAATGTCGACTAAAAGAAGGGAATTCGTGTTACTATTCGGTTCAAAATCTCTTGTCGTCGCGAATTCTGTCGAGGAATTTGAAGCTTAAAATATACAAAACTATAATCATGCCTGTTGTTTTGTATGGCTGCGAAACATGGTCACTTACTCTGAGGGAAGAACATAGACTGAAAGTATTTGAGAACAAGATCCTGAGACGAATATTCGGACCCAAGAGGAACGGGAATGGGGAATGGCGGAAACTTCATAACAAGGAACTACATAATTTATATGGTTTTCCCAACATTGTTAGGGTCGTCAAGTCTAGGAGGCTTAGGTGTGCGGGTCATGTAGCTAGAATGGAAGAAAGTAGAAACGCTTTCAAAGTCTTGACTGGAAGACCAATCGGAAAACGACCATTAGGAAAACCTAGGCGCAGATGGGAGGATAATATTAAGATGGATCTCGCAGAGATAGGAATACAAAGTAGAAACTGGATCCAATTAGCTAAGGATAGAAGTCAGTGGAGAGCTTTTGTGAACGCGGCACTGAACCTCCGGGTTCCATAGGCCATAGAGTTAGTTAGTTAGTTAGTTAATTTTTTTACATTTGACAATTCATAGAAGCCGATAATTACATAAATTCGTCGAACTAATTACACGGACTCGTCCGTAGTTATAAAATCATATAATTTAAGTTACCCGTTTCCATGGTCACCAATGTGTATACCCCGATATACACAGAAGTAACAGGAAATAGTTTGGGTTGGAGACTAAGTACTAAGTTGAAGACTTTAAGATGCTGGGACGTATATGATTTTGCCCACAGAAAATACATTTTTTTATTTACTCTAAGAAACTATTGGCTTACAAACTAGCTTAAAATTTAAAAGTAGTGCTCTAAATTGGGATAGAACTGTTTTGATTTTATAAAATTATCTGATATGAATAGATCTTTAAATATTGTAATGTATGGTAGAGAAAGGGTACAAGGTTTTAACTCGCCTTTTTCATTATAAACATTTCTGTACAGTTTATACACTGGATTACAAATAAGAAATGCCTAATAGTAATCTCTCTTCTAAGTTGGACCTCCTGCCCAGAGCAGCGCGGTTATTGGTTCTAAGTTGGACCTTCTGCCCAGAGCAGCACGGTTATTGGTTAAGAACCTCTTGCCCGAAGCAGCGCAGAGGTAAGGTTAGGTAGTCTCTCCCGCCCAGAGCAGCTTGTAGACCTAGGTAGGATGTGATCAGTTGGTGACTGGTGTCTGCTGCCTTTATGCGTCCTCTTTTATAGCTAGTCTTTGGAAGTGGAGTCTGTGGAAGGAATGAAGGGGTACTTTTCGTGACAGTTCGTGTGCATCTCGTCTTTCTTCATGTCCTCGTATTTCATCGAAGACGACATCCGTCGTCTGCTTAGTGGCACTTGTGCTGAAGCACGTGGTGGTGCTTGTTAATATGAAGGGATATTGGTATTACGTTTACTTGACTCTCGGGATCTTCTTGAATATTGACGAAATATTACTAAAATTTTCTCTGCTTAAAATGAGCTACGTTGGTATGTGTAAGGTATCTCAACGATTGCATTTGGATTACCGTAATTATATTCATATACATGGGGAAAAAGAGGGAAGTAAATGGTATATCGCAAATGTTCTTATCGAATGTTCCAAAGGGCTCGAATATAAGTGTGTCCCTATCAAGTGTACTAGTCTGAGAACCTGCTTAATGGTTTATTATGCGGATACAAGCACTCCTTTTAATATCACTACAGAAAATTTACGAATCTACTAAACCAACGAACTCCTCATTCGTTGCAAAACCAGTGACTTGTTAGAAGAATCTTTCCAGCCTGAGTTACTAATAAGCACCTCCATCCATTCTGTAAAATAGTATACTACAACTTACATGCAGTGTTATGAATTGAAAAATTAAACAAGCGATAATAGAATTTTACATTATCAATACAGTATTCTCAAAATATTGATATGATTTACAATTTAGTATTAACAACGATTAAAAGCATCTGCTAGTATGTATCGATTTTCTACCACTTGTCCATAAAAATGTATTACATAATTATAAGCGCCCCTAAAGAATTTTAGGCAGAGGCATCATTTTCAGAGGGCAGGGTCTAATGTCCCCCCCCCCTTTGAGTTTCAGAACCACATTCTTTTTAATAAATTGTATGATAATATAGTAATAAAAAATGTGAAACTCTTATGTTGGTGGACAATTTTGCTAATGACTCTACTGATTTTAGCCATAGATTTTGAAAAAATGACGGCTAATATATTCGAATAAATAAGGTATCTTCTTTCAGAAACAAATAGGCACAGTTTGCATTTACATTTTATTTCTTAACAACTATCTGTGCAATTGGCAATCCGTATGCTATAGTTGAACACGACAAACTACTACGTATAAGATACATTTCAATTTCTTTCTTTCTTTCGTTCGTTCGTTCATAGCTAGTCATAATGACTAGCACCCTTTTAGAGGGTTACGCCCTCTCTTAGGGAAGAGTGCTGCATAAATGGAGGATTTAACGGATTGTGTGATGGTCTCATAGAAGTTCTTTATTACATTATAATAATTGCTAAGGTCTTAAGGATCTTTCTGATCCTTAACATTTGGTAGGAAACTAACGGGGAAATTGCAGATTGTGTAGTATTGTACAGAATTGGAACAGTAGAAATATGGAACGAATAATGGATATCTAGTGATACTTGTACATTGTGAGTGATGAGCATGAGGGATGAGACGAGGTGTGCTATCACATCACTACACAGAAGTGTTAGTCAGGCAGATGAAGTTATCTTCTCGCCTAGGGGCTGCTCTAGGCTTCAATGTAGATAATGGAAGCCCTGTTAGTAGCAGATGGATTCAGCGAGCAAATGAAGGAAATATGAGTGGAAGATGATCATGAACTTGATAGTCTGTGAGGAGCTCCTGGTCTAAGGCGTCAGGGGGTAGAGTGTAGCAGTAGAGCGTATAGAGTAACGATAGCGGCGAAGGGTAATATCGAGATGAAGAAGGATGGAGAGCTAAGTGGTGCATAGTATTCAGAAGTAAAGGGTGTTGGGTTTTATAACGAGAGCATATGTATGTGAGACGTAAAGTTTCAAGATGAAACTGAAGTGTAGGAAACTGAATTCGGTTGTACAAGCTGCTGTAGGACTAGGCAGTTTGACTCGATATGCAATGCGGAAAGCATGTCGTTCTAACACTAATAACTTTTCGTAAATTGTGCGGGTGGCCGCAATCCATGCAACGTTTCCGTAAGTCAGCACAGGGCGTAAAAAAGCCTTGTATGTATTCAGAATTGTTTTCGGTTTCAGTCCCCAGGACGTTCCGGCGAGCCTTTTTAATAAGTTAAGCCTATTGTATGCTTTCTTTGTGACTGTTGGAAGATATTGTTTCAAAGTGAGATGTTTATCGAATGCATTTCAACTTGGAAATCACATTGTCTAACTCAAAATGAAGCATTGACTTTCTTTGGGATAGTTAAGTGTCTTCTTAACTAAAATAAGCACAAATACTTAGAATGTAATAAATCGATGAAATAGGATAACATGTATATAATGTAACATTAATTAGTCATTGTTCATAAGAGTCATTGTAATAAACTTTAGGAAATCGTTGTTATTAATTTTCTAACTAGTGTAGAGCCATCTAGTATTGTAACTTTCAACGAACTTAAAAAGTACGTTACTGAATTCTCTCTCTCTCTCTCTCTCTCTTCGTATCTATCTATCTATCTATCTATATATCTATATCTATATATATATATATATATATATATATATATATATATATATATATATATATATATATATCTATATCTATATCTATATATATATATATATATATATATATATATATATATATATATATATATATATATATATATATATATACACCGTGGCGTATACAGTGGCGATTTTGTGTCGGGGGAGCTTTGCTAACTTTAATCCTGGAAATGTGAAACTTCTGCAAGATATTTAACTTATTTAAAAATAGTAAATAACATTTTGGAGGGCTTAAGCCTCCCCCTTATATATATGTATGTGTGTGTGTGTGTGTGTGACTGTTCTTTGCAAAATTACCAATTTTGAGCCCTCCATTCTGTAGAGATTATCAGAAACTATCTCAAAAAGTGATGGAATTTTTCGCGTCACTCTTATCATTCCCGAGATATTGTGCCCAAAATTTCTGATTTCCGGAGATTTAAGGAGCCATATCTCAGGAACCGTAAGTCATAGAAAGATGATATTAGTGTTGATCAATACCTGAAAGGATGGTGAATATTTTGGTACCAAATAGTAACCGGTGACCATTGGTCAATTGTCGACCGTTTCCCAGGTATTGGACAAAAAAGTTTGGATTTCGGGAGATTTAAGGAGTCATATGTCAGGAAATGTAAGTCATAGAGAGATTATATTTTATGAATTTTCAATTTTCAGCTTTCCGTTTTGCGTATGTGTCGTATGCGTAAAACAACATATCGTAGAACGTTTTAACAGAACTCTTAAACAAAACATGTGGGAAAAATTGAGTACTCAAGGAAATTATAAATGGATAGATATATTACAAGAATTGTTTAATGAGTACAATAATAAAGTACATAGAAAATTGGTATAAAGCGTGTAGAAGTTAATAAGAAAAAAATAATCCTTTTGAAGTTCGTTCTGGCAATTCCTGGAGCATTCTCAACTTACTTTAGAACTTTTTTTTTTTTTTTTTTTTTTTTTATGAGTGTCAGCGATAGAGGCAATTGCTCCCCTGGATTTTAGAAAGGGGTTCGGTTCTTTGATTTTCTTATTCACCAATTATAGAATTTAATATGTTCACTGTAGTTAATGAAGTTATTCGACGTCAATCAATAATAATTGTTTTACAGGAAGTATTATGTGCATCAAGATTTATATATTCGCGATTTCTTTTATCTGTCGGCCTATTGTCCAAGGGCGCCGATCCTGGAGGAGGGGGCTTCTCGGGCTCCGCAATGCTCATTTGGCCCATGTATTTTTATGAGTATGAATTTTTTGTT
This sequence comes from Thermobia domestica, assembly GCF_964235325.1. Classification (NCBI taxonomy): domain Eukaryota; kingdom Metazoa; phylum Arthropoda; class Insecta; order Zygentoma; family Lepismatidae; genus Thermobia; species Thermobia domestica. The sequence continues at coordinate 339,053,729 of NC_137455.1, read as the reverse complement.
GTTATATGTATTTTTTATGAATATGCAAAATTTGTCATAATTTCAATTTGTCTTAAAATCCTCATATATACCTTCTTAGACCCTTGTCTACAACCAAAATTACATCTGAATGGGCCATCCAAAATTAGAGAAATCGGTGTCCTTGGTATTGTCCAACATTTGAAAAAAAAAATCTGCAGGCGTTTCTGCTTGGGCTTAATTTGTATTAAAATCCTCACTGTTATCTTGCGATTATATCTGACAAATCTGAATAGGGCCCCGCGTCCTCAACAACAAGTTATAAAGAAATCGGTGCCACTGCTAGAAGGATTTAATGGATTAACGACGTAGGTTTGTGGCCAGAACACCAGAACCTGGCGCGTGGGGTCCCTGATTCTTTCTTCGGCCAAGTAAATTTGTGAAGGTCAACATTGTGTGTCCGTAGGTTTTCTGGAGGTATCGCGTTTCCTCCCACTTTCCCATTCGATCAATTATTCTATAATCCATTAACTTTCTTTAATCATCGTCTCGCTTAGCCTAAAGGAAACGATCGTGAGACATTAAACTGAGAGATATTGTTACTATAAACAAGCAACAATATCATGTCAGTCTATTTGACAGTATGTCGTTGTTTTTTTAACAGTTTTATAGTTAAATTTAGAAAATGAAAATAATACTCCGATTTTATGTAGTATTGGTAGATTTAAGAAAGTAACTTATTTCGTTTGAATTTTAAAACAGATTGGAGGAAATACAAATAGAACAGGAATGATCCTTGGAAAGTTCCAGGAATTTGAGTGACCAACTGAATTTAAAGCAGCGAGTTTCAGACAAGTTCAAGCATGCTATTGATCACGTTTCTGCCGGGAAACAGGGAGACAACTGCACGGAAGAACTTGGAATGCAAGTAAAACTTCCAGGAAGAAAAACAGTGTAGTAAGTGCTACACTTATCCTCCTACATTGTGTATGGTAATAATACACCATATGAAACAATATTTCCTAAATATTTTGTGGACCTCAGCATAGTGTCCTTCATGAATACAACTTTGCGAAACTTAAGAGATATTCTAAATCCATGGCAAAGACAAGCGGAAAAGACTTCAATATCTGGAAAGTTTAACGACAGGCTTTGACTGTTTTAAGTGCTTATGTTTAGGCGATAGTGTTGTAGTGTTTAGGCGATAGTGTTAGAGCATAATAACTATTATTAACTATAAATCAACTCTATTATAGCCAACTTCATACGTTTAAAATAACTAAGTTCATAGAACTTAAAATTGTTATATCTTAATGTAATTTTTGATAGTTTTTGTAAACTGCGTAATTTTATTATTTCCTCCTTACACAAGATTGGGAAGAATAAGGAGATTAGGAGTCCCTCGTAATTGGGAGATTGAGAGCAGGGTTGAAGACCCGGATCAACCCTACAAAGACAGCCCTTTTGGACTCCAACACAAAAGCTAAACAGGAAGCAGTAAAATCTCACCATCTATGGCATGTCGTTGGCCCTGCAGCTAAAGCCCGAAATTTGGGAGTACTACTTGACAGGAAACTCACCTTCAGATTACATACAACAAAATTGGAGAGCAAGGCTAAACAAAAATTCCAGGAACAGTTGCCGATATTCCTTAGCAACCATACTCTAGAAGCAAAGAGGAATTTATACGAATTATGGATTTGCTATCCTGCTTCACTCAGTTCATGAGACGTTGGAGCATGCAGGAAACTTCACACCCTCCCCCTTCCCCAGGGACGGATTTACCACTGGGCCAGGAAATGGGGATGCAAAGTTTTTAGAGGCGCACATTGGACGAAAATTGAATAATTACTACCAAAACGATTCTACGTTAACGATTCTATGGCCTTAAATTATTGGTGGTTGGGGTTGAGTGGAAATTTAACGTAGTACTTGCCGTAGACAATTGTGTAGAGAGGGCGTAACCAGGGCCGGCCTAAGGTGGTGCCGTTCCCGATTTGGAACATTTTGCGGGGCCCCAGGTTTATAACTAACTTGCACCAAGATCTGTAGAACCAATATATATTGCTCTCTCCCTGCTGGTCTATTGGTTAGACCTAAGAGAAATGACCAATTCCAGTGATTACTTATAATTAGCTTTCTCTCCGTAATTAAGCGTTTCCGACCAAAGTCGCAGAAAAAAACATTTTTATTGTATTGAGATCCTGCTGGTCTATTGGTTAGACCTAAGAGAAATGACCAATTCCAGTGATTACTTATAATTAGCTTTCTCTCCGTAATTAAGCGTTTCCGACCAAAGTCGCAGAAAAAACATTTTTATTGTATTGAGATCCTGAACACATTGTCAGTTTATCCCCGGAACACCCTGCATGTTTACTTATAAGCTTGATTAAGAAAAATGATTAACCCGTCAGGCAGTTTCAAAACATTTTCCCATTTCTATTTTGTGGAGTCCCCTTTCAGGAGGAATTAAAAATAATCTCTCATGATGGACGGATCCTTTTCGCATTATGACACTTTTCCATGTGCAAAATGTTCTAGTGAAAACGCTCACAATGTTCATTGCTTATAGCAGCTAATTTTTCAGAGAAATAATTCAAATGGAAATGCAGACAGTGAATGAATTTTAAAATATACGTTATATATTTCACCCTTGCGACTCGCAATTTTTAAAGAAGGTTCTGTACCGGTATTTCATAGTTTTCTTCTCTTACAAGTAAACCTATTGACGTCGAAATCTAGTTTCTTGACCAAACTTGGCAGAGAAGTAAGGAATATCAAGAAACAAGCGCATCAAAATTTAAAGTGCTTCCGTCTATAAAGACGGTCGCAGTGGTCAAAAACCTGGTTGATCATAATAAGCCATATTAATGTGTTTCAAGTTCGAAAATTTCATTTTATTTGTAAAACGAGTAAAGGAATGAAACACCAAAACACATGAACCGACACCTGGAGAAAGTAAACATCTATTTGAGGGTATGCTTATCATGGCCACCATATTGAAGTCATCATATTGTATCTCGCTGGATTTCTTTTTTAAAAAAGAAAGGGGGTCATGTAATATATTAAATTTTATGAAGAATACAGTGGTGAAGGTTATGTTCCCATAAGTTTGTATTTGTAAGACATAATTAAATGCACATTGATATAAATTCGTTGTTTTCAAGTTTTCTTAACAGCTGCACCTTTTTTTTTTTTTTTTTTTTTTTTTTTGGAAAGAATTCAAGTCAAGGAAACCTAATTCACGCTAGTGAGAACATGGTAGATAGCTATGAAAGGTATAATCAGCTTGAAATCGTTATCGACTACAGGGGCAAAATGAAATGGTGATAAGACGATCACAAATCTTAAGGAACTGATGGAAGATGGATGACATATTTTCCATTAGATTATTCGAGTTAGAAGCAAACCCTCATAAGGAGCCAGCTATTCAATATGTACTAGCATACATTCGATTTTATTGACTTCATATCTTTTTTTAAAAAAATCTACGGGATTTTACGCAGAAGAGGGCAAATCCTGTTCTCTGCTTTTGTATTTTAAATACAGCTATAATAAGAGAAAGGATATGCAAAGAACCTACACTGAGGCTGATTTATTTGATACCATCTCCGTATTTACAGTAGTATCTCATGATCTAATCAGTAAGAACGCCAGGAACTTTTACTTAGTGGGGTATTCAAAATAAAAGTGGATGTGTAAAAAAAATGATACACACTTTTACACAAACTCGAAGAAAACAAATATTTTTACGCCCAGGGATGTGTGTAAGGAATTTTGCGAGAGTGTTAGGGGTTTTGAGATCGTGCAGTATACTCCCTAGACATAATATCTATTTTTACAACGGAAGTTGTAAACGTACAAAAAGAAAGAAACTCTGCAGCATTAAATTGAGAAAATATTTGCTTATGCCCGGAAAGTTAATACAACAATCTATTCATTTACTTGTTAGGGAGAGACCATACCCTCCCTAGTGGAGTCCATGCATGTACCTGTATTGCAATATTACGTTGTATGTACTTGACAACCGAGAGTTGCAGAGCCATCTTAACGGTACCATAGTCACTTAGCCGGGGCTCCGCGAGCATAATGGCATGTATTAATTACATATATTAGGAGCAAAATTTAGTCATAGTGACCACAACACACTTCTTTGCTCTGGGGCCTAATATGCTGTCAAAACGGCACTGGGGAGTAGTTTAGACTGGAGAGTAGAATAGACGACACTAGCTCGGGGCCCCCTTAGGCGCGGGGCCCAATTGGGTGCAATCGGTCCAATCGGCTTAAGGCAGGCCCTGGGCGTAACACAGTCTTTCTGATGCGGGGCTTGTCTCCTGCAGCGCTCTTCATATGTTGGCCCTATGCCTCGTAACACTATATCACTATATAGAAATTAATTAAAACTTATACCAAGATTTTGAAACAAAATATACATAACTTTTTTTCCCCTTTTTATTGTTTAAAAGTGTTTGTACGATGGGGCGAAGAGCGGCAATCACCTTTCGACCTACGAGCCATAAATCATTAAATCCGGTCCTGACAACTGCCAAATCCAGATCAAGCGTCAAGAACAATAACGGACCACACGGTTGGCATTCTGATCGCTCAGATCCACGAGGACCTAGAACGCTCCTAGTTCTCAAAGAAAAGAGATGTAAACTTTTTGCAATATAACGGGCCACTGTTAGTATTCATGGTAGCTCGTTTATAGCAGCACTAGGAACAGGACTACAATCACAGCGAAGAATCTGCTGAATGCCAGGGCCAACCGACCAAGAGAAAATGGTCTTGCGACAGCTGGAAGTCCTCAACAGAGGGACACCCATGGGAGGATCCCCGGGTCCGAACCTGCTCCCATACATCCTAACATATATTTGTATACTTTCTCAATAAAATATACTTGTTTAACAGGAAAGTGATTGATATAGCATGAAAATGTGATATTACATTTCCTCTGTACGCTTTTTCTCTTACAAAAACAATCTAATTCTATCATTTTTTGCTGAAACTATAGGTGAAAGTATTTTATAATTACTTATCTTTTCGATGCAGAATAATACCCATTCAATACTACATAGAAATCTTTGTTGGGATAGGTCCAATACTACAAGCCACTATGTCTGAGTGCGCACCAGGTCCTCAGGAGGCACACATGAGGCCTTAGAATTCAACTACACATTATTTCATATGATCTAAAAGTCCTTGTATCATACCTTTCGTGGACGCGGAAGAATTCTGATATTTTCTAGATTAAATAATTTTTAAAAAATGGAATATAAATTTACAAGACAAAATGAGAAAAGCTTCCCGATAATTGGGAGGAAAATAAGTCTTTGAGAATATATAACGAGAAGAGAGTACAAAATTCACGAAACGAGACGAGATAATCACATTTAGAGCAACACTACATACTTCTGCGAGAACTACCAGGGCCGGTTCTAGACATTTCTTAAGTGTAAGCAAATCATATGATAATAATAGAGTAGAAAGTTGTAATGGACAAAAATTCTTCAAATGATTGTTACAGTGTAAATTTCTTCAATATTTGTCGTCTTCCTATGAATATTAACGAAAAATTGCGAAATTATAACTAACTGACTATGGATAAATATTGAACAAAGTTCCAATTTTGATAATTAATAGCGTTTTTAAAAAAATGAAATAAGCACAAGAAACAATTAAGATACATATACCTAAGATGTATTTTGGCAAGTTCAATTCAAACACCAAAGTCGAAACAGAATAAAACTCATGAGTTTCAAGTCTTATATTAACACAGGTCTCATTTTAACAAAGAGATACGTTCTTATGCCTCACTAAAAGCATATTTACATAGTATTTTCTAGTGATACGATTACGGTAATTGGCTTAATTGCTCATTTTCTTTGTTACTGAAAAGTTCATGTTATACAGACACTTTTTGGCTTTTCATTTGGTAAAATCTCTAATTATTGCATCCGCCTCCATTTCATTGAGTATGTCATTTTCAATAGTCATCAAAGCTAGTCTGGTTAATCATTCTAGAGATATAGTTGACCTCAAATAATTCTTTATGAATTTTAGTTGAACTTTTTTAATAGACAACAAATGAGAAAAATGTGTGTCTTAATAAATATTTGTCTTCGATCCAGTGGCAAAACTTCAAATCCCCCCCCTCGAAACGTTCTTAACCCGCCCCAGAAAAATTCTTTTCAGGGCTCTTTAAGCCTATAAAATACTTCATTTCTTTCATGTTTCTTTCCAACATGGACATTCGAAATCAGGCAATGAGTAAGACAATGTAAACAGAAGTAGTGGCGCATCCAAGATTTCTTTTAGGTTCGAAGATTTTTCGAAGTAGTCTACAAAATGCAGATAATTTTGTCTATTTGTATCCTGAAATTGTTAATTTCCTTAAAAATTAAAAGTTCTAGGGCATCCAGATTCTCGGACCACCTCCGTCGGTGCATCTCTGAACACAAGGAACAAACAATCAATACTATACTTTGCATCAGGACTATTATCAAATATTTAAAAATATCGCTTCATCTGAATTTAATGAGAGAATGAATTGATAATGTGTACACTGTTATAATACACAAGCACGTGTATACGCTGTTGTAAATTTAAAGATGTGTTACTTAAAATTCTAATGATCATTCAATTACAGTTTCGATTTTGATTACAGTTGCCCTTTGAGTTACATATGCATATATTACGTTGAAACTAATTATAGTCAAACCAATTATGAAACGCATTAAATTTAACTCAGATCCATAACCGAAGAGGTTGTTACCCATTCCATTTTAATTTAACAATTAAATTACTGTGGTCAAGTAAAATAAACTTACAATTTCAAAAGCTTATCGAGTTGTAGTTGCTTCGTTAACAGTAACTGATATTGATAACTCTCCCACCTCAACATTTGTATGATTATCGGTTTCGAAATTTTGTCCAGAAATTGAAAGAGACTTTCTTAGAGCCTTCGCTTATCTCTCATCTTTCAAGTTCAGATTTCTTTTCGATAAAATGTTCCCCCCCTTTTTTATTATCGTCGGCCACTATTACATGAAAAGACGAAATACTATTGAAAAATAAAATTACACATTATATATATATATATATATATATATATATATATATATATATATATATATATATATATATATATATAAATAATTCAGGGTAGAAACGAAATGTTGAATGACAAATAGACTAATAGACGCTAATATAGTGCGCATTACGCAATGGGCAGCGATTGAGAGCCTGTGATATTAGGAGCTTAAGTTAAAATTTCCCTCAGAAATGATCAATATTCCATTTGAACCACTCGTCTTTTCTTAGTATTAGCCTCTTTCCCTGGACCAGTGGACAACAGAAGTGTAGTCGCTTGAACTTCGATAATGTGCATTTCATTTAGGTTGACATTTCTCAACGCTTAACTGTGGTCATTGAATCGAAGCACTACGCACACGCGGGGACACTGTTTATAACTAGCCCGGCACCGGGCGCGTGGTTACTAGGAACGCAAGTGGGCGCGTGGTGAGATTTTCTCTCACCTATGAAAGTAATGGAAAAATCCCTCTTATTAACACCGTTTAAGATTTAATTGTGAATTTTATTGTAAATTTACAACTTTAGAATATTTTAGTCATATATGCAGGGTATTTTACATTGTTTGTTGATATCACTACACAATAAAAAAAATCAATAATTTTCCAACACTGAATAATACAGTAAAGCTACAGAATCACAAGAAACAAACAAATGAACAAAATGGTAAACAGTTTATTCAAACCGAGCAAAATCCTTTCGGAATGTGGCAGTTATCACTCACAGTCTTCATGTTGTTCATGCCCTTGGCACCTGCAACAGGGAACAGCTGGTGCGTGCTCCTTGCTCACTGGGACAAGACAGTCTGCACAACATGTTTTGGTGTACCGATTTTTCTTCCTGGGACAGAAGCCACATTTCCTTTTATCACTATTCCCTGCTGGTACCTCGGAGTGCACAGGTGCTGGAGAGTCACCCAGGATCCTTCTTACCTGTGATCGCAAAAGTGTAGGCAAGCATGGTATTGTTGCTCTTTTAGTGAGGTATGGCTTGCAGAGTTCCATTGCTAACTTTTTCTGATAGAGTCTCCTTGCATCAGCATTTTCACAGTTGAATCTATATATGATGTAACTGTTTAGAGCACCAATATCAAGCAGTGTGTAGAAGATACGTAACGGCCACCTGTTGGTTTTCCTTGCAACTGTGTAGAGACTCTTCAGCCCATCCACACAGTCTACACCACTCCTCGTCATATTATAAAATGTAATGATTTCCGGTTTAGCCTGCTCCTTTGTTGCTTCATCAATGTGTTCTCCTTCATGCATTGTGGAGAGTAATAGCACATTTTTTCTTCTGTTTGACACATATGAACAAAGTAACATATCTTCTCCATGAGCGAGCATGCTTGAAAATGGCGGTCTTCCCTTTGTACTCAGGAACTCAACCGGAATCTGAGGTTTGTTACTTCTTAGAGTTCCAACCAGTGTTAAGCCGTGATTCTTTAGAAGATCTAGCGCTAAAGGAACTGATGTGAAGAAATTGTCTGTTGTCACATTTCTGCCAGATTTAGTAATGGGTTCGATGAGACGTTTGACAACTGCGTGCGCACTGTTGTCCTGAACATATGGTCCTCGCGGCTGTTGTGTTCCCGGATAAATCTCCATTTTCATTGTGTAGTAGACATGTGCGTCCACTAAGGAATATATTTTAATGCCATATTTTGCCGGTTTATTTGGCATGTAACATCGAAAAGAGCATCTTCTCCTGAAAGATTCAAGCATTTCATCAATAGTTACATGTTCATGTGATGTCCAGTAGGCCGCACATTTCAATACGAATTCTTCAAATAATGCCCGTATTGGAGCTAAATTGTCTTCTTCTTTTCTCTGCTGTCTGGTGTTGATGTCATCAAAACGCAGGGCGCGTAGACGCATACGAAACCGTTTCTGAGACATGACCAAACGAAACAATTCTGGAGCTGTTCCGTCAGTTGCCCATAAGTCCTCCAGATTTAAACGAGAACTCTTCATCATACCCGATAAATACAGCAAACCTAATAGAGCTAACATTTCTTCATAATCAGTGTTACGAATATCTCTTTCACGTGTTATTCCTATACGAATTTCTGCTAATTTTAGATTCGTATATTCCATAATTTGTTTTATAGTGTCTTCTGGGAAAAATAAATGCCATGCTTCCATTGGCGATTTTACATTTCGTGCTTGTCCTCTGACACCTGGTAAATGTCTCACGAGATTTCTATGCCTAGTTTTATATGTCGTGTTTCTGAAGTGAACATTACAAGTTGTAACTCCATCTTTCGCTGTATATATAGGTCTATCTTTCACAACTTGGTCAGAATTTACAACATCGGGTTCTGTTTCTATTCCCGAAAACTCACTTTCACTACTTTGTTCAACTTGCTCAACGTTATCCCCTTCATTGTCACTGCAACTGTCCATTATTTCACCTGCACTTTCATCTGCGTCTTCCCTTATGTTCATCTCCCTTTCCACCTCATCCATCCATTGTAACACTTTTTGTGCAGTTTTGTCATCCATAGTTTAATATATTTACCTACAGTCAATGTATTTGTAGTATTCAACACTGCCAGAAATAGTAACGTAACAGGTCGCAAGGTGAGATAAAATCTCACTGAATTGCAAAGCTTCTAACAATGCACTGCTAACAAAAACAACGATTCTTCATCAACAAGCTGTAATTGCAGATTGAAGCTAAAAATAGTGAACTTGGAATACATAGAAGGATATACACGTGCGCATAACCATTGCGCAGTAGTACATGGGTAAAGCAAGGAGTGAGGGATTGCCTCACCACGCGCCCTGTGCCGGGCTAGGGATGGCCAGAACTGGTTCCTGGTGGAACCGGTTTTCGGCTCTGAACGGATCCGGTTCTAGAAGATCTGGTTCCGGAATCGGTTTTTCGGATCCAGGTCTGGAACCGGTTCCCAAGATCCAGTTCTGGAACCGGTTCCAGAACCGGTATTGAAAACCGGATCTCCAAGAACCGGTTCCGTCGGAACCGGAACTTTGTGACCATCCCTATTAATGGCAAAACAGAGCACTCTTGAAGACAATCCTTTCTACTACAATAAGGCCACCCAATCCGTAAACAACACGTGCACTTAGCTTCCTTTTGTTTGTTGATCGATTCCCATTTCAAAAACATATTTGGCAGTGATATTCTCTAGGTAGTCTAGCAAGGTCGCGGAAGGTTATTGGAAGAGTAATGAAGAGTGTTACATTTGTATTGTGCATATGGTGGAATTGTGGAAATAATGCCCCCATCTTTAGTTGTACTGCCGTACTGCCTAATATAACATCTATTGAAAAGCTAAATTTCCTTACATTTTATCTCAGATTCGTAAAATCTCACTTTTTTCTCTCCTTAAAAAATCTGTTCTAAATCTTCCTGCGCCGTAAGAAATTTTCCTCAAACTAGCATCATTTGTGAGTATGGCATTGGTATGAATTGATGTACGAGTACATTACAATTGTAAAGGAGTGTTTTACAGCCAATCATGCAAACATTCGACCTTATTGTCCTTTTGATGTATTTTATCTGTATATTACTCCGTACAATATTTATTTGAAGCTATTTGGAAAATCTTTAATAAAGCAATTTCGCTCATAAATATTCACATTTAAAAACAAAATTATTTTTTAAGTTTCGCGCCCTCTTCACCTGGCGCCTCCTGTGAACGCGTAGTGCGCAGGATTCAAGATCCGGCCTTGAGAACCAAAGCAAAACATATGAGAACGTGGTTTTCAGTGCTCCAGCTTAGTTTCTCATCTGTGCAAATGCACGGGGTTCCTCTTTGTTCAGATGCCGGGAACAATTCAGTCAAGGAGAATAACTTAATATAGTCAGTTTCAATTGCTCAATGTATGACATAGGAGCGCGCTTTTAAAATATTAGTCAGACGCATATAGGGCGTGTGAGGTGAAACAGCATGGTGCGCTGTTTTATAGCATACAGGATTTAAATAGAACGTCGAAAATTGGAAACAACGATAGGCGGCACTATTCACATCTGTTCAGAGTCGCATGGTGCAGTCAATTAAGGTGCCCCGCTTGTACAACACTGCAAAATTTTCTTCAGTTGGGATTGATTTTTGGTCATTACATCAAGTTGAATCAATGACTTATTGAATCATTCCATGCACTTCAGCAAACTAGTTTCTATTCATTTGGAAGTAATTGGTACAATCAGCATGGCTCATCTTAGGCATAGTTTGCAATGGTCCACAATTTTTCCTTTTCCACAGATTGTACTTATTTGGTTATTTAAACTTCTTATTTATCAAGGAATACAACTTAACTGTGTTCAGCATCAATGTCTGGTTCTTATTTGGAATTAAAAACTAATAATAACAAATGTTTTCTTCGAAGTCTGAAAATTTTAAAATGAAAATGAAATGAAATCGTTGAGTTTTTTGTCCCACGCTTATGCCGGCTAGGCTAAAGGAGACGTTGATGATGAGAAATGAATGAAATGGTGGAATGAAGAAAGGTAGAGGAAACGGGAGAACACCGAGGAAACTTACGCACACGGTGTTTATCTACCATAAATTTCGCTTGGCGGGGGCTTGATCGAACCCGGGACCCTAAGCACCAGAGGTGAAGTCTCTACCACTTTTCCTTCTTCTACCTACCTTTCTAACCTACCTTCTGACACTTTAGAATGCGAGTGTTGTACGAGTTACTTGAAAACCGTTTCAATATGAGAACCACCAAGGTACATGTTTGACACGTGTATGTTTTGTCGCGCTCATGTCGTGTCACTACACACGCAACACACGATTGTCGATTTGTGCCTAGCCTTAGAAATCTCAGCGAGAAAGACTTGAGGAAGAGAGGGGAAGAAACGGAAGGAATGAGGACGGAGAATTTGAAAACAAGTGTTGGGAGTGTACGTTGACAGTGTCACATATTTACGACTGGCATGCATGTAAAATGATCGGTTACACAATCAAAGTTCTTGTTTGCTTGTTATACCGCAGACTTTTAACATGTTTTATGCCAGATCCTTGTACTTTCCATGTGCTTAACTGAAAAGGAGATTCAGAGATTGGCATTCCACACACTCACTTGTCCTCACACTCAATCGACTCCTTTACCTTGACCTTCACTCACCCTCAGTCCAGGGTAAAAGTGAAGGTGAATGCGGGGGGAAGCCGTTCTCCCACCTCCAAAAAATATGTATGGCGTCCCCCCAGTTCCTAAAATTTAAGTAGCCAAAGATAGGCAGGGGGACGGCATGACGTAATGCCGCTACCGTCCCCTACGTTTTCAGATCCACTTTTACCTCTTCCTCAGTCGACTCCCTCATACTTACACTCAGTCTCCTTCACACTCAAATATTATTGGTACCCTTACCATCAATCTACTTCCTCAGATTCACCCTTACTCGCCCTCACCCTGACCTACCAAAATGAGGGTAAGCGAGAGGGTATGGGTAGCCCTCTTGAGAACAAAATCAGTGAGGGTGCCCATCTCTGATCCAGACCATTTGATTGCAAACGATTCGCCTAATACAAGTCGATTTAATGGTGGTTGTACTTATTCTGAACTTCTACAGCATTTAGAAACATGAGAATCATTTGCATGGTTAAATCTCATGCGCTGTGTTGACTGACCGTTAAAAACTATGAATATCAACCAGAGGTATATAATATTAATGTGGACCGCTTGGATGTCAAAGTAGAAAAGTCCAAAAAAAAAAAAAATGGACAAATAGACTAATGAATTTATACACCTCTCTACCTATTTGTGTGCCAAGTGGTTTATTGCAAATTATTAAACCATTAACTGCATAATTAAGGTTTTGGTTGCCAATATAACAAATATGAATTCTTCATGACATACTGATATTGACATTTCTCTTCTGGAAAATTTCAATTTTGCCTTGGGGACAAAGTGGCCCATATGTTTGTAACACATGGCTATACCATCAGTTGTGCTACTATTGAAACTGAACAATACTGCTAACAGTCGTCGTTAATACATTGAGATGAAAATGTTCACTTTTTTAATGTTGTAATATGAAGCCTTTCTCAGCCATTGATACCAGCCAGTAGGAATGTATACGTTTCGTATATTGAAGCGCATGTCCATTCTGACATCAGCGTGTATATAGTCTCACGTCATAAATGTAATGGGAATATTAACTAATTAAGAAAATTAACATACTGTTTTGTACTTTTTTAAAAAAATAAAAAAGATTGTTATTGAGCAACTCTCGTCGTTGGTTTTTAAAGTTGTCCTTAAAAGAAATTGTGAAATTATCACCTTTTCTCATCTTTTCTTTCCTTTAAATTATCTGTTTGCAAATGTAAGAAACTTATGACCATTAACCTACAGAGTCAATTCTTCTGAAATCAGTTTTAAAGACAGAGTTGCCAACGCTGCTTGGACTTTACTAAGGCTGCGTGCCAGATCTGGACGATGTTTTAAGAAAAATCCGGCAGGAGAAAAAGTGAGAGCAGGATGAAATGGCCTTAGAAAACATTCAGGGTTCGTTCGGCAGACTTTTTTCTTTCTTCTGGCTCAGGAGCACACACACACATACACACACTGAAAACCGGAACTGCGGCTACATTTAAAAAGATGAAGTAAGAGAGAGAGAAAAAGACAGAAACGATGTGCGGAAACTAGACGAATGAAAGGAAAGAAGAGGGAAGCTAAAGAAGAAGATGGTGAAGAATAAACGCTAAGATAACAAGAATACAGAGCAGAGAGTTGTTTGTGAAGATATGCGAAGTTCCTCCTCGGAGGCTGAAGCCTGAAAGAAGAATGTTGTCGAGGATGTGAGACTACCACGATGGTAGGATCGGGTTCCCTGTTCTGAATTTTCTCATATTGTGTATATATGTACATATATACGTGGAACGCACATTCTCTCCCTCTTGCCGTCACAATACATACTACAGGAAGAGACACTTCATCCCCGAGGCGAAGCTGTAACGATTCATGCGTAACACTTAAGAAAAAAGAAAATACTTCAGCGCAGCATATACATTCGAAATAACGGAATTTCATTTCAGAAATTAACGAGATACGAAGTAGCATAGTGTACAAAAATTTAACTAATGTTCTGTGTATGTTATATCTGAATTTAAGTTCTTTCCAATTTACCTAGATTAGAGAAGCGGAGGACTTAATTAAGGCGATAGAACAAGTGTAGGGTGTCCTTTCCTTTTACGTGTGGTTTAATAACTGGTATTTGGAAACAATGTAACTTAGGATCTTAGATTTAAGCGGTAGATTTAAAATTAAAATTTAGAGTACTACGGGTATAAGAACGGCCTGAGCCAAAATGGCTCCTTTACTGTATATGTATGTGTATTCACTTGCATATGTCAATATTCCTTAGTCATTGTACAATCCGCGGCAAAAAACCTGCAACATGAGCATATAAGTTTATTGTGAAATAACGAAGTCTTTTGCTCCAAAATAAGTGTGCACAGGAGGAGGCCGAGGTTTATCCTGGCGTGATTCGTTCCACTTAAAAGTTATGTTGATTGCCTGTGCTGTTAGGCGTAGTTTCACAATAAACTTACATCCTCATGTTGCAGGTTTTTTGCCGCGGATTGTACATACTAAGACATTCTTTATTTTGTGATATTAAAAACTAAAGTACTGCCTTAATCTCTCGGGGAAACCAAACAATAAAAAAGTAAAAGTGAACTATTTTAAATAAAGTATCGAAAAACATCCTGGTACAAATAGTGAAAGTTAAAAACAAATATTATTAACACGGAAGACTTTCACAAGGGAAAATAAACAATCCTATTTTCTCAAATCCGAAATAGAAAATGAAAGTCTGGAAAATAAATATATATACTCTAGAAATCTTACAGAAATCATCACATTACAATCACAACTCAACCTCAACGTATTCGCACAACATCGTTTACAGTGGTATTCTACAATCTTAGTGATAGTGGTGTGCATACTCAGCTGTCAATTGACTGTGCCTGATCATGGACTTCAGCCAAGTGTAAGTACGCAACCATGAACTCTGTCCGTTATTATAATGAAATATGCATATGGCAGTCTTAACATAAGAACGAAAACATGTAACCCCGTGTAAATCGAAATATTATTTTTTATCTTGTCCATACTCTCATTTACTTTAAATGTTATTCATTTCTCTCTTAACATTTTGGTGACGGTCATGACATTACGTACGTATATGCAATAAAATCACGTTTTATATTATTCTTCTAAGAATCTCTTTGTCTCCTTTCAAGCACTATACTACCTGCCCTATGGCAATCAATCACATGTTTTTTACTTTCCCTTGTGAAAATCTCCCGTGTTTATAATATTTGTTTGTAACTTTCACTATTTTTACCAGGATGTTTATCGATACTTTATTTAAAATAGTTCACTTTTACTTGTTTATTGTTTGGTTTCAGCGAGAGATTAGGAAAATACTTCAGATTTTAATATCACAAAATAAAAGAATGTCTTAATATGTACAATGACTCAGGAATATTGACATATGCAAGTGAATACACATATATATAAAGGAGCCATTTTGGCTCAGGCCGTTCGTATACCCGTAGTACTGTAAATTTTAATTTTAAATCTACCGCTTAAATCTAAGATCATAAGTTTAATTGTTTCCAAATACCAGTTGTTAAACTACACGTAAAAGGAAAGGATACCCTACACTTGTTCTGTACACCCGTCCATTGGACTCGATGGACCAACTCCTTGGACACCGCTGTCTTGCAACATAACTCCTAGGAATTTCTTTCTATGGGGCTGTGTCAAAGATAGAGTCTACGTCACACCTATACAGGGTTCTAGTCACAAAATTGAAGAAGCCATCAACTCGATCACACTGGACATGCTACAAAACACATGGCGGGGGATTGAATATCAACTGGACATTCTGAGAGCTACTAACGAGGCCCATATCGAAGTGCACATATAGACAAAACTGTTTGAGTTACTTTTCAAGATACCGCAAACTGCTGTTCTCTGGTACTAATAGTTTCCATGCAGTTAATATTTGTAATCAAGAAAATTTCGTACGGACTCCCTGTACAGTATATTTATCAATATTTATCCCTAGTCATACTTTTTGTTCATTTACCCATAATTGCACCGTATACTTAATATTCCATCTTTATAAATCTAAAACCTAACAACAAGTAGTCGACAGATAAACACAGTTTTCTTCTTCCTTTTCTTCTTCAATCATCTAATGTCATGGCACTGAATATCAAACATTATTTGCCAAACTAATTAACGAATTAACTTATTCTGACGGTCAAATTTTAAGTCCGTTTTCCACGTTTGCATACACAAGCAAAGTTCCACACGGCTACTTGTAAACACTATTGATTACCGGAACTTTACTATTTCCCGTAGACAGATAAAACAAAGAAAATAATGAAATCAATATTTCTGTGTGATCTTTTCTTTTTTTAAAAAAAAAAAATCGGGATGTTTTTTCAATTTTTTCTTTTCTTCCTTTCTATCGATCATTGCCAGCCTCGGCGAGCTAATTTACGCGTCAGCGAACAAAGAAGGCAGATATCAGGTTACTGAATAGGAAACTTCCTTTCACATAAAAAAAAAAAAAAAACAATGTAACATACTCTTGAAGCTAAAGGAGATTTATTATTAATGTAAGTGATGATTCTTTAAAAAAATGGTGGAATGAAAATATGGGAGAAAATGGAACCGCAACACAACCAACGAGTACCGGTTGTCCACCATCAGATCGGGCTTTGTGGGTTAGTAATAAAGTGGTGAACACTAATAAGAAGAGTTTCCACGTTACATCACAGCACATACGAACTTGTGAGGAAGAACATCGCATTCCTGCTTTTGAGGGAAGGGTTCTTCCGTTTATGCTTACATTTTCCCACAACGCTATGATCACGTATTTATCGGCCGCCTCCTTTGATATGCAGGGTGTAACAAAACGGTACGGCAAAATTTCAGGGCTGGATTCCTTATGGGTAGACAAGCAAAAAAAAAAAAAAAAAAAAATCATATAACCATATGTCGCGAAATGCATCGTTACAGAGTTACGGCCATTGAGCGGCCTAATGGTGTGAAATAATCACATTATGGTCACTCCTTAATGTGACTCACTTTAAACCACAATAACTCAGACCCTAATTAAGCTAGGTAGATAATGTTAGTATCTGTGTATTCCTGAAGGATGACGCTTTCCGCCGATTTGTATTTTATGTATGTGGGGGTACCACGGAGGACAGGGGAGGGTAATTACGTGTTTTTTGTTTTTCTTACATCAGGATTTTTGAGATGACATTCCTTTCTTCTTGGGGGTACAGTCATAAAATGCATATCAGCGGAAAGCTTCATCCTTCAGGAACATATTGCTACCAAAATTATCTTCCTATCTTAATTAGGGCCTGAGTTATTGCGGTTTAAATTTAGTCACATTAAGGAGCGACCAGAATGTGACTATTTCACACCATTAGGCGGCTCAATAGCCGTAACTCTGTAACGATGCATTTCGCGACATATGGTCATATGAACTTTTTTGCTTGTGTACTCATAAGGAACCCACCCATGAAATTATGCCGCACCTTTTGTTACATCCTGAGTATAAGCGTGCTACATTAAACTAAAGACATCCATGAAATATGTGACAAAAAATAACAGAAAAGCAACTCAATATCGCTTCAATTTTGAAGATCTGATTTAAGTATTCTCTTTGTTTCCATTCCCCTACTCTGATATTACCTTACCAGGATAGCAGTGGCAGATTTTGATTGAGGGTACTAGCGTTAAATTTACCGCTGTTACTGGGAATTAGCGAAGAGTAGGAGAGCGGAAAGTCTCACTGCTGCTGTGTACCCAACGGTTTTTCATAGTTACTATTTAGATTTTATAAGTGGCATGATCTGTTTGCGCTTAATAAAGAACGCCATAAATTACATAGTTGTTGCTGAATGTAGAAATGGTTCACCATTCCTATAGTAATGAAGATGTGTTGCGGATACCAGTATATTTTTGGAAATTATCGTCTTGTTTAATTAAAGATGCCTTTTGCACAATGTCTTTCTGTAAAAAGTCCTGTATAGTTATTCACAGATATAATACTACAATCAAAGACAAATCGTCTTTAACCCAGTGGCGGGTCTAGACCGTGACCGAGGGGCAATCCCTTCTAGTTTTTTGAGTGACAAAAATAATTTAATCTATTATCTGTAATAAATATACTCCATAGTTCTGGATAATCACAATAACATTTTAAAACACATTTTTCTGACCAGAACAAAATGAATTATTTAATAACTATACGATTTTTGTTACAGTTTCAAGGACCTAACGTCCTCTTCATCAGACATTGAGAAAAGACAGATGACTTCCTCAGCCGTTAGTTAGCATTTTCATTTATATAATTTTAATTGTTGTTTTTATATATATATAAAATTTAAATTTATAATATGTAACAATATCATATAATTACATTGTTAATACATGTTAATTGTCAATCAATTTTACAATTCTATTGATCTTTATATAAAATAAAATAAAATAACAGAAATTTGAAAATAATCAAATTGCACTAATAGTCTTATGCATTTTTCTTTTCTATCACTTCTAATAATTTCTCCCATTGCTGATGTATATTTATACCACTTGTCCAGTTCATTAAGTTCTCCTCTTGTTCTTTCTTTATTCTTCTCGCTTCCTTACACTTTCTAATAATCTTTCTTTTCTCTCTTTCTAAACCTCTAGCCCCTTCCCAATCTATCCTATGTCCCGTTTCTTTCACATGTTTGTAAATAGCATTATTTTCTCTTTTCATTCGAACATCATCTTTATGTTTTTCAATCTGTCCATGAGCCTTTTTCCCGTCTCCCCTATGTATTTCATGTCACACTCGCTACATTTCACTTCATAGATAACTCCTTCTTCTTCATCCTCTATATTGCTTTCCCTCCTTTTCTTTTTCTTCCTTATACACCTCAACAACGTTT
Organism: Thermobia domestica; assembly: GCF_964235325.1. Taxonomy (NCBI): domain Eukaryota; kingdom Metazoa; phylum Arthropoda; class Insecta; order Zygentoma; family Lepismatidae; genus Thermobia; species Thermobia domestica. The sequence continues at coordinate 339,034,738 of NC_137455.1, read as the reverse complement.
CTCCTCCTTTTTTATATATCTTAATACCTCCTTCTCTTAATAACCTCTTTAGCACTTCCGTCTCTTCTCCTATGCTCTGAATTCCATACCACTTTTTACTTTCTTCCTCTTCTTTCTTTTTTATATTTTCTTTTTTATTTCCTTTTATCTGTTCTATCCTATATATATTAGTAACTTAAGGAAAGAGGAGAAGGAAGGACTGAAAAGTCGAAGAAAAAGAAAAGACATTGTAGTGGAACAGGCGGATAAAGGAGGTGCATTGGTAATTATGTAGAAAAGGTGGTACCAAGAAAAACTAGGAGAGCTATGTAATCAAAGATATGAGGAAGTAGGTAACAAAGACATGAAAGAAGAAGTGATGAAGAAGATAGTACAAGAAGGGAAAAAGAAGGGATTGAAAAGTTGATAAATGAAAAAGGAAGGATTCCTATAATGAAAGGTTTTCCTAAAATTCATAAGAAAGAAACTAAGCTAAGACCAGTAATGGACTGCAGAGGTAACTATTTTGAACCAATAGAAGAAAAATTAAGAGAGATAATGGATGAAATCAGAGAAGAGCAAGAGACATACAGAATTAAGAACACTGAAGAATTGAAGAAGCTAGACAGATTAAGTGGAATCAAGAGAACATGTTAATGTTTAGTGTAGATGTTAAAGCCATGTTCACAAGCATAAAAAGAGATTATGTTTTAAGGGCGATAGAAGAAGAAATGGAAGGGAAAGTTAGAGGTCAATGGAAAAAAGAAAAATTTATAAGAGCGCTTAAGACGTTATGGGAAAATAGCTACTGTATAATTGGTGAAAGACTAGTAAGGATAAAAGAAGGTCTAAGCATTGGATCCAAGCTGAGTCCAGTTTTAGCGGAAATAATGATGAATAAGTGGGAGAAAAAAGTGACAAAAGAAGCAAAGGGAAAGTTAATCTTCTTTAGCAGGTATGTAAATGATTGTTTAGGCATATGGACAGGGAATAGAGATTAACTGGAGAAATATGTTGAACTCATAGAAGACGAAGAAAAGGGTATAAGGTTAGAATTAGAAGTAGAAGAAAATAAATCCATCAATTTTATGGATATGAAGATAGAGAAGCAAGGTAAGAAAGTAATCACCAGTTGGTATCAAAAAACGTGTTGGGCAGGTATTTATTGTCACTGGAGAAGTGATGTAGACAAAGCAACTAAAAAGAACTTCATTAGGAACATAGAAAGTAGGATAGAGAACATCAATAGTGAAGAAGAGGGAAAGAAGAAAGATTTGGAAAATTTCTATAAACAACTTAAAAATAATGGATATAGGATAGAACAGATAAAAGGAAAGAAAAAAGGAAATATAAAAAGAAAGAAGAGGAAGAATATAAAAAGTGGTATGGAATTCAGAGCATAGGAGAAAAGACGGAAGTGCTAAAGAGGTTATTAAGAGAAGGAGGTATTAAGATATATAAAAAAGGAGGAGAAACGTTGTTGAGGTGTATAAGGAAGAAAAAGAAAAGGAGGGAAAGCAATATAGAGGATGAAGAAGAAGGAGTTATCTATGAAGTGAAATGTAGCGAGTGTGACATGAAATACATAGGGGAGACGGGAAAAAGGCTCATGGACAGATTGAAAAACATAAAGATGATGTTCGAATGAAAAGAGAAAATAATGCTATTTACAAACATGTGAAAGAAACGGGACATAGGATAGATTGGGAAGGGGCTAGAGGTTTAGAAAGAGAGAAAAGAAAGATTATTAGAAAGTGGAAGGAAGCGAGAAGAATAAAGAAAGAACAAGAGGAGAACTTAATGAACTGGACAAGTGGTATAAATATACATCAGCAATGGGAGAAATTATTAGAAGTGATAGAAAAGAAAAATGCATAAGACTATTAGTGCAATTTGATTATTTTCAAATTTCTGTTATTTTATTTTATTTTATATAAAGATCAATAGAATTGTGAAATTGATTGACAATTAACATGTATTAACAATGTAATTATATGATATTGTTACATATTATAAATTTAAATTTTATATATATAAAAACAACAATTAAAATTATATAAATGAAAATGCTAACTAACGGCTGAGGAAGATATAAGATTTGCTGTCATCTGTCTTTTTTCAATGTCTGATGAAGAGGACGTTAGGTCCTTGAAACTGTAACAAAAATCGTATAGTTATTAAATAATTCATTTTGTTCTGGTCAGAAAAATGTGTTTTAAAATGCTATTATTTGTGTATTCTTAAAAGTCTCATGATACATGATACATCTGTCACAGTCTGAGTTCTGAATTCCCCGTTTTACCTTCTAGATCCGCCACTCCTTTAACCAACTGTGATCTTTATTTCAAGTCAAAACATTAGAATGAGCTACGGCAAAAAAAAAAATTAAAAAAAATGGATGGCTAGTTTTCATTATTTATTTCAAAATGTTGAACTTAACGTAATCAGCATTAACACCCATCTTCCTCATAAACTGATGCAAGAACTGCCCGCATGATTTTTCGACCAATTGTTTTATCATTGATTTCTTCTAGCATTGATTTCTTCTAGCATAATACATACCTTACACCACGTTCTCTCGTCAATAATTTTGGAATGAGTCAAATCGACCAATTTTTATTCAGTTTTCTATGCCATAGACAGAATCTGATTCTTCATACTAGTGATGAGCAAATGCAAGACCAAGACCAAGACCGGGGTGGTCTTGGTCTTGGTCTTGCACATCTGGTCTTGATCTTGGTCTTGCACCGGAACCCTTGGTCTTGGTCGTGGTCTTGGTCTTGCACACCCAGTCTTGGTCTTGGTCTTGGTCTTGCTTGCAAGAGTCTTGCAAGTCTTGCTTTTAAAAAATCTTGTTTTTCTTAAGTAAATTGTAACCTGGAATAAGGGATAATAAATTCTACAGTGCGCCAATAGTAACGGAAATACAATGTATGTTTCAAAATGTGTAATATAGTTTACCTTCGTGTAAGTGTGATATAGCGTACAACATACGCGATAACCTTTATTTTTTTAATAGGTGCCCACGCTTTACTACTTATAAAATAAATCCCAACGTTCTGCAATTTTTTAATATTTTTTTAACAGATCCAATACTCCACTGGTTCCCAAAGTGAAAACACCGTGTTCGTGAGTTTTCTCGGGGTTCTCTCGTTTCCTCTCAGCTTCATCATTCCACCATTTCACCCATTTCTCATCACCGTCTACTTTAGCCTAACCGGCATAATCGTGTGACATAGAACTCAAAGATTTCATTTCGTTTTCCCCCCCAAAGTGGAGAGGCTACCCACCCCAATCAACTGTTTTAAGTTGGTCACGAGGAAGCGAGAGACGTTACATTTACATCGAAGTTTCACCACCCGAGTGTGACGTAATGTAACGTGGTATTATCTTGGGGGTCAAGATGGAATAAAACGAGCCCTGCAGGACCTCTGACCCCCTTTGCTTGCTGACGCTCGCTCAGCTATGTTTCGTAATGTAAATAAATAACTTTTTATGCATTATATATTACTAGAAGGATAAATGAGTATTATTTATATCTTACTTTAATGATAAAAGTGTTATGCTACATGGCGAGAAACGAATAACTTCAACCAATCAGAACTCTGTATTTAGCTCATATGGCTAGATTCGAGCGTGATTAAAATATCATATGCACCTGAGACGCATGAAAGATAATCAAGACGGCCCAGATTACTGAAATACCATGAATTGCAAAATTATTTTTACATCTAAAGGCGTCGGATTTTTTTTAACTTTTCAACCTAGATTAGCTAATCTTTGTATTGAACAAACTTCCAATTAAATATTGAGATTTTGTTTTACTGATTCCAATATGTACTCTATAGGGCAGAAACATGAACATTACGCAAAAGCGATGAAAAAATGGATTCGTGTGCATGGAGAAAAAAAGGAGAGAATTAGCTGCATTGAACGCAACACGAATGAGAAAGTGTTAGAAATAGCAGTTGCGGAGAAAAGAAGAATGTTAGATGTAGTTAAGAGGAGGAAGAGAAACTGGTTGGGACATTGGCTGAGGAGGAACTGCATTACGAGTGACGTGCTAGATGGTATAGTGGAAGGAGAGGCGAAGGAGACTGTAGTTGAAGGAAGGAATTAAACCCAAAATTGCTACGTCAAGACGAAGAGACTAGCTGAGGACCACCGTACATCGGAGCTTCTCAATTGCAGCATGTGACCTGCCAATAATGGCAGAATAGCTATGATGATGGTGTGTTAGCAGTATTGGCCAAAAAAGAGAGAAAAAATACAATAATATTGATTATAATCAAACCAGGTTTAACCCTTTCCGGATGCCGGCTTTTTGGGCTATTTTTTAGACTTTCAGCCAAGCAGCTACTGCATCGTCACTATTTATCCTAGGATCATGGTTCATACCTCATTCTCTTCAGAATGGAGCTGGCTTTCAAATGGTACCACTTGCATGCTCAAACCATATACCAGGAACGGGAAAAATGATGTCAAAGGGAAAATTTTGGAGGGAAATTTTTTTCTCGCACTTTGGGCCCCTCTGGAGCGGCCCTGTGTGAACGTAGCCATATAAAAAAATCTGTTAAATAGTACTTGGTATACTGAATGTGTGTGCCAAATTTCAAGTTTCTATATTGAATACCAAGGGCGGGAGAAATTTTATCAGGAATTCCCACCATGCCCTAAATTACCGTAAAACACCATGATCTCAGGTAAAAAATTTCCTGAGACATCCCTAATTACCCTAGGGTCATGTTTCGCCCATCATTCTCTTCAAATTAGAAGTGCCTTTCAGGCGGTATGACTCACGTGTCTCCATCATGTATCTAAGGCGGGAAAGTGAGGAAAAACGGGATTTTTTGGGTCTAAATATCCTTTTTTCAACTTTTAGCCCCCCTGGACCCCCCTGTTTTAACGCAGAGATCTGAAAAAAATCTGGTAAATACTACTCGGTGGGCTGAATGTTTATGCACAATTCCAATTTTCCAGGTGCAAAAGTAAGCCCGCCAAAAAAAAAAAATATACCGACAATGTCCCATATTACCGTATACAGAAGGAAATTTTTAAACATTCCCTGAGACATCCCTAATTACCATAGGGCCATGTTTCGCCCATCATTCTCTTCAGAATAGAACTGCCTTTCAGGCAGTACCATTCACTTCTCCCCATCATGTATCTAAGGCGGGAAAATCCCGTGAAAGGGATTTTTTGGTAAAAATTTCCCTTTTTCAAGGTTTAGCCCCTCTGTACCCCCCTGTTTTAACGCAGAAATCTGAAAGAATCTGGTAGATACTACTCGGTGGACTGAATGTTTGTGCACAATTTCAATCTTCTACGTGCAAAAATAAGCCCGCAAAAAATAATACCGAAAATGTCCAAAATTCCCCTATACAGAAGTATATTTTGTTAAAAATTCCCTGACACTTCCCTAATTACCCTAGGGTCATGTTTCGCCCATCATTCTCTTCAGAATAGAACTGCCTTTCGGGCGGTGCCATTCACTTGTCCCCATCATGTATCTAAGGCGGGAAAATCCCGTGAAAGGGATTTTTTGGTTAAAATTTACTCTTTTTCAACCTTTAGCCCCTTTGTACCCCCTGTTTTAACGCAGAAATCTGAAAAAAATCTGGTAAATGCTACTCGGTGGACTGCATGTTTGTGCAAAATTTCAATCTTCTTCGTGCAAAAATAAGCCCGCCAAAAATACTTTACATTAACCCCCCCCCCCAAAAAAAAATATTACACGAAAATATATATGACGTCATCACCTTCTATGTCTCGACGCAGGAAGGTGTGAAACCATACGTAATGTCTTCTACAATGCCTCTGGACTTGAAACAAACAAACAAAAAAAAAAAAAAAAAACCGGACGAAAAAGCTCAAATAGGAGAGTTATAACGCAATGTACCATGAAACACCCCGTATGGTACAAATTATACCATGGGATCCCCAAAGGGTTAAAGAAAACTTCGAAGCATGCATGAAATGAACTTTTTGCGTTCGTCTCTGGCGGTTTTTATTTTGCAAATTTCTTCTTACTGGACGTTTGTGGCGTTTCGTCTGCAGAATGCATGAGGCAAAGCAGCTGAAGGGTGATAAAACAAATCCCTCTTTTACTATATTTATTCGAGGACGATTAGGATTAGGATTTAGATTTCTTGGCTGTCGGTATCTATGGACATTTAGCCTGTCACGTATCAGGGATGACGTCCCTTAGCGAGCACATTATCCGGGGAAAGGGAATGAAGCGGCCTGGGACCTATAAGTTAGATACCACCTCGGCATTTGCCTGGTATGAATCAGGAAAACCCAGGAAAACCTCATTCAGGATGGCTGGCCTGAAAAAGCTTTTTACACTTTTTAGACCGAGTGCCCCCACCGGGAATCGAACCCGGGACCGAAGGCGAGATTATCCTAGGATGAGTCGACAAACTTTACCAGCTCGAAGGTGAAAGGATTAAGTTTCCTCCAGATAACATACACCTGTGGAATAGTGTCTGATTTCCCCATAAGTAATTCTCATCGTTTAGAAACACAGGAATGCATCGTAATCCAGTACCAATGATATATTTCTTGATGTGCAACAATCTTTGATTAGAATGACACCTGTGTGGCTTGAAAACGAGTAATAACTACAGAAAACACGAACAAATGATTCAGAAAATGAAATACTGTAGCTATATGCAACAGGAGCAGATCGACTCACACAGATTGCATAAATACTGCAAACACATTCACTCCAGCGGCAGTTTTACTGAAGCCAAGAAATTCAAGTGAAAGATGTAATGATTTTCCCCCTTTTTACATTCCATAAAAAAATTCCAGAGTACCGGTACTTGTGCAAGACTCTTGCGCAAGAGTCTTGGTCTTGGTCTTGGTCTTGGTCTTGCATGCAAGACTCTTGCGCTCCTCACTACTTCATACAGCATTGAGGCCTATTTATTCGCAAGATATTACCAAATGAATATCGGTGGTGTGTATACTTTTTCTCCCGGATAACTTAGAATGTTCTGGAAACAACTTCCGAAACTTACTAAACTGTGTTTGTCTTAACTTGAACACATGTGTGAAGTAGTTTATTATGAAAAGGACAAGAATTTTGATAGATTAATTACCAATTACTCGGTTGGTTACACTGCTGTTTACATTTTAGTTAAAATAACCGTCTGCACTGTTCACTGCTCGGGATATACATTATTCCTTTATCCTTCTTATTGCACGCTCTAAAATATTATTGAAAAACCCTCGGATGTAGGACTAAGAAAAAAGAACCAGCAAGCATATCTTATATGATGTTTAATAGCCCAAAAGAATGTAAATGGAAATATGAAACTTTAATATGAGTTTGCGGTGAAGAATATACACTTGAGGTATTCAGTTACACTTTATGGAACAACTGGTTCCTCTTTATGTAAATGAGAAGAGCTTATTTGTATCATATACACATAGAGGCAATATCAAGAGATGAGAGACTTCCTCATGCACCTTGTGTGACGTGTAACCCAGTCTTGTATGTACGGTTATCAAGTCCCACTGGATTTTGCCATTAAATATTCAACTTTGGTAGTGCAAAGTAAGCCATTTCCGCGAGCAGCGTCTATTTCCCGCCCTCTAGTCTTCCGTTGCTTTATTTAGTAGTAACGTTCTCCTGGTTAATTTTCTGCTTCGTCGCCGTGTGGCGCTGAGGCTAGCTTGACTGACCTCAGAGAAATATTAATGCATCTCTCTGCCTGGTTCACTTTTCACTACCCCTCTCACTCATTCTTCCAAGCCCGCCACTGCCCCAGGATGAATAGAATTTGGTCCGAGACCTCTAGAACTTGAGTATTTATTTATGTAGTGTGCGGTCACCATCTCTATACGCTTTACACTTACTCACATGGCGTTTATCAGACAGGATGCTACATACGGGATCTTAACTTATTTAACTCTTCGCCTGTCACACAGAACAAGACCTCAACATACGTATTAAAGAACACAGCTTGCATTAAAATCCACGTATGTACATACACACACACACACACACACAAACGGTAGTGTAATGGGAAATATACGTACATTTCAGAGCCCCAAACAATATTAAAGGTTACAATCCGATTACATTTCACTTGTTTTCCACATTTTATTACTTGGTTTAAATTGTGATTTTAATTTATTATTGATTATTACTGTCCATTCTACCCATGTGTGTTTCCGTTTGATTAGTTTGATGCCTTTGGGTACAAAGTCAGGGATCTGTTAACCCTTCGGGATTTATGGTGTTGACCTTTGTATATGAGACAACTGGAAATCTGAAATTAAGCGGTATCAAACGCGATCTACAGATCCAGGAAAATGAAATAGAAGTTGACTACAAAACTCTAAATTATTTTCAGTGTTGCCAACGAGAAATAATAACAAAAATCTTCTGAGCTTCACAGTTCATTCTTCCTTAAAGAGATGGGCAAAAAAAAAAAAAAAAAAAAAAAAAGTAAACGAGATAACGGTAACTGGTCACATACAAACGTCACTTATAGCACAATCAGTAGTTTAGCAAAAATACTATTCATGTATCAATAACTATAGTCGTCCACATTTAGCGTTTTTCTACACCACTGTTCAGCTTTGCTAGCTCTCCTATTTTACTCTATGTGTTTCTCTGTCGCTGCTTCGAGGTAAGAACAGTGAACCGCGATGTCATGAAATGAAATAAAATCATTGAGTTTTACGTCTCAAGGCAGCAATTTTCGTGTTCCACGGCGGAATCACTAGTGTGCAGCTCAACTCTATCTAACAATGCTGCAAATTGAGAGTTGTACATTGTATTATTATTATTAGCCTGTTACTAAATATTCTTCCTGTTGGCAGGTCCTTGTGTTAACAGGAGAGAACATTTTCCGTGAAGTTCGGGTTTGAAAATGTTCCTTCAAAGTTCCATGATCCTCAACTTCCTCTTTCAACTCCCACTATTTTCTTCTATATTTCAAATCGTCGATCAGTTGTATTTTCTATCTTCTCCCTACTTCTTGTTTTCCTTGTCTCTTTTCCTCTATGGTATTAAAACAATTTCTTCGTAAGAGGTGTCCAATCCAATTGGCTTCCCGATGAAGGATGCTGGTTAAAATGTACTCTTCTCTCCTACTCGTTTAGAAGCATTTTCATTTGTGGCTCTCACCATCCATTTTATGTTCTCCATCTTCCTCCAACACCACATTTCGAAGTTCACTAATTTTTTTTCTCTAACTTCCGTAATATCCATGTCTCCGAACTATACAGTTTAATATCACATAATATTACATATATTACATAATCACTTGGTCAGCTTCTTCCTTAATCCAATGTTTAGCCTGCTAGTTAGGAGAATTTTATTTTCTTGAATGACTCTTTGACTGCTGCAATTTTTAACCTGATATCTTCGGTGCAATTATCGCCTTTTGCCAAAATATTTCCCACATATTTGAAATGATTAATCACCTGAAGTTTTCATTTTTTCTACTCTGATTCGTAAAATTGTGTTTCCACAGGATATTCTCATGACTGTATACTTTTCGATGTGGATTACCACTTCGTGTTGTTTCCTTGCTATCTTCCTTTGGTTTTAGCTATAATAACCGTGTCATTCACAAACTTTACCTTGTATCATATATCGGGAAATGGAATAATGGGATTACACGCTCAGATGAAGACTCCCTACCACTACTTACACAGAGAAAAATTCGTTCTCCGGACAGCGGTATATATTGTACAAATGTACGGTATCCTCTTGCTTACTATAGAAATCAGTACGGAGTATACGTTATCCGAATGCTACATACGCACCGCCCTTAGGTGTTACATCATGCCGTTGCACGATGTCTGACATCTAACAGTTTTTTCGTATATCACATACATATACTTATGTTACCTTCGTTAGCTATATGTTATATACGTCCATTTGTATGTGAGATCCTGACCGCCTACATTGTTTCATACGGAAAGTACATATAGATGGAACACTTATACAGAAAGTATTATAAAACATGCGTTTTCAGTTATACGTCTGCTGTACGTTAAGTCCAAGAACTACAGGAATTATGCATGTAAGCTATCTTTTTAAGTACGCCACCTATAATTTTTTTTTTTCAGCGTAACAATTGCGGATGTAGCCTAGGGCCGGGTGACTCAGAACCCCCAATTTTTTGAGTGAAGAAAAATAATATAAACTATTCTTTATCTATTTTCTAAGTTTATACTAAACTCACGTTATACCTATCATAATCTGGGTTCTGACTGGCCTCCCCTAGATTTTACCTTTTCGATCCGCCAATGCTACCTAGTCAAAAGAAGTTAAATGAATTTCAAAGCGATATGCATTCATAAATTTGCATTCAAGTGTCAGCATTTACAAAATAATTCTTAGCAGAATGAAGAAAAAAACTGCGAAAACAAATAAGTTAGAGGTAGATAACAAAGACGAAATCAACTCGAATGGAAAGGAAAGGGAAGAAACGGGAACAATGATACAGAAAAAGAGGGTGAACAACATTTTGGGAAGATTTCAAATGAGATCTGTTCCCTGAGGTCTCCGCCCATTCCATATAGCAGTTCGCATCTTCTCTATCTACCTCTTTTTGTGTTGTTACTTGAGTGTACGTCTTTTTAGATGCTCCTAGTGACACACAGAGATTCTCAAACAATGATTCAGTTTATTTTTTTCTCCTTTCTCTTTTCTTCTTTGCTCTTCTTTCGTCAGAGAGACAACTTTTCGACGCCCTCATGCTGAGAATCTAAGAAACACATCATTTTGTGACAAAACTTCCTGTGTCTCATGATGCCTCCTGATGTCACACAAGAAGTTCCCATCCGCTTCCGGCGTATTCGCCACATCTCAACAAACAGAAGAAATATTATATATATATATAGAAAGAGAGAGAGAGAGAGAGAGAGAGACAGAGAGAGAGAGAGAGAGAGAGAGAGAAAACAAAGAAATGAAAACTTTTTCGTAGAATTCGTTCATATTTTTCTTATATCTCTCTTCTTCTTTTTCTTCTTCCTACTCTTTGTTCATTCATTCTTTACATTCTGGTTTCATATCACTTTCTTTTCCCTGTATATTTCTTTGTTCAAAGCTGATTTTATTTCTTTTGAGCTACAATACGTATACCTTTCTTCGTTTTATGTAACACAGACAGATACAGTGTTACATATACAATGTTACTGAAAGGTTAGATGGGTATCTTTTTTATTTCGTTTCTTATTGATAAAAAAAAAACATATGTGGAACAGTTTCTTTTATAACACTCCAGTGCCTCGTTCTTTCCTATTCCTGCATATCAGTTTAATTTTACTGCTTTTCTAACGTTCTCTTGTGCAACGTCTTCTTCTTCTTCTTCTTTTTTTTTACTTTTTTATACTTTCAATATTGAGAACTTTCTTATTGTTTGTTTCATTTTCTTCCTCACACTACTTTCAGTATATCTATCTTATAATTTAATAAAAGCGTCATGATTAGGGATCCTGGTTTTTACAGGATATATTGTTATGTATCTAACAACAAAAGTGTACTTTTATTTCTTAATTTACCGGAGACAAATTACCGTTTTTTTTTAAAAAAAATGTACCAGCCGTTTTCCACAAAATATCATCATAAAATAAACTTTTATTGTTTAATTTATCGAAGAAGAATTGCCGTATTTTTCAAATGTATCAGCCGTTTTCCACAAAATATAATCAAAAGTACACTTTTATTTATTGTTTAATTTACCGGAGAGGAATTGCAGTATTTTAAAGTGTGTCAGCCGTTTTCCACAAAATATCATCAAAAATTAAAGATGGAACTAGCAGCGCAGATTTCGGTATAAATTTGGAAAACCCGTTTAGATATATATGTGTTTCGCTGTCAGGTATCAGAAAAAAAAAAAGTGGAAGTATCACAGCGGACATGACGTGAAAACGTTACGCTTAGTTTGGTAAACAAAATTCTTAAGAAGCTAAATAAGCCTATGCTTAAATATATTTTTGTTTTACCTCGAATTAAATAAAATAAACCTTAAGGTGCCTTTATTATTCAACTTTGTTCTGGAGTAGGCTATAAGAAAAATCAAAGGCAGCAACCAGCGCCTAGAGCTAAATGATAGTCACCAGATTATAGCATATGCAGATGATGTAAGTATACAGAAGTAATACAGAATGATAGGAGGATAATATAGAGGAATGCAGAGGTCTTATTAAACGCTTGCAGGGATATGGGTTTAGACGTAAAAGCAGAGAAAACTAAATACATGGGAGTTCGTCGGGATCGTGATACTGCGAAATATGGGTGCGTTAAAATACAAATAATACTTTTGACGAAATGGATACTTTCAAATATCTAGGATGAATTTTAACCTACCAAAACCATGTTCACGAAAAACTAAAACGTGAACTAAAAGCAGGGAATTCGTGTTATTATTCAGTTAAAAATCTTTTGTCAACATGAATCCCATCGATAAATTTGAAGCTTGTTTTTCTTTTTTATTTATTTACTAGAATTTAAATTGTAGGAGGCTTTATTGTGTCTCCCTGTAGAAGCCAAGTTGATCATTTTGTATTATTAAACGAATTGTTTTATTGTAATTCCTGAAAATACTGTTTGGCATATGTTGCATATGCACAATTGAACAAATGAACGAATCTAATCGGAATGGAGAACATAAAATCAAGTAATCAAAACTTGACAAAATGAGGAAAAATAAATCCAAAAAGCTGAGCATATACATACAAATTTCTAGTGACAAACTTATAAAAACGAAACAAATTATAAAACATGAATAGCCTATATTTAAGAGCATAGAAAAGTGCTCTAACAAAACGAACTGAGATATGAAAATTTAAAGCTCAAAAATACATTAGAAAGGATGCTCGTTTCAATGTCTAGTTAGTTCCTATATTTCTAAATGAAAAAAATCTCCTTTTAAAAAATTAGCGTTTAAATGAACCCATTGTGTAAACTGAGACGTGATATTTAGGTAGGGAAATTTATAGCTGTTCTGGCTTTTCGGACGCCCGAGATGGTGAATGAAGATTCAACCGACACAAGGGAATGCTTAATTACGAGCTTCGGCGGACCACTACGTGTTTTACATTCCAATGTCCACGGCTGTTATTTCAGTTTATCAAGTTTTGAAGCTTTCATTGTACACGTATGCACACACATGATTTTTTTTAAAATTGGTTTATTGATCTTTGTATGCAAATGTCTTCAATTAATCAGTCATGCTATCCTATATGGATTCCTACACTAACAGATTCTCTAAAAGATCAAGGGCGCCCTCCCTTTCCTATTGAAAGTGTTAGACATATAGTAGTTGATTAAGTCTATGGTTTAGGGCAGTGACGGGCAAACTATGGTCCGCGGACCAGACTTGATATGGAACGATACGAACATGAATGTATAAATGAACCATCGAATAGGTTCATTCTCCTAAAAAAAAATCTCAATCTTAATCACTATTAGGGCCAGCAGATACAATATGTATTTCTTAAAAGTATAATTTGTCTTCTATCAACTTATCTTGTGAAGTATGGAATGGGCCCTCAATAGCATTTCTAAAAGGAATGAGAATTATTTAAGGTAAGAGAAGAAATATTGACCAAAGCTTCAACATGCACTATATTTTAACTACTGGCGGGCACAAAAGCAGGTTTTTCGGTTTTCGGCTTTTTAGGAAAACCGAAACCGTTTTTGAGAATTTTCAAGAAACCGGTTTTTCACCGAAACTGGTTTTCGGTTTTCTAAAACCGACTCGGTTTTCTCCAAAACCGGTTTCGGTTTTTCATCGAATTCGGTTTCGGTTTTCTTCAAAACCAGTTCCGTTTTTTTTTTTCCAAAATTGGTTCTATTTCTGACCAGAATAGAGTTTCGTTGTTCTTCAGAAACCAATTCCGTTTCCACAGAAATATTTCTGTGTCTTACCCAAAAGTTTTCACCGAAACCAGTTCCGGTGAAAACCGAACCGGTCTTGGAGAAAACCGAAACCGATTCCGGTGAAAATCCGAACCGGTTTTTGAAGAAAATCGAAACCGCTTTTGGAGAAAACCGATTTCGGTGAGAAAACCGAAACGGTTTTTGGAGAAACCGAAATGTCGTTATTTCGGATTTCAGTTTTTCTAGAAACCGGTTTCCGGTTGTTATAAAAACCAGTTTTTCCCATATATAGTGTTAACTTATAATGTGTTACAGTTTCGGATATCTACCATATTCTTCATCAGACACTATATAGACTATATATATATATATATATATATATATATATATATATATATATGTCTGTATCTTCATTTATGTTCTATAGTGTCTATATAGTGTCTGATGAAGGATATGGTAGATATCCGAAACTGTAACACATTATAGATTAAAATATAGTGCGTGTTGAAACTTTGATCAGTGTTTCTCTTGTTACAATATTCAATCCAAAGCCAAGGAAAGTGTAATATTTAAGATGGTGATAGTGTTCCATCATCTGAACACAATATACTTCCCTAAGGCGGAACATAAATGTACGCTGGGCCACTGGCGGATCTAGCCCAGGTCCGGCATGCCTAGGGCCACCAGTTCTTTGAGTGACAAGAACAATTAAAACTTAAATTTATATATTTTTTTGAAAGTTTATAATAAGCGTCGGCTTTTATTCTTTATTAGAAATTTCTAGGATAACATTAGTAGTGGTGATTTGTACATTTACCGTATATTCAACATGTATTTTCTTCGACAATATCTAACTTGAATGTTAATTACATTTTTTTTTCTTTTTATGTCACGTAAAGCGCAATGTGTTGTTACTAATCTGTTTAGCTACTATACCTGTAAATGCCTACAATTAATTAATTGCTAATTCGTAAGTCATGTCTAACTATAACTAGTGAAAGGAATTATTCATTTTTTTATTCCTAATAACTGTTAACTATGTGTTTAAGCGGATTCCAAATTAAAATGATTTGCGTAAACTCATGATGTATCTATCACAGTCTGGGTTCTAGCTGCCTCCCCCTCCCAATTTTTACCTTCTAAATCCACCAGTGAGGGCCCTACTTTAGCAAAATGCCAATTGATTCCTCTAGAACTAAACACGGAGAAAAATGCATAATAATCCAGTCGGTATGTAAATGCTGTTTTTACCAGGTTACGCGCGTCACCACATTAAGTAATGTTGTTTCATTCGTAGTTGGATCTACACCACCGTCCAACGAAAATTTTGTATTGTGGGACCACCATTTGACAATGTATTCAAATCAATGTAATGTGTTTCAAATCTAGAATTAACACCATACCCATTCCGACGGTGGTAACTTACGTATATAATGTTGTTACTACCTTCCTACGACTGTCCCCTCTTGGTTCTTTCTAAATATGTGATTCCTTACCTTACGAGAGTAATAAGACGTCATATCATTCTGTGAGAAATAAAGAGAGGAAAGATGTTTTTAACACGACGTCGAACTCCAGACTTGGCATGGTGTTCCCACCTGCTGTACTTTTATACATGAAATTACATTACTTAAGGAGTGCACCAGCGTATACGATGTTCACACGGAAATCCTAGTTTTTTTTTCTTAGTGTAGTAATAATGTTTACTAAGGTTTTAAGTACAAGGAGGCTCCAAATTTAATATTTCGTTTTTATTCCTAGGAGGCCTCAAATATTAATCTTTCCCCCCTCAGGAAAAGTACCAAGTTACGACGCTGGTAATAATCAGTGGCGAATCTAGAAGCTAAAAGCTGGGGGGCAACCAGAACCCAGCCTATGATAGGTATATCATAAGTTTAGTGAGTTTGGAATAAACTTTCAAAATATGTAAATAAACCTTAAATTATTTTTGTCACTCAATAAGTTAGGGGGGCTGGATCCGCCTCTATCCGCGGCTGGATCCGCCTCTAATAATGAATATAAAATTTGCCAAAATATACAGCTAATAGTTAAAACTACAGTTTTACTGGCTAAATACCACGTGAAAATGGTCGTTTAGCCGTAAAATGTTATATTTTTGACAAGTGTAATGGTCATATATTGGAATTATTTATGGTGACCAAGAATTATTTATGGTGCTAATTTTCCTTTGACCATCACTTTTAAAATACAAAAGCAGTTCTTTATTTTATTTACTACATGCATTGTTATGGCTCTTTAAACATTGTTTCACGCACATGCTGCTTGCTTACATCAGAACAAATGAATCTAATAAAACCAAAATAACCTGAAGTTTAAGAAAAAGCTTTAAAGTGTGAATAAAATAATTTAAATAAAAGGTACGGCACGGGCCATTGCACTAAACTTTTTCTATCTCGCTTTCTAAATTCAATCATATTATTCTATAGTTATTACGAAAGCGTTTATTTGTGAAATATGAACAAATTTATTATAATAGACGCTTTCGAAACACCTCCATGAATAAACTATCTCTTGTGATATTTTTCCATGACAAAAATATTCATGCCGTATTGTAGGGTTATTACAGAAATGCTTTCTATGAAATAATGAACAAAACTGTCTGAGTCGTTTTCGGTCCAGGACAAAATCACTTCCAAGAGTAAACTACCCTTATTAATTTTTATAATGGAAAATGTTTTACATCATACTATAGAATTCTTAATGGAGCATTTATTTATGGAATATGAACAAAATAGCATGTGTAGTTTTTGAGAAAATGGTCCGGGAAAACTTATTCCAAAGAGTACATTATCCCTTGTAATGTTAAAAATATATTTATATCATATTTCAGTTTCGTTAATTGAGTTTTTTATTAATAAAATGTGAAAAGAATTGCTCAAGTTGTTTTGGGGAAAATGGTGTGGGAAAAACACCCCCAGGAATAAACTACCCTTTGTGAATTTTTTTTATTATAAAAACAATTTGTATCATGGTAAAGGTTTCTTAGTGAAGCATTTCTTTATGAACAAAATTACCTGAGTATTGGGTACAAAAAGTGCACCATCTAAATGTATAAAATATTGAAATTAATGAAATATTTATGTATAAAATATAAACACAATCATCAAGTGTTTCCGAGAAAATCGTATATCTTTAATTTTCACTCTTCAGTAAAAGAAATTCCAAAAGTTCTCCTAGAGAATCTTATAGAAAGCCTTAGTTTAAAGATTGGTACAAATACATTGAACAATACGGCCTCTAGATGACTGAACATGTTTATATCGGGACGGACGAACAGAAGAAAGGACATCCAAAAATAACTTTTTTTCGGCTTGTAGGGACTAAAGTTGGGACGTTCTTTGTGCGTTTGGGTAGATATCTAAGACCAATCAAGTGAAAATGAGATCGATAACCCAATAAAAAGCAATAGAAAAGGTTTTTTTTAGCAACGCTGATCTTTTTTTGGGACGATCTTTAAGCATTTTGGTTGATATCTAAGACGAATCAAGTGAAAATAAGATTGAGAACCCAATAAGATCCAAAATTAAAGATGTATTCTTTTTAGAGAACGTCTTTCTTTTAAAAAAAAAGTTCTACGATTATGCACAGAGGCTAAGGCAAACGTTGATAATTATAATTAATGAACTGGTAGTGGGAAGAAATGGCATAATCCAGATTAAACTCATACATAAATTGTTTGTCCTTTACAAGTCCACTTGGCAAAAGCTGGGATCGAACCATGGACCCTATGCACTAGGAATGAGAGCTCTACCACTGAGCCATCTTGAAGTTTTTTCTCAAACATTGCTCAACTAATTTCGTTCATATTTCATAAACTACCAGAAGTTTTTTTTGTGTGGGGAGAAGGGGAACGAATGTTCACAAGGAGTAGTTTAATTTTGGGGTGAGTTTATCAGAGCATTTTTTAAAAGAAAAATTACTCGTTTTGTTTGTTTCATAAATAAACACAGTAATAATCGTATAATATGACAAATGTCATTTTAAATTAAAAATCAAGGAATAGTAAGTCTTGGTGGTTAGTTTTCTTGGAAATTTTCTGTAAACGCTTATTATATCATAAATAAATGTTTCAGTAATAATTGCAACATAACTTAGGAGAGTTTAATAAATGAAAGCGGGAAAGTTTGGTGTGGTGGATTGCATCCATTTTACTTCTTTTTAAAAGTGCATTTAAATAAATTTCTTGAGTATTGTTATTATTTAAATAGTAAAGTGCATTATGCATACTTGATGTAACAAAATATTTGTCCATTTTGTAATCAGTAAATTAATAACAGTAACACTCACAGTACCCACCTTACCTTGTTCAGGTTAACGAAGCTAACGACAGTTTAGTTGGTGAGGAAAGTAAGTTAGAAAATAACGTAAAAGATTGATAAACGCAAAAGGTTGATACAGAAAATCAATAGCTTCATTACACTACTAAACCGCTGAACTTTTTACAATGTGATTCAATAAGTAAAATTTCATTCTGATGCCACTCAAGAATTCTATAACGGAATCCCCGGTGGCTCAATACTAGAATGTTACGCTTTGGCGCGTGATGTCCTTGGTTCGATCCCAACCTGCGCCAAATGAAATTTCTGACGAACAAACATCGTGAGTGGGTTTTCCGAGGTTCTCTCGTTTCCTCCCACTTTTCTTCATCCCACCATTGTCATCTATCTCATCATCACTGGCTTCCTTAGTTTCGGTGCATATTCTAGGGACGTTCAGCTAATAAAAATCGAATAACACAGTTAATCTGTGTATATTTCATATGTATAATGGGTTAATACATGAATCTGAAATATTCATGATTAGAGCAGTAGCTAAAGTGAAGGGATATAATGACTATTACTATTGCAACGCATTCAAGATCTACGTAATTCGTGATGTAGAGCGGTTTATGATTCTTAACGACTTGGCCCTCCTAACATATTTATGACCCCGACACTTCTGTGGGTTGCTGCGGATCTGAGTTTGACTACCAAGTTCTACACAATTCCAATAGGATCTAATGAATTTTCCTTACATATTAAAATCATACAGATAATATAAATAATGTTCTTAATGTAAATGAATACGAATATTGCCTATCAAAGTTATGCTAATTATGCCCAAATAAATACATGTTATATTGTATTCTAACTCATATACCATAAACTTTGCTGATTCATAATATAATAATTTCCTTTATTTGTATTATTCCGTTATATTAATCAAGTCTTGTTTTGTTTTATTTTGAGAATTGTTATGATTTCTTTGTAATTCGCTTCACTTATCAATATTGTGTTTTCAAAATCTTTTATAATCATCTTAGTGATGCCCAAGTGGAAGAAATAAGTTATCTAATACGTCAATGTATTTTCGTTTAATGTAGTAATGAGCTCCATGATATTGAATTAAAGAATCTATTTTTGGACGAAAATAATTAACAAGTTGATCGTATTTTTGAATAAGTCCTCTTCGACGATAATTTATAGAATTAAAATATAATTGACTATTAAATAAATGTAAGATTATTGTTGATATAAAATGAAATTATATATGTATTGTAATTTATATATAGGAGGGCTATTCGGAAAGTAATGTAACCATTATGTAACAATATGTAACGGTCCAGGATTCTTTCTTAATATGTAATCAATTTAAGAAGTCCTCGTCAGGAGCCATATATACAACGAGATAGTATATCTAATCTATAAATTACTTGCATTTTTGTAGTTATTTTGGACAACGGCGCTTAAAAGTGCACAATTTATTGATAAGATGAAGAAGAAAAATGTAGAATATATGTTGATTTTATATAGGTCTAGATAATGAGTTAATATCAGTTGTTGAAAAAAAGTTAGGTATTTTTCTGTTGTTGCTATGGCAACAGAATAATCCATTTATGAAATAAGAAGAATAAAAGTCAGTTGTGTCAAACATTTAATGTGCTTGATTTTCAAGATATTTAACAAATATTGCAATTATAGGTAACAATTAAGGTGTTTAATAGTGTTTAGCAATTTAGTGATTCGAACTGTGGACATACATGTAACAAGTTAAAATATAAATATAACGTTACACTATCACCGTTGTTACTCTGTAATGATCAATATTGAAACTGTAAATCATAGATATGTATTTCTCTAGATTAAATAGGTAGTTACGGAAGAAGAAATGTCTATATGTTATGAACAGAGAGTGTGACAAACGAACATATTTTAAAACGGGTGGAAGAGAAGAGGACGGTTTTAGCCAACATCCTACGTAAGAAAGCCAATCAGATTGGACACATCTTGTGAAGAAATTGTTTCCTTTACAACCACCGTAGAAGGAAAGATAGAGGGAAAGTAAGGAATAGGAAGAAGAAGAACACAAATGATAAATGATATGAAAATAGAAGAAAGTATTGAGTGTTAAAAGAGGAACTTGATCATCGAGAAACATGAAGGAAACATTTCTAGGCCAGAAAGAGCAAATACCTCATTAGTACCAGGACCTGCTAACTGACAAATAATAATAATAATAATAATAACAACTGGAGCATTGAATCCATTAAAATGAATCACACTCCCTTTTACCGTTCTCGTTCATTTACCTGTCGAGAAACGAACATGATCTTTCTAAACTACTTTTTTTTATCTATAATTATCCATGTATATAAAATTTGAAAATCCAAAATGGAATTGAAAATTTGATAATATTATATTATGCAAAACAAAAGAAATATAAAATAGACAAAAACAAAACTCGAGCTACATAATTATTGTATCATTTGCACTTATAACTGAATATTCTCGTAAATAATTATATGCTTCACTATTTTGTTTGACACCTGATTTGTTTTCTTGTCTATTAATAAACCTATTGCCAATATTATCTTAGGCCTACCGCTCACTGGCAACATTTTGTCGGGCAACTATCTTGTTGCTCTGGCTAAATGCATTGAGTCTTATGGGAGTCCGCTCACTGAGGCGACAGCGACAGAAAAGTTGCCGAGGTGTCGCCAAGCAGGGCGACAGCTGGGCAACAGCTCGGCGACGGAACAGTTGCGCAACATTTAAAAATGCATTGAGTCTTATGGGAGTCCGCTCACTGAGGCGACGGCGACAGAAAAGTTGCCGAGGTACCTCCAAATAGAAAGGTAAAAAATAAATGTTTTCTACAAGTTTTTTTCACGTAACAGTTCGTTCCGTGTGTAGCGCGTGTAAAGAAGTGTTCGCAATGGAAACTAATACATTCTTTGATTAGTGACTAGCATGTCTTTAGTGATAAAGACTATGAAAACTTAATTGAGGATGTAGAGAAACGCTCAGCGTTAAAGAAGAAATATATATATAAAGAAGAAATTATGGAAGGAAGTGTGTTTCGCTGTTATAAGAAACTAGAATGAGCTTTCCAGCCAAGAAAAAACAACACAGGTAGCTACATTTTTCGATAATGACATATCGCTGTCATACTACACACTACTACTTTCATTATTTTCCCACAACTAGAAAAAAATACAGATAAAATTATCATTTTCAAGTTTCTTTCCATTTCAAATATAAAAAATAAAAAAACTGTACTGTATAAAAATGGCCGATTTTAAAACGTGAAGAATACGCGGGAAGAACGAAGAAGGCTAATTTTTGTTTTATGGCTATACGTAGAACATTGACAGTACAGTTACTGTACAGTGTTGTCGGATTGCCGCTTTTGTCAGTTTCGTTCTGTTAGTTATTTCCAGTCATTTTATATTTTCGTTATTCTTGTTATCTTTTGATTCGAATAATTGTTCCCGTTCGTATTAGCTTACACAATGCTGTTATTTTTGTCACTCACTGACATTAACGGACGTCATTTAGGGGGGGGGGGGCAGAAGGTGCAATTGCTCCTCAAGAGTTTGACGAATACATATACTTTAATCAATTGTCTACTAATATACTAGTACAAAACGTGAAAGTCTTATGTCGGTGGTGCTCTTGCCCCCCTCAAGTGAAGTCTGAAATAACGTCCCTGTTGACGCTACCTTCGAAAGTTTATTTAAATTTATTTATTTAACCATTGGAATGGGCGGTAGTTTTTTTTAATGTCCGAAACCAGCGATTATGTGAACTGTTCCGATTGCCGATTATGTAAATTGTGATATGAAATGCTCGGCAACTTTTCTGTTGCCGTCGCCAGTGAGCGAGGGTATGGCAACAAAACTGTTTTGTCTCCGTGAAGTTGCTGACTGCAGGCGACAGCGACGAGATAGTTGCGCAACTGTTTTGTCGCCAGTGAGCGGTAGGCCTTAGACCTACAATGTGTTTATATTTAATCAACCAATATTAATGCATTTCTACCCAAAGAAGCGATGCAATTGTTTTCTGTGTTTGGATAAACCGGTTTTAGCAGAGAGATTAGAGTAAAAGTGGAATATAATCTTGGGACGTTTAATTGATAGCAGAAAACCAGTCCTTGCTATGACCAGTTTTGCTATTATAACGATCAACGTTAAAATTAGAAGTGTTTGACTCCTGCAATTTCCCGTTTGAATACAGCGTTAAGGGAGAAGATGGTGCATAATCTTAGAAAGCTAAATTGATTTAAATAACAATTTATTGTTTTTTTCTTATCGTTTGCGCAGATTGATATGGAAACCGGAAGTTGTACTGGATTTCCATCACTTCCGGTTTTAGTAGAGAATTAAGTATGGAAATATGTATTCTTAGACGTTTACGCGATTAAAAAAAACAAAAACCTCTTCTCGCTGTCTATTACCGTGTTTCCTCTATAGTGATCAACACTAAAAACAGAAATTATTTTATTCTTGCACTTTCGTTTGAATATAACGTCCATCTACGAACATGATCTCTAACTGTTCTCTTCACATTCTGTCCAATACTGATGATAATCCACACATTAGTTCCTGAGATTTTATTTTTTTGTCTCCCGTACGGATGGACAGAAACGGACAGCGTAAATATGCGAGGTTTATCCGGGAAGTAATGTCATACATTTTATTGTAAAGTGGCTGTACCGTCTATCCACCGGAATCGATGGTAGTGAAGGTTAACTACCGAAGTAGAAGTGCTCACTGGAACAAAGATACGCGATCAAGTTTTGTGCTTGAAATTCTGTAATTCTGCAGCGGAAAATTCCCGTAGATTTCTGTTTTCCAGTTTGAATTTCCCTTCCTGAAAGAGCATCGTTCAAGGGAGGTGAAATCAGCTTGTGAAATGGTTTTAAACGCACGCACTTACTGAACAGGTCTTCCAGGATATCTTCGCAGATTGCAAATCCCGCTGCCAAAGATGTAACGACGCAGGAGGACAATATTTTGAAGAATTTTAATGAATAGGGTACTTATTAATATTGTTCTTATTATTATGTAAATCATTTTTCATACTTCTAGACTTGATGACATTACTTTTCGGACATACATTGTATATAGGAGATTTTGGTAAAAGAAATTCTTTAAAAATAAATTCACAATAAAAATTGTTCTTGCACCAAAGCATGTGTAAAACAGTGATGTGCATTTCCTTATGATGACGCATTCTTCATAGAATCAATAATATAATCTTTTAGTACCTACACAGACGAAGAGCTAGGCTTAACTTTTAAACTTAATTCTGGTATAGTGCTTTATATATATATGTATACCCCATGTATAGAATTTAAACTAGATTCGACAAGACGAAGTTTTTCCTCTTGGAACGACAAGCTGTGTTCCACTTTCCAAAGAGTTAACAACATTGCCTTTGGCGTTTTCTGAAGAATAAGAAAGGAAAACCCACTATTTCATCCTTTATTATACGCTACGAAAGAAAACTCGACAATTCGCGTTCGTACTGCAACCGATTTCTACTCTTCCCAGTGGGAATCCAATCAGTATCGAATCCTCTGGGTTCGCATCGCACCTCCTCCTTCAGCTGTAGGTATATATATATATATATATATATATATATATATATATATATATATATATATATATATATATATATATATATATATATATATATATAAAGTTTTCTGATTCACAGTCCAGTTCTATCTTTTCTTGGTAAATTCTATCTGGTCCAAGGTTGCCAGCTGTTTTTTTTTTTTTTTTAGGGAGTCTCTGTGGATTTGCCATATTCCTTTTAATGCCGCACGAATAAGAACGTACCAATATAATTCCATTCTTTTATATATATATATATATATATATAGGGGTTGGACAAAAAAATCTAAAACGTTTGCTAAAGTGTGAAAATCATACCTAGTATGGTGTGGGGCCTCCTTTTGCGTCCAAAACATTTTGGAACCGACGTAGAATAGACGTATACAACTCCTGAATCGTAGTGTGTGGAATTTTGTACCATTGTTCCTCCAAAATATGCTCCAGTACCTTAAGGTTGGTGTAAAGGGACAAGTTTTGCCAATAGATGCCACTACAGTCTTCGTATCTCTCTCATGTATGTTTTACCTTTCTCGAAAATTGACAATTTCTCTTATAAATTTTAACGTACAGACTTCAAACTTTTGGAGAAGGAACTTTATAACCTATCGAAGGCAACAATCTGTGCTGATTTCCTATTTAGAATTTTCTTCATTGTTGAAACGGTTATATTGTTAAAGGTTTGGATATCCCTTTAACCTTTCAACAAACAAGCCATTTCAACAACGAAGAAAATTCTAAATAAAAAATCGGCAGGGATTGTTGCCTTCGGTAGGCTATGAAGTTTCTTCTCTAAAAAATTGAAATCTCTAGGTTGAAATTTGTAAGAGAAATCGTGAATTTTCGTGAAAGATAAAAATACATGAGAGAGATACGAAGACTGTAGTGGCATCTATCGGCAAAACTTGTCCCTTTAAACTAACCTTAAGGGATGCTGGTGGAGGGTAATGAGAACGAACACGCCTTTCTAACTCGGGCCACAATGGCTAAATGATGTCCAGATCTGGTTATTGTGGGATCCAGGGGAGGTGTGATAGCTCCTGGTCATGCTCTTCAAGCCATGATTTCACCGTTTTTGCAGAGTAACAGAGTGCCAAACCATCTTGGTAGATGCCATCACCATCAGGGGACAAAATTTGGGCCATGGGTAGAACCTGGTTCCCCAAAATGGCCTCATATGCCTTAACATCCATCATTACATGCAGGGCTATGATGGGACCTGCAAACAAACCACGATATCACTGCCCATACTGTAACAGAAACACCTCCATGCTTTACAGTTGGTAGCAGACAGTCTGTATCATAAGCCTGCGACGGCGTTTTCCATACGTAAACACGACCGGTTGTTGGAAACAAGGTGAAGGTCGATTCATCGGACCACATTACGTGTTTCCACTGCTCATGAGTCCACGCCTTGTGGTCCTTGCACCACTGGATACGCCTCTTCGCATTTACTGATGTGACCAGGGTTTGACGATAGCGGCCCTCCCATGAACTTTCATTTTATGAAGTTCCCGTCGCACTGTTTTCGATTAAATCGGGTTCTGTAGGCCGGAATTGATTTCAGACATAATTTTCATTGCAGTGGTCTTCTTTTTAGCTGCTACAATCCGTTTTAATGCCCTCCGGTCCCTATCTCACAGGATTGTCTTTCAACCACTGTTGTGGTTTGCAGACGTCGTTTGCCCATGAATTAAGTATGCCCTCGTAACAATGGACACGGTGCCTTTCGAAACCTCCACAATGTTCGCCACTGTTGCCACTGAAGCTCCAACCAGACAGGCACTAACGATCATACCTCTTTGGAAGACTGTCAGGTCGCCCATTTTACCGCACCACTTTCACACCACGACACTTACAGGTGAACTGGCTACTGCTGGCCGAAGAGGAAGGTCCACATGACACATTGAAAGCAAAAAACGATCGGCAACCGCAACACGAGTTGTACAGTGAAGGGCCAAACTTACGTGTCCTGTATGAAGTGTTTTTAGATTTTTTTGTTTATCCGTGTATCTATCTATCTATCTATCTATATATATATCTATCTATCTATCTATCTATCTATATCTATATATATATATATATATATATATATATATATATATATATATATATATATATATATATATATATATATATATATATATATATATATATATATATATATATATATATATATACAGTATATCGGGTGTTCTAAAAATGACGGCCACGAACAACAGAGCGCTATTCTTCAGGTCAAAGTAAAGCGAAAATCCTATATAATGGCACACCCTCCAAGGCCTCCTTCAGCCGCTATAGGGAATCAAAATTTCACTATGTGGCAACGTCGCAGATTAACATGGAATCATTAGCATTGCTCTACGAATCCATCAGTTACATCGGTTGTTATACTAATAAACGTGCTAATGTTGACGTATATCGATTTTAACTTTCATCTGGAAAGAATCGATGTAACTATTGATAGATTGGTAGATCATCTTTGTGGTTCTTTATCTACAACTTTGCCGCATAGTGCAATTCGGGTCTATAGACGAGGATCCGAAAGATGTCTACAATTATAGTGCACTGTAGTCCGTGGCCGCCATTTTTAGAGCACCTGCTATATATATGTAGTCATGATTAGAAAACAAGTCCCATTATGTTATAAATCATGTGAAAGAGTTTCGTTATCCATAGTTTAAACATTGTGAAAATTGAAATTTGATTTCCTTAACCCCTTCCAAAATTTACAAAGGCGTATTTGCTAAAACAAAACTTCTTAAAAATGAAGTGTATACGGAATTACAATATTTCCTATAATAATACCATAGACGTATACGATTGAACTAACGTAGATGATTGCATTACGTGTATACACAGGATGTTAATGAACTATTTCGACAAACATTAAGCGATGATTCCCCACATCAAAACAGGTAAAAATAGTTCATGTGGGTATGTGGGAAAATATACAATTTCGGAGCTACGACCGTCCAAAGCATGGAAAAATACATAACAGAAGGAGTTTACCATAAACGTAGTGCAGATGCATTCCATGTTCATTGTTGGGTCCCTATAGGTAAGCCCTTTCGCATCCATTGCACAATACTGAAATACACATTTTTGGATGGCGTATTTGTGAGCTTCTTTAACATTGATATGAACCGCACTCAACGGTTCCTCGTTTAAGAACTAACGCGTGTTTCAATTTATTTTTTTCACGCGTTTGGACGGCCCTATCTTTGAAAGTAGAGTAAACATCAATCATCCACGAGTACCGCGTCTGTTTTAACCCTAGTGGTGGGCACAAAAACCGGTTTTTCGGTTTTCGATTTTTAGAAAAACAGAAACCGGTTTTTGAAAATTTTCAAAAACTGGTTTTCGGTTTTTCACCGAAACCGGTTTCGGTTTTCTTCAAAACCGGTTCGGTTTTCTCCGAAACCGGTTATCGGTTTTCTTCAAAACCGGTTCGGTTTTTCACCTGATCCAGTTTCGATTTTCTTCAAAACCGATTCCGTTTTTTTTTTAAATTTGTTCTATTTCTGACCAGAATTGTGTTTCGTTGTTCTCCGGAAACCGAACCCATTTCCACAGAAATATTTTATGTTTTTTCGAAAAGTTTTCACCAAAACCAGTTTCGGTAAAAACCGAAACCGGTTTCGGTGAAAAACCGAAGCGTTTTTGGAGAAAACCGAAATGTCGGTTTTTCGGGTTTCGGTTTTTATAGAAACCGGTTTTCGGTTTTTATAAAAACCGGTTTTGCCCATCCCTAGTTTTAACCTTGCTGCAGCCCCGCTCAATTATTTTTCATAAGTTGTTACTCCGGATTGATACTCCACATGCAAATAAGTACTGTATTGCATTGTAAAAATCAACATTTTCCAACAATAGTGCACGTTTCGAAGTGCTACTCCATTGTGATAAGCAGAAGCCAGTTGTTGTAAGCAGTGTTTCTTCCAGACATGTTTTTTGTGGGGGGGGGGGCACTGTCTTTCGGGAGTTCTGAGAGTGCCCCCCGGAGGAGACCAAAATAATACATCTTTAATATAATAATAAATGGAATAGCCCCTACAGTGCGAAGATCGAAAATTGCTGAGAGGTTTATTGAGCATCGTAATCCTAAAGGCCTTCTCGAAATTTCGGGATGGGTGGCACGCTCTTGCTCTTTTGTTTTGGACATGGCTTTCACATTCTCTGATCACCTTCTAATTGGTGTGAAATAAAGGAACTACCGGTAAACACTGCGAAGTTTGGAGCAATGTCTTATACAAGAAAATAATTGGAATTTGAATGTCATATAAATAATGCACAACTCCAAATAGTTGACCGTATAACTGATCTTAGTGTCTCAATAAGATGAAATCACTTTCGATATTCATCTGAATCGGATTCCAAATGAAGCTGACTGAAGTCTCAGGCTTGTAACAGTGCGAGTTCAAGAACGTGCCTAAACACCTATGTAATGCATATGAACAGTGGCGTATTTAAAGGGGGGCCTTTCGGGCTTAATCCCTCCCTCAGAAATTTTATTTACTATATTAAAATAAATGAAATACCTTGCAGAATTTTCAATTTCCAGGACTAAAGTTAACGAAGCCTTCACCCCTCTAGTACAATGATGCCGAAATAGATTCTGCTTTCATGTAATATGTCCAATTTGTGACTCTTTTATATACAGGTGTAACAACGGTGTTCGACTTTCCAAAATTTATGTGGGTGCATGTCAAAGGCGGGACGTGTTAGCCTATATGTTTTCAGGGAAGTCTCGAAGTTTGATTGATTTATTTCTAGTTAAAATCTTTTATGAACGCTGTAATAAAGACCTATGCTGTAATGAAGTAAAAGTACTGTAAGGATAAATTGGGGCTGCCCTAGCTCAGTTGGTAACAAGACTGACTTAAACACAAGAGAAAGGGGTTCAAACCCGGGTCCAAACTAAAATTATTGTGGGTACCAGAGCCCCGGCGCGCATGAGGTGGACATGTTACGACTTTTAATTTATCAAGAAAAATAAGCTTCACAAAGACAGGCTTAAAGAAAAACTTTCTACCCAAAAGCTTTGTTCTTAATCCTACATAAGATTTCAGCAACTTATACCGTATATTGTATACCTTATACCGTATACCGTTATACCGTATTCTTCATCTTTTTCAACTCTTTTTCGTCACAATAAGCATCAAAATCTACTATCTGTGGGCGTGGATAGAGAGCATTAAAATGAAACTGGGTGTTGAAATTTTATGATTATTATTATTTTTCTCAGATTTAGCCGCATTGTTAGTGTGTGCGACCTCGGTGTGCATGACCCAAGGTTCTGTTTTCACTGGAAGCACTAAACTTTTGTGGTCATAACCCAGCATCATGAGACAACTGTAAAGTTAGCTGAATTAAGAGGTAGCAAACTGCGATCTTGGCAGCTAGAAATGATGAGAACCAATTCGCTGCCACTCATTACCTAGTTGAACGTGAGCTATCTGGCTGGTAATTGTTTTTCATGGTTATCGTGTCAAGAAGTTTAATTTATTATACTTCTTAGCAAATTTCAGCAGTATTTCAATACTGTATAACTAAAGAAAACAGAAAAGAATTCAACTTCTTTCTTATCTGTCTCATCTGCAACTCGCCTCACTTCTATGTACTGAAATAAAATACTAAACTTCGTGTCACAAAAACCCATGAAGTACTCTGGCCGACCATATGACGCCCATTTTAGCCGGTATCGTCACATATTATAATGTTCGGTGTGTGTGCGTGTAAGCATATTTCTTCATTACAGCAATTAGTGCTCTTCATGATATATTTCTGGCTATGATGCTGATCAATATTGCTATAATTATTGCATTTGGAAAGTTTGTAATTATTTGCTTACTGTGTTTAGTTTTTTTCTTTCATATCTATACTAATATATAAAAGTGACTCAGTCATCAAATTAAGGTCATATTCAGTAGCGTATTTACGATTTTGTTTCGGGAGGGGCTTTGCTAACTTTCGGGGGGGGGGCTTTGCCTGAAAATGTGAAAATTCTGCAAGATATTCCATATACTTAATTATACTAAGTAAGATTTCGGGGGGGCTTAAGCCCGGAATCCCCCCAAATACGCCACTGGTCATATTACTATAGCTAGAAATAAAATTTTGTCAGGTAACTCTCTTCTCATGAAAGCAGGTAAGAAAAAAATTCTAAATACGTACCCTAAAAGAGGTTAATGGGGTACAAATCTTTTTCTCAAGAATGAAGTATCTTAAATTAGGAAGATAGAAATTGGAAAATGAACTTAACACTAACAATGGCTGAACTTGTATTTCAGCGTGTTTTGAGAAGTCCGTTATCAAGCAGGGACAAACGAGCAATTTCTA
The DNA here is from genome assembly GCF_964235325.1 of Thermobia domestica. NCBI lineage: Eukaryota > Metazoa > Arthropoda > Insecta > Zygentoma > Lepismatidae > Thermobia > Thermobia domestica. The sequence continues at coordinate 339,004,667 of NC_137455.1, read as the reverse complement.
TCTTACAAATTTCGATTCTCTATAGCCAAACTGACAAATGTGAGAATTCACTCAAGTTAGAGGTGTGGAATTCAGTATTTATACTCTTAATTAAAAATAAGAGAATACCTGTTTCGAGAATTCAATTTCTAATAATTAAAAAGAACGATTTCTATAATATTTCAAATTTTCTATTCTTTACACAGAAAAACTTAATATGAGTATTCGTTTAAGTTCAAAGTAAGAAGTCTGCCAGCCTCTACACAAACTTCTAATTGCAATTAATCAATAACGTGTTTCAGTCCTTTCAAAACTTTAGCTCCTAAAGGGGACAATTTCTAGTATTAACATTTTCGATTCTTTATTCAAAAAATGTTTAATGCTAGTATTCACTTAAGTTGGAGTAGACATTCGATATATAAACAAATAATTTAAAAAAAAATAAGTAAATATTGTTGCAGTGTTTTTGACAATTTTGGTTTTAGAAGGAAAAAAAAGAACAGTTTTTACAATATTCAAATTTCCTGTCCTATATTCATTTAAACTTTATTCTTCCCGTGTGAAGAATGGGCATTTCTATTTGTTCTATTATAAGCATTTGTTATTTGCTTTAATAAACATGTTTATATAACCACCGAACAGTCGAACTCCATTTGAACGAGCAGGGAGTCGTTTGAAGGGCTGGAACCTCATTTGCCTCATTCTCCATTGAGTACATCAGAGCCGATGTGAAAAATATATTGCCGTTCCACCAAATTATGTATTTGCATTCTCTTGAGGAAAGTGAGCTAATATTTTGTGTGTTTCTTTTCTTAAATAAACTTACACATGATTACATATCATTTTTTAAAAAATGATATGTTATATAGTGACATAGATTCACCAGCATTACTGTTAGAAATCCCGAACATGCAAAATAACCCATCGTACAATAGGTATATACGTGTAGAACTTTGAAGTACTTACTAAGGAATTGTTTAAGTAGTTTAAGAATGTTATTTAGTATATAGAAGAACTATTTACGAATTGTAACTAAACAGGGTGGACCGAAAGTAGGTATATAGTATCGTACTGATCAGCTCATTGCATTTTACACAATTTCTTATTGTTATCCATCAGGTAGACTTAGTTTCTTTATTATTTGTTCTTAATGTGTTTTAACTTATATATTAAGCTCGGAAGAGCCAAAGAAAATAAACCCATAAACTAGAATGTTATACTTGATCAATGCAGGGGTGTATGCTACTTTTGGGACACCCTGTATATATATACACTGTATACTGCTGAGTGCTTAGTACTATAAATAGTGTACACCTATTATGTTTAACTTACGTACTCAGTATATGTACATATGTTTATATGTGTAAGATGTATTGAAGTTCTCCCCCCCCCCCCTGTCTTACAGTTTTGGCTATGGGAATGGTTGATTACCATAAACTCGCATGTTCAAGTGTCAAACGACGGATGACTCCTCGCACGAGTAGTAAGCAGTAGTGAGCAATATACTCTGATCCACCCTGCTCCCCACTTAAACAGCCTGATCTACTTGTATTTCATTTAGTTTCGTTTGCAGAAAAGAGATGAGGCTGTTTTTAAAAAGAAGGTGCTGGTCATCTCTGTTCATAAGTTATAGCCAATGTATCACAAAAACATACCAAAAAAACTTTCTGCATTGTACAAAATTCCTATTTAAAAAAGAAAGAACTTATGACACCAAAGTGCAACTCGTGGTTGCCTCTACAATAGTATATCACAGCTGATGTAGCAACATCTCACTATAAACTCAAGAACTTTAAGTACACACTACGAATAAATAGAATCCAGCGTCAGGAAAATTTCCAAGTAAATCCAAATAAATTGTGAGTTGGTGTACGAATGGTAAAACCATGTTTGCATTTATATCTGAGGAAAGTCGCCCCACCACAAATACTTAAGCCGCTACTTGAATTTGTATGAGAGGAAAATATAAGGACCCAGAATGCTAACTACTACTCAGGTTTGAATCCGAAGGAAGTGTGTCTACTGGGTTTTTATCCGAGAAAAGCATTCTCACCTGGAATTGTAAAATCACTACTCAAGTTTGTATAGGAGAAAAGTAGCCCATTTATCTCTAATAATTTTAGAGTTTATTTAGCCGTAGAATCCGTTAATTCAACAGATTTGTAGTTCACAAAAAAGGAGTTACAACCAATTCTGTACTGAAATCCGATTAAAATTATGTGTTTTTAAAATTTATTATTTATGAGTCTCGTCAACCTAAAATTGAAGAATGTCAAATACAGAATGATACAAGAATTGAATAACAGGCAAATAGTTACACATTATTTCATTGAACAAATTATGTTTTCCATATACGATACTATTTGTTCCTCCAATGCTTCGGCTCATCTGCAATTCCTTACACACTTGCGACATATCTTGCTGTTACGAAGATAGCTCAGCTAGCGACAACTATTAGCCTCACTATGAACTATTAGGAATTAGCGTGTCTGAGGTAACTTGCTTTTATAAGAATTAAAAAGATCCCCAGGGGGCGCTCAGTGGTACCTAGGTAGAGCGTTCACCTCCGGTGCTTGTGGTCCCTGGTTCGATGCCAGGTCGCGCCGTGTGGACTTTGTGGTGGACAAACACTGTGGTCGTGGATTTTCTCAGGGTTCTCCCGTTTCCTCCCACTTTCTTTTCCATCATTTCATTCATTTCTCATTATCACCATTTCCTTTAGTCTAACCGGCATAACCGCGGGACGTTAAACTTCATTTCATTTCATTTTAGTAATATCTCCCCTCTATTTATAAGAATTTCACCCTAGATATTTATGCAACCTGCCCCTCTTGAATAGTTTGAGGGTTGCATGCAAGTTTTACTCCCATTTAAATATTTTTGTATTGTAAATACTGTAGATTTACCACCAACTGCTTCGTAGCCCTTAGATATACTTCCTTTATCTGGCAACACTGTATCTATCCCCTTTGGCTCTACCGATTTCTAGAACCCCTTCTTTTACGCAGGGCAAAGAGAAAGAAAGTAGAAGAATGAGATTTAAAGAGATGAGGCCGTCGCCAGGGAAGAGAAACCAGAGACAAATCTTAGTTTTATTGCTGCCTGAGGCATCCAAAGTCTTCCATCTTTCATTTCTTTTGTGATGCCGATGATGACGGTCGTCCAATATCTTCTTTGATGGCTGAGTAAGCTATGATACCACTACTGTATTGAAGAGATTAGCTGAACCTTCAATTTTGAGGTCATGGACGGAAAAAGGATGAGGGACAGAGTATATGAACCATCAAAAAATATATAGAAAATATCATAAGTTCTGAGTTTTTCCCCTTACTTTCAAAAGTATATGCATTGAATATCAACAAATATATTAAAGAACGGAAAATCGTTGAAAGCTGATAAGTAATGTATATTTTGTAAACAAAAAAATATAATAAATTGCAACTTTCCTTTCCAAGTGTTTCCTTTGTTCAAAATTGCCTATAACTTTATATTTGTGTTTCTTTTTTCAAACCATCTGTCTACATGAACAAATACACTAGTTAACTACAAAGAAATAAATATGTACAAAGTGATCAAAATATTTTATTATTATTATTATTATTATTTCCTTTTCTTGTATGTGACAGGTGGAGATAATTCTAACAAGGAACTTGTAGTGGACCAGTTGAATTTTTTTGAAGTCGTGCTGAATCGAACAAATTATTGTATAAATTTATTTCGATATAAAATTATTTATGAGTTATTAATGTGTTTGAGTTGGTAAAACTTAAATTTTTTTATAAATAATAGTAATAAACTATTTTCTACTTTGAAGCGCTATTGTCAAATGCTTTTTAGCGTTTTTATTATTTTCTTGCTTTTTAAGGCTTTTTTTAAAGTTGTCTGTTTTCTTTTAAAAAGTTTTTATTTTTTGACTTTTACTGCGTTTTGGAAGTCAGTTATTCAGTCAGTCAGTTTAATTTTTTTTTTTCATTTTTCCGGTACGTAGTTATTTAGGCAGATACCTAAACTAAAAGTAGGACAAACTCCCTGTAAAACAGGTGTCCCAATTAAACATGCGTGAAGAAATGTGTAATAATTAATTACCAAATTATTGAAATATTTTTATTTATTATAGGTAACAGCCTTTCTTGAGAATAGCTCATTAAGTTATTGGAAACAGCAACAAAATATCATGTAGAGCAGGGGTTCTCAATCTTTTCCACAGGCTTACCACCAAAGCATATTAATTATTGATATCTCCATAAGCAGTATGTGCCACCAAAAGCAGCTTGCGTACCACCAATGGAACGCGTACCTCAGGTTGTGAAACCCTGATGTAGACTAAAATGTAGTTAGCCTTTTACCCATGAAATGGCGTTCGTATCTCAAATTGTAATATGTATGTATATCAGTCGCAGCGAGTTCAGCCTAATATAACTAACAGCTGATATTTGAGGCTAATAGATGTCAGAATTGAAATTTTTAGAATCAGATGTAAGGTATTGTGCCTTGAATATGAGTGAACTTTTCGCAAAACTGCACAACATTTTATAATTTTATTTCGGTAAAAGTGCAAATTGTTTGAAGCAGCTTTCATCAACTTATTGCTGAGGTGACACTGTATAGTGCTTCCATTCACAGATAAATTCATTTTACTCATTTGCTTACAAACTGCTGAAAGAATTAAGTATTTTTCAGTGATCAATTTTCTTTCTTTCTCAAAAACTACATGCAAATGGTCATATAGTTCCTGAGTACTTTTGATGTATACCGTACTATGTCTATTACGGCTATTTCATGTCCCTAATTTTAGTTCTTGTTTTTACTAATTTTTGGTCTGTTTCCTGTTTGAAGTGTCTAAATGTGATCAGTCTACTAACAACAAACATATAGGAACTCACAATTGTCCATTGGTAGAACGCTTTCATCTGGTATCGAGAGTCGGAGATTTGATCCCAGGTCAATAAGTTCGTGGCGGACGACATTGGGAAAGAGGGGAAGAGAGATTCAAATGTGGAGACAGAGACGGATACATTAACATATGTAAGGTTAAAATTGAAAAAACAAATTATCGGACAACATACACATTCTAAGAAACGTTTTGATTTTGTAAAGCATAAGAATGAAAATTTCTCAGTGGATGATATAATGAAAATTCAGGGAATGGAAGTTTCTACTTCGCACGATTATTCCTTATATGCTAAAGGAGAAGAATGTTTAACAAAATTGTGATATTATAATTTTGTACTCTTCCACTGGGAATTGAACTCAGAACCAAGTACACTAAAGACACGCGATACACTAGATCACCGAAGGTAGCCTTGTAGAAGATCGAGACTAACGTACAAATAGGATTTTCCATAGATTACAGTATTAGCTTTAGATCCTTCTAGCTCCTATGCGCTTTTATTTTTCAGATTTCGTATTTTTACTAATCTAGGTTCAGGTTCCTTCTCAGGTCTTCTATTTAAACCTGAAATGATAAATCTTCCATTTCCAGTTTCTGTATTGAACGTACGTAGTTTGGAAGTCTACCGTATTTTTCCAAGTGAAACGATAGCTACCCCTTTGTGTAATAATAATAATAATAATAATAATAATAATAATAATAATAATAATAATAATAATAATAATAATAATAATAATAATAATAATAATAATAATAATAAAATAGTCACTGGTTACATAGTGACTTTTAGTGAAACGAAAAATATAATTTATCTGTTAAATAAAAAACTGATGTATTACACCTATGATTCTAAAACAAGTCTCTTAATGCTTTTTAAAGCAAATATTTACTTTGAGGCGAAATAAACCAATGTAAAATAAATACCACTCTATGCATATTTACTCGTTTAGTACGTGTTATTTATAACGTAAAATACACTAGTCGTAGTACCAAGATGTTTTCCGGATTATCGACGCTCTTAAATTCTAGCTGTATGTACTTTTCACAACTGAAGCTCGAATTGCGAAAGGATTAACACATATTAAAAGCTTGTCGATGCTTGAATAATATCTCTCAAACCGTATTTCCACAAACACAAGCTGCGTGATATGTATACTCACATGTATATATTCACATAGCATGAATTCAATATTGCAATAAGTAGTGAATGAAAGACTGAGTAGGTGGTATGAGTGCCGTGGAAAAAATATTTCAAAGCACATTTTCTCGTGGTTATTGGCTTGTAGGCAATGCGCTGTTCTGAGGGAGAGATTAACTAAATAGAGAAATGTTAAGAGAAAGTGAGGAAATATTTAACACAAAATGTGTAAAACACAAATATTGCAGAAGCATGTCTTTGAAAGAAAGAAATCGCACATGTTGATAATTTTAATTTAAAAAAAAAAAATGTTTCTACATTTCAGGTGTGTCAGTACAAAAGGTATATTGTTACGTTATCTTTTAATAATTATTTTCTTATATATCATTGTAAAGCATGTTTGACAAATTATATATAAGTTTTTAGAACTACTGCAAAAAAAGAATCAAAGTTGTATTTTGATTTGATTTTCAATTGAACGTCTCATTTAACAGCCAGGCTATATTAGGCATAGATCTACTTCTTAACGTGAGATTTAAACAATATGAACTCTCGCCGGGAATCGAACCCGGGTCTCCAACGTCGAAGGTGCGTTCGCTAATTGCCTGGCCACAAGTGAGCTCATCAAAATTATATCACGAAATATAATTTAGAGGAAAATAATCCTTATGTTTACGAGGAATTCTGCACCCTGTTTTAGTACGAGTTTCAGTTAAATGTGACGTGATGTTTTGGTGATGAATTTCCCTACTAGTTATGATTCCACGTCAGAAAGGTCGAGACAAAAGGGTGACTATAGAAGAATTCTGCTCAAAATACCCCTTGTCGAAAAGTTACAGATGAAAACGTTTCCGAATGAAACGAGTCCGAGGTAAACAAATCCGAGGTTAAAAGCAGCTAGCATCAAACTCTCCGATTTGAAAAGCCCAGTGCCGGATTTAGGTTTGATGGGGCCCTAAGCTATTTAAAGCGGCCTTTTATACGTCGAGCTTTCTTTTTCAGCGACAAAATGTCGCCGTTTTTTAGGTTTGAATACATGCTATATGGTAATTTATGGACCTAATGATATCTAAATGGAAACAAGGGCCCATTACAAACAGCGCTGAGAAACGGGAGCTCCATTATAAGTGGGGCTGGATAACAGGGGGCCTCATTACAAGTGGGGCTGAGAAATAGAGCCCTATTACTTGCTTCATAAAAGCCTAGTACATAACAATACAAAACACAATTGTTGTATGTGCTTTTTATTTTTTTGTTTTTTCTTGTTATTTGGAAATTACATTACAATCATTTTTTTCAATAAATTTTTTTTGGCCCCCAAGCAAGTGGGGCCCTAAGTTATAGGTTGTTTATACGTAAATCCGGCACTGGAAAAGCCTGTTATTCAAGTATAGAAAATGTTCATAAGTGAAATGTGTAAACATTATCAGGACAGTATTTATTTTAATTGTGTAGACAGAATATGCATATGGTTTTAAATTTAGTTTTAGTACTTTAGTTTTATTAGTTGTGTTAGTGTGGTTATTACTTTAGTTTGGTTTTCCTTTAATTGTTTTCTTAAGAGTGTTCTTGCAGTTCAATAGTTTTTTTCCCTTCATTTACTTGAAATTAAACTTCTGTTTAAAATAATACAGCAAATATTCTACGTTGGCAAATTTAGTTTTACTGGACTTTAGAGAAACGCATATCGTGCTTTAAATGATTTAAGTCTAAACAGTGGCGATGTCAGAGGTGTGATGAATACATCTGTTCTCACCTGTCCCCAGACATACTGTGTTGTAATGTGTGCTAAATAAGATAAAACTGTCCTTTTCAGAATACAAAAAAACAGCTAGTGCCCCAGGCATGTAGCCAGCTCAAAAATGTAGGGGGGTCTCAATGCAACCCAGCTGAAGTTAGGGGGGTCTCAATGTAACCATATTATAGTTCATCACCATATTATAGTTCGTTTGCCAGCCTACCGTGAAAATTTTAGGGGGGCCGGCCCCCTAGACCCCCTGGATATGGGCCTGTAGTGCCCTCAAAAATTTTTTGCTTCTCCATTTCTGCCTACCATAAAACACTTTAAATCTGGTCTTGTTGACCGAGTGAGTTACTTGGAGAAAATGACAATTGGGAACACAGAGTAAATATAAGACAGTCTCCAGCACATATCAAAGGCTGGATCATAGATGGTGTGTCTATAAAACAATACTTTGGACAAAATTTGGAAGCAATAATAGTTAATAATTCTTTAAAAAGTAGATGAAAATAGATTCTCTTATACATTGTACGAAAAATCAAAACATATTTTTGAAAATATGTCGTAAGAGTGAAAGTACCTGAAATATACGAGTAAAACTTCCATGCTATTACACAGCAGCATTGCAATAGTTTCTTGTGACTTTTGTTAAATGCTAAAGGTACATTTCATTTCAAATTGTATACATGATAGCCAAATGTGTACCATGACCATATATATGGACATGACCAGAATACAGAAACAAAATAGTTTTGGTCTCTGATGATTTGCAACAGTGTTGCAATCTCTTAGAAAATCACCACAAATACTTTTGCAGCAAAGTAAGGAATTGGCATTTTGAAGGCATTATTAAGAAAGAACAAAAAGTGCTAGAAACCTTTCTTGTTTATTTTATACTATGTTTCCTAGTCTTCCAAACCATACCAAACACAGACATTAGAGATGTAACGTAAACTGTAACAAAATTGTTGAACTTGGAAAAAACTTCGTTGTGCACTTATTTCGGATATTTCCTGTGCCTAAATGAAAACAGATAAGATTTGTTTTAGGCTAGGAATAAATACTATGGAAACATGACATTACAGTAAAAATATTATTTCTTGACTATCTGTACACTACAAGTGAGAATTTAGCATGAAAAAGATGAAAATTTCAAAATTGGACTACTTTCAAAAATTAATATCTCGTAAACCCCACCTTGAATTTTTGTAAAAGTTACACAAAGCATACACACGACATTGTTTGTGCAAATCCCACACTTTGTTCACTACTTTACTATTATTTCACAACTTGTGTAAGGTACAATATAAAAATTCATCTGAGCTCCTCCGTGGCTAAGCAGTTAGCGTACGCGCCTTTGGCGTGAGAGGCCCGGGTTCGATTCCCGGCGGGAGCTCATGTGGTTCGGATCCACGTTAATCAGTAGGTCCACGTCTCATATAGCCTCGCTGCTGAACGGGACGTAAAACTCAAAATCAACTCATCAACTCAAAAATTCATCTCTCTTTTCGTAGAAAAATAATATCAAGTCTGTCTTTACAGATCTGCTTTGTGTAACTTTTATAAAAACTCAAGATGGGGTTTTCGGAATATTAATTTTTGAAAATAGTCCAATTTTGAAATTTTCACCTTTTTCATGCTAAATTCTCACTTGTTGTGTACAGATAGGTAAGAAATAATACTTTTACTGTAATGCCATGTTTCCATAGTATTTATTCCTAGAATAAAATAAATCTTATGTGTTTTCATTTATACACAGAAAATATCCGAAATATGTGCACAACGAAGTTTTTCCCAAGTTCAGTAATTTTGTTACAGTTTATGTTATATACTAATATCTGTGTTTGGTATGGTTTGGAAGACTAGAAAACATAGTATAAAATAAACAAGAAAGGTTTCTAGCACAATTTGTTCTTTCTTAATAATACCTTCAAAATGCTAATTCCTCACTTTGCTGCAAAAGTAACTATTTGTGGTGATTTTTTAAGAGATAGCAACACTGTTGCAAGTCATCAGAGACCAAAACTATTTTGTTTTTGTATTCTGGTCATATTCATCGTTAATAATATATTTTTTTTTCATAAGAATTCAAAATGGTCGATGGGCACCCGTTCTTTGATTTGAAATGAAACAGTCCTAAAGTGATAGGTTTATTGCAACATTTCATAATGCATCTAAGCTTGCTAGGTTCGAATAAAATAAAAATATTACTCAAGTGATAATAGAGATTTATATACTTGGTATAATTATGTGCTATATTGATTCTCCAACGTATGTTGATATTGTAATGATTTAATATCTATGGATAATAATAGTGGTAGCTAGTCATTGTGTAACAGATTTTGAACAAGTTCTCGAAAACGTATAGGTGTGAGGGTACACATTTGCTGCAGATTCTTCAGATGTAAAATGAGTAGAATTATCTAACACGAAGGTTGACTGGAAATTAATGCCTACTTGGTCGTAACGTTTTTATTATTTGTTAACTGACTTTCAAAATATTTTTTTCTACCTGATAAGTACATATTTTCTCTGTGTAACGTTCTAGCCACTTTTTGGCATAGTGCCCATCCCTTTCCATGTTCTTGCACGAACACGTGACTAGTCCGGCAAACCCGTCGAAGAAATTTCGATGGTTGTTGTCGACACCAGGATTGAATGACAGTTTTGCCTCGTTGCCAGAATGAAAGTGCTCTCTTAAAGAACTCGTTTACTTTTGGGAAGAGGTGTAAGTCTCGAAGTGCAACGTCGTAGCTGTACGGCATGTACGGTGTTACTTCTTGAGGCATAGCAAGCTCCCTTTCGTTTCATGACTCGTGTGCAGGTGGGAATTGTCGTGTGACAGAATAGGATTCAAACCCTACGGATACTGGTAATGTGCGTGAAGGTTCTCCAACGTTTCAACATAGTGTTGAGAGTTTATGCTGGTTCCTTAAGCATAACTTGTTAATACAAATGATTGGTACCCATGACTTTCCCCAGATCGATAATTTGAACTTCTTGGCTATAACTATAGTAGTACTATGTCGGTAATCCATCGATTGTCTTTTGTTCTCGGGATCAAAATGATGCATTCATGATTCATCCTCTGTGAGAATGCGCTGTCAGAATGCGAGAACACACACACACACACACACAAAAAATGCATTACACAGAGGACAAATGCAACTATCAGGTACAAAAAAAATTTTGAAAATCGTTTAACAATAATAAAAAAGTTACAGCCATGTAGGTATATTACTTTACAATCAAGTCTCGTACATAAAATATACAGATCCAATTTTAAATACAAGACAAACATCGAATAATAGAACGGCTTTTGTTTCCAACTGGTGCTGCTATTTTAGTGAAATTTGAGAGAAATATGTTTCAATTAACATAATAGTAATGTATATCCTCGGTGTGCCTGGAAAAAACTGCTATGTGACATTTTCATCAAAAATGTGTTATATATACAACATGAGTGGAAAGTCGTATTGTATCTTCCCTTTTAACCATACGCATATTAGAGATTCTTAATAGTTTTCTCGTCACAAAAAAAAAAAAAAAGTGTAAATGATGAGAAAGCACTAACCTAGCTTCCCTTGGGAAGTTGACAGTTCTGCATACAGCAGTTATCGAGATGTACTATTTCAGAGATGGTCATTTTTAACCTAACTTTTCCTAACCCTCACGATGACACTTACTCGCAATGGAAAGGATCCCGAGTTCAATTCCCGATGTGAGAGCCTTGAAATTTGAACATATTTATCGGATTCTTTAAAAACTTTGGAGGCCCGCATCCGTTAGTATTGTTGTGTCCCAGCAAAGTTTAAGTTTGTTTCCAGTATGGCTAGCGTTTTTTATTTGTAATATGGTACTTTATTATTATTATTATTATTATTATTATTATTATTATTATTATTATTATTATTATTATTATTATTATTATTATTATTATTATTATTATTATTATTATTAAGTAATCTGCCTAAAAAGATTCTCGAACTAAAAGTTTTCCCCCCTAAAGTACAGATCTGAAATGTTTCTTCCATGTTGCTTACTCTTCAGTTTCTATTTTTTAAATCATCAGTCACCTCGAAAACTATGAATTTGACACTAATATTGGTCATTTTCGATCATATATATGATCGATCAATCGATATTACCCATAGTTTTCGATCAATCATATCCCCCTTCCTCCTATCCCAAGTTTCGGGGCTGAATTTGGATTTAAACGACGTCGGAAATAGTGTCAGTGTTCATCTCAGCGACCACAAAAACTATGGATTCGACACTAATATCGGTTATTTTTGATCATTCCTCCCTTTCACTAAGTTGCACCATCAAAATGAAATGATGAAAACCATCCTAGGCCTGAACTTCATCTGTGTTGAAAAGATCGAGATCGTTCGGGTGATTCATGAGCTATTAAGACACAAACGTAGTCACTTTCATTTTCGAAAATTTTTAAATATCTTGTTAACCCCCCTCCCCTTCCCTAAGTTGTACCGTTAAAGTGAAATGACAAAAAACATCCCAGACCTGAACCTGATCTATATTGAAAATTTGATCCCGATTGAGCGGGTGATTCCAGAGGTACGAAATCAAACATAGTGACTTTCGTAGGTATATAGATTATGTACACGCGTGCATCAAAGTCTGTGCCTCTTCGTGACAGCGCTTCTTTATTCGTTTTTGTCCCCCTACTGTAATCTATCTTTTGTTCCCTCTGGAAAAAAAAAACCCTGCGGGCATCCGTGTAACTAGTTGTTTAGTCTAAAATAGTTATTTACAAATACTATATTATTTTTATTTTTACTTTAGCGAAACACTAAGTTTGTCTCATTCTTGCGCTTGCATTGTTATGCAATACTAGCAATATTTCATTTAATAATTTAAAATTAGTATCGATGGAAATAAGCCGCACGATTAGTTTTCTGCTTTGCAATAATCTAATTATTGTAAATAAGTGCAATGCGTTTTTGGATTCAAATAGATGCACCAAAGCTGCTATACCAGTGAGTAATTAACACATCGAAATAGTGTTTTATTGTAATTAAGGCTCTGATGTCAGGTGATAGAAACAGATTTAGATCTATCAAGATTTCTCCAAAGCGGTTCTGGAAAATATGACGTTTTTTTGACGTAGTGAGTAGCTCCACAAACATATGAATAATAAGGTAAGTGTGTATTATCCATTAATGTTTTCTTGTTACTTTCATTTAGTACGATTCAGTATGTGCGTTTGGTTAAATGTAATATTAGCTCTGGTAGTTAATTTTAGTGGCTTTAAAAGTTTGAGATAATGATAATAATGTGAAGAAAATCTTTAATTGTAAGTACGTGTCCCTAATTACACACTTGTCCTTAGTATCCTGCTTGGCCTTCGGTTCAATTTGCAAACCCTAAGTATAAAACAGAAGGGAAATTCTGCAAGAAAACGTTATTCTAAAATCACATTTGAAATGGAAATTTTGGTGGAAAGTACGAACATCATTGCCTACAGGTGCTTCTAAGGGTTTGGAAAGTGGACAAGATTTGAGTTTTTTTTAAAAAAAAAAAAGAAAAAAAGAAAAAATGAAGAAATAAAGGAAACTGTTTTTCTAAAAACTATCAATAGAACCTAGGAAGTAGAGGATTTGGTCCATCAACAGCATATATAAGTTCCACAAAATAAGGGCGACTTTGCCTGCGTATGATTGCGTTTGTGGGTTTACGGTGTGTGTGTGTATGTGTGTATTGCTGTGCTTGTGAGGAAACTGTGTTCAAGTTGGAATCGATCCGAACTGTGCGCAAGGCCACAAGTCCAACGTCCTCTGCCACGTCTCCGCAGAAAACTCGCATTGCGAGTTGGAAATTGGAAAAAGAAAGAAATGCAAAAAAAGAAAAGAAAAGAAGAGAGAAAAGAAAAGAAAAAAGATACTACGCTACCAGACTCGAGCAAGTTGTGAGTTTCCAGAGGAAATCGAAGGAAGTAGAACTGAATGAGAACTTAAGTTTCGATTTTTGCTTTCGTTACAGAAAATTATTAGTCTCTATTTGCAGAATTGTAAACAGAATATACAGGTTCTGGGCTTTCTACTTTAAAAGTATTCGCAAAACTCACTTTCAGTATAATCTCTCTCTCTTTTTTTTTTAATTTTAGCGATTAATTTAAAGACAATGGAAAGCATAAGTATTCGCTAAGGACACTTTCAGTATGATGATCTTTGAAATTTTAGCGAATAATATAAAAGACAATGAAGAATATCAAAAATGTAGCCAGTGAGCAAGGGGATATCCAGAAAATGTTATTACATAAATTAACATTCCACACACCGATACTCAGATACTGCATTTCAGATCATCGTAGAGTAGTGAGCATGAAAACATGTCGAATGTAATCTAAACGGCAAGTGTGAACTACGTGATGAAATTGAATTTCTCCAGGCGGCTGCTGAGTTCCCTGTTATATCAAGATAAACTAATAATTTTTGCCAAATCTTTCCTTATAGGTCGAAATTGACGTCATTTTTTAAAATACAAAATTGGGCACCCTAATTTATACACTGTACAAAAAGTCTTGAAGTCAAGTATTACTTCATGTAATAGCGTTTTGGTTCACTTCCTAGATTTTGATGTTCGTTTTCCTTAAGTTACACACTAATACTCAATAAAAAGTAGAACTGAGCTTTGTTCAATTAATATGGAGTAGCGAGCGTGAAAACATGTGAAGTGCAATCGAAAGGCCATGTGTGAAGTACATGATGTAGGCCTAATTCGATTTCTCCAGGCGGCTGCCGAATTCCCTGAAATTTCAAGACCAAATACTTTAGAAATTATAACCTATGCTTTTTTTTTTACGAACCTTATTATTCACACGTCCAGCAAAATCGTCTCCGGCCACAAACCTTCACCCTTGGTTAATCCTGCCATGTACGTCGGAAAGTCTCGTTTTACACTGTCAGTATCACTTATGCACACAGCTATCACTAATAAGATTCTCGCCGTAATATTTACTTATGTGACAATGAATTAGGGATGTACTACCCTTCCGCCTGGAGAAATCAAATTACATTATGTAGTTCACACTTGACGGCTGCTTTGATTACAGTCGATAAGTTTTCATGCTAACTACGATGGTAAAACGCGGCTTTATTATACAATTCCGCTTGGAAGAATCGAATTACAATACGTAGTTCACATTTGGCGGGCGCTTCAATTGAACTCAATACCTTTTCACACTCGAAACTTCACAATGATTGAATCACAGAGTCTGTCTAGTAAGGGGAAAGGGGAAGGATAATGATCACGATCAGCTTCGTTTTATCCCCTTTTGTCATCTCACACAGTTCTTCTCGAATGACTTAACGGAGGTTGAAAAAGTTCCTCGTATTTTCATGTATGATTCCTGAGTTTTTTTTCTTCTTAAAATTGATGAGAGGAATATTTCTTGGATTGGTATACAACTGTTGACCTTAATGGTGTCTTATATTGTTTATTTATAGATACTTTAGTATATCATTTGATATCTCTTGTTATGTAGTTTTGATAACTCTTCAGTCATTTACAAAAAAAAAAACTCAAAATAAATTTTAGTTTACGAATTTCAAGTTGTAGAAATTGAGGTCAAATTTATTTGGAATTGTTAATGGTCTACAACAATAATGGAAAGGAGATGAAAAGAAATCGGACGGAACCTTTGAAGATATACCATCACAGCATGATCCAGGTGGAACTGAGGTAAAGTCATGCAAAATCTAAAAGAAAGAAAAAAACAACAGGATGGAAGTCCACATGATTTGAGCCTAGAATCTCCCGATTACAAAACAAGAACGCAAATCACTAGCCTATGCTTGTTCGCTATTGCCTATTATTCTAAACTAGCAATTTCAATTCTAGAATCCGCGTAGCATTGGAGTACGGCTTATTCGTTCAGGGATACTCATAAAATAGTAAGTACTGGAAGATGGATGATTTGTAGTTAAGCGTCCCTTTCAACAGCAAGGATACATGAACTTTGAACCTACAGCTTAATATGGAATCCAGAACCAAATGGGCCTCCACCTGGAATCGAAAGAGGGTCTCCCACGCCAAAGGAGTGTAGAAAAATCATATGAATCATATAATAAACAGACATTTTATCTTTGTTACAGTTATAAACAATTTATAATCATTAGAATTAACTTTAATTAGAATGTGATGAAATAGATTTTTTTTTTTTTACTTTTAAAAATAAAAAAAAATGTATAGATTTAATGTTATGGAGATATTTCTGCCAGATAACATCTGATTAAGATAACGTTATTTAAACTGTTACGACTTATTTTGATTTTAATAAATTATTATAATTTCAAAAAAAAAAAAAACAATACAAGTTCAAGGTTAATGTATTTCTCGGTAAAATGTAAAATTTTACAGACTTTAATTAACAATGAACGACTTAGATCATTAGAATGAGAAGAAAACATATCATAATTGGGATTAATTGTATTACCAGAAAACAGCATATATACTTCTATATGCTATTTTTAGAAACCATTTTTTAACACATGTCTGTTATAAAACTATAAACTCAAAAAAAAATATAGACACCAGAGCTAAACTATATAAAATTAGAACAAAAAATACAACAAAAATCATCGTTTATAGAATACGAAAAAAATATTTTGATTAAAGAAATTCAGTAAGATTCATTTTCAGTTCATACCCCGGGTCAGAGCAGGTATATGTTAATATCAAAGACAATACAATTTAGGAAATCTGGGGCCTATTCCACCATTGAACTTTGCAACTTTTCATTTTTCACTTTTGACTTTGCAAGGTTTGCAAAGTGAAAAGTGTTTGAGTTCCATCATTATTTTTGAAGAAGTTTGCAATTTGATGTTCTGCAACCGAAGTTGCAAAGTCTTTGCAAACTGACAGTTGAATGTTGAAGTGCGACTTTAGGAGCTGTATTTTCATTTTCAAATGACAATGGCTCTTAGTCAATCATTTAGGAAAAGCTAAGCTATTCTGTGCAAAATACGATACAACTTTGCAGACTCTTGCTTTGCACTTTTCAGTTTTAAGATGATGGTGGAACAAAAGTAAAAAAAATTCTGCAAAGTCTTTGCAAATTTTTGCTTTGCACTTTTCACTTTTCACTTTGAAGAAATATTTTTTCGTGGAATATAAACCTTGGTGCAAACTGCAAAGCACAAAGTGAAAATTTGCAAAGTTCAATGGTGGAATAGGCCTCTGGTCTCACTCTTGTTAAGAAATGTTTTACTGTTCTTATGAGTAATTATTAGTGAATGTTAATTCTTAAAGCTGGTTGGTAAAACAATATTTGTGTCTAATTCATGAAGGCATATCTTCTAAAAAAAAAAAAAAAAAAAAAAAAACCCAACGAGAACAGCTTTATTCCCCTCTCTCTTCTTTCTTTCCTTCTCTTCTTTTTCTTCCCGAATTTTGTGCTCCTCTTACTTCGGCGCCCGGGGCCGTCGTTCTGCCACCCCCTCACGGCACGGCACTGAAAATAATTATAGTTGGTGCAAGCGAGGTGTACAACTTAAGAATACTGAAAGTGAAAAAGTATTTCAAGTAGAACAAAAAATTGTTACCGGATGTATCAACAAAATACTGAAGAGAAGGATGATGAATGCGTGTATGTGTAGACGTTTGCTTGTCTCTTTGTTGGAGTTTATTTAACACCATTTCAGCACCAAGGTTACACGAGACGTGAACTTATATTTTAAGGTGAAATCCAAATCACCGTAAGACGTTCAATGCTCTCCTAACAAAAATTGAACCCAGAACCATCTGTACCAAAAGAACGCACGCTAGCCATAAGACCAGCAGGGAGAAGATAGTGTGTGGAGTTTGGCTTTGTAAGGATGTGAGACATACACTTGAGGAGAAGAAAAAACCTTCAATGTGTAGTATTAAATAGGAATTGTTAAAAATTAGGTTGGTAGATAGGAAATAAAATGAAATATTTCAGCTTAACATTCCACTGTTATGTCCTTTAGGCTAAGGGGGACGGATAACTAAACGAAAATATAGGAAGAAATGGGAGCAGTGTATCTTTCAGACATGTTTTTTTTTGGGGGGGGGCACTGCCCCCCGGAGTTCTGAGAGTGCCGCTCCCGGAGCGGAATAAAATAATACGTCTATGATATAATAATAAATAGATTAGTACCCACAGTGCTCCCCGGAATACTAAAGGTGCCCCCGGAATATTTCGTTCTGAAAGAACGACTGAATGGGAGTATCCGAGAAAACCCCAGGATACGACGTTGGCCACAACAAACTTACTTGGTCAGATATTGGGATGGTTACACTGAGAAAAAAACTTATATGGCCTACGTAAAAACGTAGGTTACATGTGTAAATCCTGTAGTTTTGTGGACTTAACGTGCAACGTATAACTGAAAGGCATGTTTTGTAAGTACTTTCTGTATGAGTATTTCGAATAAACGTACTTTCCGTACGAATGGAAGAACTGTATATAGCCGGTCACACAATCTCACATACAGATGAACGTATGTAACATATGTATACGTATGTAATATAAAGAAGACTGTTAGATGTCAGACATCCTGCAACGGCATGGTGTAACATCTAAGAGGGAAAGAGGGCAGTATATATGTAGCATATGAATAACGTATACTCTGTACTGATTTCTGCAGTAAACATAAGGAATCCGTGTATTTGTACAATACCGCTGTCCGGATAATGACTTTTTCTCAGTGAACCCCATACAAAAGAGGTAAATGTTCTACCACTGAGCCACAATGTCCCGATTGGTATATAAGGATGTCGAACGAAAGAGAATTTGAAATTGTAGGAGAATGACAGGAAAGTGCTAAAGATTCTTTGCGAAAACACGAGGTAGAACGATTAGACAAATTATAAGACAAACGATTCACACTGCTGACTGTAGAGGGACCGGCAGATGTGAAAATACTTAAAGAAGAGACACAGCTGGAATGTATGGGCGAATAATACAGGACATAAAGAAGAAAAACCGAAAGAATGTTGTAATCGGAGAAAGAAGAATAAAAAGATGAGTTAAACCACTGTGAAATTTCTGAAGCAAGAGAGATAAAACTTGTCATGTTACTTAAGTATTGAGAAGTGTTTTATACAGGTATGATTATTAAATTGTATAGACTCTTATACCATAATGCATGGTGCAACAATATCAAATTTGAGTGAATGTCAATCGACCGAGACTTGGAGTATAAGGATTGGAATATGATTTTAATAATTGAAGTTCTTGTAGTACATTAAAGCAAAATATTTTCTAGAAAGACTAATTGAAATATTAGTATATAGTTGCAGTGGCGTAGTCGGTATAACGTCTACTCACCATCTGGGTGATTTAGATTCGATTCCCAGAGCGGGGTGGGAATTAATTCTTGTTTTATCGTCATTACAGTACTGTGTTAACACAGGTTGAGGACTTCGCTTTCTGTTAATGGGTACTTGGAGAAATATGAAATTAAGGCGAGCGGAATTTGTTACTGATCACTAGGCTTAGTATAGTTATTCTGCTAATGCATATTTATCCAATTTTCAGCAGACAGGGACGTACACAGGAAGTGGCCCTGGGGGTCCGGACCACCCTCAAATTTCGACTTTTGTGTAAATTTACCCTAATTTTAGGGGCAATTTTAGAAATTTTAATGTAAAATATCCTTGTATTGAATTCGGACCCGTCCCGAAATAAATTCCTGCGTACGCTACTGTCAGCAGATAGTGCATGTTTTTCTGTATCTGTTTTCTTAACGCATGTTCTATGGTTTCTGTTTCAAAGAAGACCACAATTTGTAAGTCAACATGGAAATATGGCTCATTCATCGCTGATTTCTCTAATCAAAGCGCTCCCATTGGGAAGGAAATTCTATTTTTGCACGGATTTTCTATCTGGTTCAGTGATCTTGCACGTGCTACGAGGAGTAAGTAATCTAGTTATGTGCAATCTCTGTCAAATTGCAGTTCGACATGCCGAAAGAAAAGAGATCGTCGTTCACTATATTAAACGCATATATTAATTAATTTGAAGACTTTATTACAGATGCATCAGTGTTATTTTGTAAGTTTTGTGAAATTACAGTGATTGTGGGAGAGAGATTACACGTAATTCAAGATCTAATGAGTTCAAAGATATGTAAAAAACAAGGAACTGAAAACTAAAAGCAAGGAACAGCAGATTTTAATAAAACTATCAATTAACAAAAATGAAATGAAATGAAATCTTTGAGTTTTACGTCCCACGGTTATGCCGGTTAGGCTAAAGGAGACGGTGATTATGAGAAATGGATGAAATGGTGGAATGAAGAAAGTGGGAGGAAACGGGAGAACCCCGAGAAAACCCACGCACACGGTGTTTGTCCACCACAAAGTTCACTTGGCGGGGGCTGGGATTGAACCCGGGACCCCAAGCACCAGAGGTGAACGCTCTACCACTGAGCCACCGCGGCCCCTATCAATTAACAAATCACTACCTAAACGATCTCAGTTCAGCGATGATTTCTGTCGGGCTATGGTGCGAGCAAATATTCCATTGGCAAAATTCTGAAAAAAAAAGTAATTTTCAGAATTTTTAGAAAAAATATAGTAAATAGCCACTACCAGATGATTCTTTCTTAAGAAGAAATTACATCCCAGTGTTATGCAGTACAGCTTTGAGTAAGTTAAGAAAAAAAGCAACGAACAATAGTATCTGGATTTCTTTGCATGAAACCACTGATTTCCAGCAAAGGTGCATGACAAATTTTGTGTTTGGTATACTTGGTGTGGAAGATGAGAGGGGGAGTTCTTATTTGCTTTCATTGAGTGTGCTTGATGTTAACCATTCAAGTATTGCAGCCTTTTTCAATGATTGAGTCTTTTATGGCCTTCGAGTATTGCCCATGATTGGGTGTTAGTGGTATGCACAGATGCAGCTTCTTATATGAAAAAGGGGGGGCGCGGTGGCTCAGTGGTAGAGCGTTCACCCCTGGTGCTTGGGGTCCCGGGTTCGATCCCAGCCCCCGCCATGTGAACTTTGTGGTGGACAAACATCGTGCTCGTGGGTTTTCTCGGGGTTCTCCCGTTTCCTCCCACTTTCTTCATTCCACCATTTCACTCATCTCTCATCATCACCGTCTCCTTTAGCCTAACCGGCATAACCGTGGGACTTAAAACTCAAAGATTTCATTTCATTTATATGAAAAAGACTGTAACAGATCTTCAGTTTTTTTTTTTTTACGTCAAAATGATCCATGTAACCTGTGTAGTGTACGAGCTTCGTTATGTAGCTGAACTGGTTCGTATACTTGATCCAAAATTAAATAGCGTAGTTTATTCTGAAAAAAAAATCGGAAGCTCCCAGTTGTCAAGCTAAGTTTAAGGAACTGGCTGGAAATATTCCGCTAACTCTTCTCCTGTTGTACCGCGATGGGATACTTGGCTTGCTTCGGTAGCTTACTACGCAGGTAATATTGAAGTAGTAAGTAATGTTGTCAAAGAATTTAATGCAAACGACGCAATTTGCAGCAAAGAAACGCAAATAGCTCTTAGTACTAACAGCATTAGATAGGAACTTACTTTTTATTCATTTGAATTTAATGAGCATTTCAAGGACAATTAAAAAAACTTAAAACAAGGGGATTGTCTTCGACGAAGAGTCTCGCAAAGGTAAAGAGAGTCGAACAACTTTTAGCAGGCTTTGAAAGAACGGAAAAGATCAAAGTACTCCGTCTACAACTTTCTACAGCAAATTGATTCAATTCATGGCGACAGAGTAAATGTGGGTAATGTTTCCAAAGAAATGTGCATCCCTGATGTTGCAAAATTATAACATGCTCCTATTGTTTCGTGCGATGTGGAAAAAGAGTTTTCGTAATATAAAAACATTCAAGATAGTAGACATTGGTTCACTTTTGAACATTTGAAGCAGTACATTGTTATTAAATGCAACAGTAACCGTGACCCTCCCTATTTACTGCCCCTATTTATTGCCAAAAAAACTGCAAGTGAAGCCAATGTAGTAAGTGCAACAAAAAAAAAACTATAGCTGTAAAATGAAAAACTGCTAGTGAAATAATTGTTTTTAAAGGTATACGTACAATTAGGTAAGGTAAACATGAAACTTTAGATGTCTCATTTTTGATTAAGGATAATAACCACGTTATTCAAATCCATTTCTGGTATCTCTCTTACATTTTTATGTTATATTTTATGTTTGAAGGGCATATTTAGGACATAATAATGCAGATTATGGTGATTTTAAATGTTCACGCATATTTTGAAGATGTTTATTGTATATCTATCCGGAGCCTACTGATCATATTATTTTTTGTGTCCTGAAGTTTAAAATCTGTGCTGCTTTACCTACGTTCAGCCCATGAGCCTCCTATAGCCTGCCCCGAATTGATGGATTTAAAAAAAAATCAGTGTGAAACATTATAGATATTTATAACTTTAAGTCTGGTTGCAGAGAACAGCTTATAATAGTATTCATACATCGTGATTTTTTTTAAATCTTCGTTTAATTAATACTCTAGTTGTAAGTATTACATACGCCATAACAGTTTCGAACACTGTACTTAATAAATTTCATTTCATGTAACCAACTAGGGTTATGCCTGGTTTGAATTTCAGTTATGGGACAGATTTGTTTGATGTAGTCCAGTATCACAAGGAATTAAGAAGCCAACTGAACTTCTGTACAGATAGAATTCTCTCACCACTTTACTTTAACCCTCTAAATGCTGTAGAATATACCATAGAAACTGCAAAACTTCAGGCCCTTGCGGAGAATACAGATGCAAATTATTTTAAAAACCATGAACGGTGTAATCAATCTACTTATTATGCAACTTTTGTCACTTAGTTCGATTTCATTGGTCAACTTTTTTTTTTTTAAATCAATATTTAAATAAATCAAATTTTCATTAAAAAATGCGAAATGTTGAGGCCCTTGCGGGGAATGAAGGTGAAGTACAAAAATTATGAAAAAATTCACGAATGTTGTACTAGTCAATAGACAACTTTTGACGCCTAGTGCTATTTAATTGGATATTTTTTTTATTTTTTCGATCCACTGTACTCTGGGTGCTCAGACAATGTACTCTTCGGTTGAATCTTCTTAATGTGATACGTCATATTCCTTCAAAACCTGGAGTGTCTTAGTCTGTGGCAGTGGCGTCATTTCAGATTTGGCTTGGGGGGGCAAGATTCCTTGATATATATGTAAAATTTCGCGTTTTTCATTGATTTACTATTATTCTATTGATAAAATTTATATAAATCTCAAACTCAAGGGGGGGCAAATGCCCCTCCCTGCCCCCCTAAATGACGCCCCTGGTCTGTGGTTTTAGCACTTTATTGATATTATTGAAGCACATATTTACGTTGCTAGAATCCTGCTCTAGGTTATTTATTTACAAAGTTTGTCTGATACATCCGTGAAAACTCCACAACCCCGGTTCCCAATCTTGTTTAGATGACGCATCCCTTCCTGGAACTGTGCGTTCTTAACGTACCTCTCCTTATCGCTCATTGGTCTTGCCTCTTTTACGGTTTCTGATCAGTGACGACGCCAGCTTTAAGTTCTTAGGGGGGCAAAGGAGGGGCAGATACATTTTCGGGGGGGCGGCTTTTTTCCACACCAAAAATGACATGTATTATGTTTGACGTACTTTACATTACATTGTGTATTTCGTTGTTGTTTTTATATTAGACCTATATGATTTCAAGTAAAATTTGTAACTAAAAAATAAGTAACGTCTGCACAACTAGTGCAACTTTTGAAGCCTAAACAAATTGAATTACTTTCGCGTATGCTACAAGTAACACATAGCGACGACGCCAGCTTTAAGTTCTTAGGGGGACAAAGGAGAGGCAGATACATTTTCGGGGGGGCTATTTGCCATACCAAAAATGACATATTTATTACGTTTGACTTATTTTACGTTACATTGTGTAATTTCGTTGCTGTATTTTATATTAGACCTATATGATTATAAATTAAAGTTCTTTCAAGTAAAATTTGTAACTAACAAATAAGTAACGTCTGCACATGAAATATTTTTCAATGAAACTTTTGAACCCTAAACATAAATTGAATTACTTTCGCATATGCTACAAGTAACACATTCGTCTAGTAGTATGTGCTAGAGAGAGAGAGAAAAGATTTACGAGGAGCTGTTATAACATTTTTGTTCCACCAAGGAAAGTCACCGAAATATATTAATTAGGAAATCAGTGAAACATCACGGGATTCTTCTCCATTAAATACAGTGGTGAAGAAGTAAATGGCTTAGTATAAACGTGGCGGTTTCTCAACAAATTATGCTTTACATCCAGGATGATTAAAAGCAATGACTCTTCCCGAAATCACGGATGCAATTTGTGACATTATTCTTGAAAATTGCAGCATTTCACCCAGTGGTGGATATAGCTCGGGGCCGGAGAGCCTAGGCCACCCCAGTTTCTGAGTGACAAAAATAATTTAAGCTATTATTTATATAGTTTTTAAAGTTTCTTCATAGTAAACTCACGATATACTTATTATAGTCTGAGGTCTGGCTGCACCCCGCTTTCTCAGTTTTTACCTTCTCAGCAAAACTTGTATCAGAGATTCTGGGCATTTCTTTGGAACTCGTCGGTGGCATAATTCAGAATGGCTTGGGTATTCTCAAGTTCTCGACATAATGGTTTCCTAAAAAATCTGTCAGGAGAATAAAAGAGTGACGGCATTAAGAGAAGTCTTCTTCCAATTTGACCGTAATGTTGATCAATTTCGCTGACGAATAGTACCCATAGATGAAATATGGTTGTACCACTATGACCCGAAATCGAAACAACAGTCAATGGAGTAGTAGCACTCATTTCTCCATCGCCCCAAGAAGTTCAAGACACAGAAATAGGTTGAGAAACTGTTTGCAACATTCTTCTGGGATAAGTATGGAGTCGTACTCATAGACTACCTCCGCAAAGGTCAGATATTGAATCCAGAATCTCTACATTACTTACAAAACCTGAAAGAAAAATTCAAAGTTCAACGCCGAGGAAAATGAAAAGAAAAGAATTCTGTTCCTTCAGGAGAATACACCTGTCCATCAGGCTCCTGCGAACACAACTGACATTGCATAATCTAGGACTTCAATGTCTAGATCATCATTCTTATTCCGCAGATTTAGCTCCGTCTAACTATTACGTGTACTTATTTTCCAAACTTAAATAACACTTGGAAGTACGCCATGTTAGATCTGATAGAGGTAGTGCTACGAACAGTGGTGCGAGGAAATCTTCAGATTTTTTTAAACTTTTCTGCAAAAAACTAGAGCACTGTACAAGGTAGTATATTGACTCTCGGGGGAAGTGTAGAAGAAGTAAAACCTCACCATTCCACGTGCACTCCTTCTGGGTTGGGCTACGAATTTTTCAGCAGTTCCTAGTCAATATGGTAGACATCACGTCAGTACTTTGAAACAAAATAATTAAGGGAACACCAGTATAAACCAATTACTAACTAAAGATCAGCACTCTGACAATACGTTTTATTGGGAATCAATTTAATTTCATAAATTTATTATCATTTGCAGGAAGGGAAAACACAACTCTTTTTATCCCCTTCAAAAAATTAAGTCCTGGTAGTTGCAAACTAAGCTGTTATAACCACATCCTCTGAATACTGAAAGTCGAGAATAATGTTTCAGAAAAAAGAAATATAGAACCTTTAAATAAAACAAAATATGAAACTGAAAACTTCAAACCTGGATAAATACAAACAAGTTACGTAACTGGTTTTACTTTTCTGTTGTTTACAATCGAAGTTGATCCAATGAGAAGAATACAAGTCGACCAAATCTACTGTTGTTCGCTAGGCACAATAATTAAAAATCATAAGAAAGAAGCATAACTAAAATTTACCTCAAAAGGCGATAAATTAGAAAACAAAAATATGCGTGCATACCCAGACGCTCAAAGAAGAAAGCTTGAGGACTAATCTGCCACATAGTAAATGCATGGAAAGTAGACTACAATTTGACAATGAGATTGGTTATGATACTGATATAAAATATATAGAATGTTTAAAGATTGTAGGAGTCTGGGGGGGGCAGTCTAGGTGGCAGTCAGGGGGGCAGAAGTAACTACAAGGGGGGCGCTCGCCCCCCTTGCCCCACCTCTGGCGTCGTCACTGTTTCTGATGCAGCATTGAAGTTGTAAATCTTCAATAATAATAATAATAATAATAATAAATTTTCACGAATTTGTATTTACTTCCAGGAAAATTTCTGCGTACCACAGTAGTGCAGCATTATCCTTTACCAGCTTTGTTTTTAGTGGAAGCACAGTTCTTTTTCAATAGTTGTCTTTGTACAGTATTTAATTTAACGTCTTTGTTACAACATTTGTAACTGGAGATATGCTTCATTTGTGTCACTATGGCTGCTCTTCACGTTCCCCTTCCCTCCTGGATAGAAACCACCGCAAACTCTCATTACATTGTAAACAGCTAATAATTTTTTTAAAAAAATGATAAGAACTTTGAAGGAAGTCGGTCTGTCTTTAATGACAACAATCCATCATTGATGTGGTTAGTCCTAGGATAAATCCTAATAAATTCTGGAAAAGGATGGAAAGCCATGGAACTGGTATCCGGGATTGCGTAGCGAGAACATTAACAGTTTATCTATGTGAACACACACTAATTACTGATATAACAGTGGTGGATCTTGAGGGAAGTCACAATCGGTAAAAAATAATATCCCTATAAGCTGAGGAGAAACTTACCTAATATACATACGGAAATGAAAGTATTTGACAGTTGAAAAATTTTCTTTTGCCAATAACTCGAGAACAAATGAATTAATTTGAATCGTTTTTGTTGTTATTCATAGGATAGTTATAATTTGATAACTTGCCAAAATCGGTACTGTAATAGGTTAATTTATTGTTGAGTTATTAAGAAAGGAATTTTGTCAACTGAAGAATACTTTCTTTCGTGGCTGTACAGTCAGCGACAAAAGTTATTTCCGTTTGGTAAAATTTATTTTGGGAACAACGGTAGTATTGTTGAAATATACAACGGTAGTATTACTGGAACGTTGAGAAAATTACATTCTTTTTAATTTACAGAAAACCGTACTTAAATTGTTCTTTCATTCTGAAGTTATTTACGAAACTATTTCATCAAACAGAAAGAATTCTTGTCGTTGACGGTACTGTTTCTTATACATAAAAATTATCACATTACTTAAGATATTTTCCTTAGCTTGTATTACTACTTTTTTTTTTTGGTGGCTGTGACTTCCCATGTGAGCCGCTACTGCTGATATATGATGGGAAAGTTGATTTGACAACGGGTTAAATGCCCTGCTGCTTGTGAAAGCCACAACAGAGTACAAAAAAGTGTTGAAGATTCCCTGTGTTCTTTTCTCATTGCTTTTTGTTTGATTTCAGGCACGGAAAATGCATAATAACTTTGTTTTGAGTCCATGTTGGGTCAAGTTTTGATGTCCAGAGGTCTTAATGTAATTAAAATACGACCTAGTCCAATCTTTTATACGAAAATCTGAAAGCAACCATTCTGCAAAGACAAGGTGGCCTGGTATCCAGCGATGTGATTTTTCTCCATGACAATATGCGACTGCACACTGCCAGTAAAAGAGAAGTTCACATATCTATGCATGTCAAAATTTCTCCTTTACCCCTGTCCTTCATAATTGTGTTGTCATTCTAGCAGAGTTTTTCACAAGTAATTTGTCACTCTAGCTAGGGACTTCACAATACCACGGAAAACATAATAAATGGTCCAATATTGAAACCGAAGTTTCTAGTTTCCAAAACCGGAATTATTTTATTTGAACTTACGTCAATTATACAAGTGCAATATGCTATGTGCATTAAACCTTAATCTTTACGTAAATAATCAAAATCAATATCTTTGGTTAAAACGTTTAAGAATGAAGATAAACTTCAATGTATAGTCACCAGGGAAGCAAACTGGTTCACACTGGTTTATCATGAATCTAGTAAATTTGACCACGAGAAACATGAATCTGAAGGAATTTTGACGATTCGAATTTCGGAACTCGAGATATTCGAATTTGAAGTCACCAGGGTAGCAAACTGGTTCACACTGTTTGTTTCATGAATCTAGTAAATTAGACCACGAGATACATGAATTTGAAGGAATTTTGACGATTCGAATTTCGGAACTCGAGATATTCGAATTTGAAGTCACCAGGGTAGCAAACTGGTTCACACTGTTTTTTTTATTTGTTTTTTCTTCTTGATTATCGTAAATTACACTACGATGAATATTGATTCCAATACTCTCTGTCGATAAGACTTTTGAAGTTGAATACTTGCAAATTTGAAATTTAATATGACATAATGGAGATGATTTTCAGCATAATATTTGAAAGAAGTTCTTTTCCTGTTTCTGATTCATAAAAGATTTCACTGTTCGTATGCAGAGTAACTGGAAATTCGATGTATTAATTAGAGGGTGTATTCTACAACTAATTTGGAACATTTTTGCCTACATGGACCGAGGGTCGCAAGTGAATTAATTTTGAGTTTTTTTTTAACATTTGGGGATTTTTTTTTCAATTTTCGGAGCTATAACTAGAGGCTGCTAGTTGTGAACAAAGTGCCTCTTTATGTCTTTTTAAATTGACACATTTTGAGTAGTCGTCGACTGAAATTATACTGTGAACAAACAACATATCTGAAAGTACCATAACTCCTCGGGAGGCTCAAAGTTATTATTATTATTATTGCTATTGTTGTTGTTGTTGTATATCACTACCAGAGTACTGTATTATTGCTTTTGATTTAGATTTTTTGAACAACTACAGGCATTCTAGGATTAGCAATTTGTGACTCAATCGTGTATTTATTCTGCTTTCGGGCATGTTGTTTGTTTAGGGTATGGGTATTAACTTTCGTTGAGTCAACAGTTTTTAATGCAAGACATTCAGTCACTTTGTAAACTAATGATAATTTTGCGGTTCTTGATAAGTTGCTTCACATGTTCCTACATATAGATTTGAAAATTACGAATGGCACTTGTTTAAATGCTCATACATCCTCTCTGTATTCTAAATTTATGCATTTTAATTAGATGAATGGCATGCAGGTACAACATAGATATAATATACAGAATAACAAATTACACTATATAGGCTAGGTTTAATGTATAGTAAGTACCAGTCTCAAAATGTTTACAACTCAAGAAAATGAGGATTCAAATCTTCTCGAATCTTGATTAGAGGTTCAATATGTGCGTCAAGAACCCAAATTCTTAAGGGCTCATGTTCATTGTTAACATCAAGTGTATATCGGTTCCCGCACCTCAATAATTCTTCTACTTTTTCTTGAATAGTTTGACATTGATCAATTGCTGGTAATCCTGTTCTTCTACTCGGACTATAACAGTGTATTGGTCTGCAAAGTGCTCTTGCCAGAATGGCCATATGGATATTTGCTCCCCAGCCTTCTCGAGCTATACCTCCTTCATTCATATTTTCGTTAGTAACTACCTCAGAGCTATGATATATATAGTTTAGGAGATCTCCTTCGTTGTCAATAAAGAATTGGACGCGTTGAAGTTCATCTTGAGGATCTGCTCGAGGAGTGAGTATCCAGTTTCGATTTTCCCACATATATTTGACGGTGTAGAGTCGTAAAAAATAGGCGTAAAACTCATGACCAAAGAGAGCAAAGCTAATTGCGTTGAACAAACAGTTACCCAAACCATTTATATGTGGAATTGTGAAATCACTAAGTAAGAAAGCCAACTGAGGGTGTCGCTGCATATGATGTGTATCTCTTGAGGGATGATTTGGTGGAATTTGCCAGCCGCAGATCTGTTCTTGATGTTGAACAGTTTGGAAAACTTCACTAACCCAATGAAGAGTTGGGAGAAAAGCATTGAGATCTTCAGCTGCGTGATGAAAGCGTATCCATGTGAGAGCATCACGAGATCGGGTGTTCAGCTCTTCCAGAAACTGACCCAATGGCTGGGAAGATGAATGTTGATCTGGCTTGGCTAGTGTTTCAGAGAATGTCACCTCCTTACGTTGTACTTGCGTTCCTAGTGACTCTAAATGAGCTTCAGAAAGATCCATCTCAAGTAAGGAAGGGTTGTGTCGACGAGGCTCCTCGACCAAATAGACATCAAGTTCTTCTTCTACATCTTTAGGGTGTTCATATCGCACTCCACCAATGCCAGGGTAAACGTTCCGAATGTCGATCAAGAACTGTTGAAACATTCGCCGCCAATCTTTTAATGTATAGCCTTTATGATTGTATTTGAAAGGCCTGAGAATATTCTGGAAGTACACAAATTGATCGCAAAACGTGGATAGGAATTCGATGAGCTCTCCTTCTTTATTTCTGTATACGCGGACACATTTGATGTGAGGTCTCATTTCCCCCCACATATTTTCGCAGTGATTTGTTGTTACTTTTACAAGGTCGGACTTATATGAATCCCCTTCCCTCGTGATTTTTACATTAAGTTTTGTAAAGCACTGTGAATGATTTACTCTTTTGTGGTTAACATTGCAAGTTTTGGATATATTATTATATCCAGACCAATGATCTGTTGTCACTGTTGATCCTTCTTCAATATTATCGCGGATTATTTGCTCCAGGATTTCTGCATTTCTCGTTTCTGTAATTTCCACGAAGCAGTATTCAGTGTCTTTTTCAACAGCACCAACGGCCCACAGAGAATCTCGTCTCAGTTTCCGGCCTTGATGATTTTTACGAGTATACAGATGACATTCATCCATCTCGATTTCTCCGGTGAGTTTTCGCCGCTTACCGACAGCATAATGACATATTTCTCGGAACACTTTTGTCCACTCTGAAATAACACGTGGGGTAACGTTAGTTCTTTCAAAAGCATCCATTCGTCGTGATTCGTCTCCTTGTAGCCAAATGTAAATGAGATGAAGGATCTCCGTAAATTTCAAATGGGTGTTCTCAAAAACTGTGTTGTGAAGAGGGGAGTATCGCTGTCCACATGGTGGTTTGCACTTTCGCTTGAGACGCTTACATTCTGAACAATTTCGTGATCTGCATCCTTGGTTCGAGCAGCGAAAGCCCCAACCCAATTTCAGATCTTTCTGATTTATGACCCGTAAGTGACTGTGGCACACAAAGCAGGTGAACTCCTCCCTGTACTCATCTTCTGGACGATGAACTAACTGGTATTTCTGCAGAAATTTAAGTGCGAACTCTTCAGAAATGAATATGCTAAGAAAGTTGTCCTTTGTCAAGTTTACCAGTTCGGGCCATATGCCCTCGTCGTTCTTTTCTGTTGTAATCATTGGCTTACGCCACTGCTTCATCTGTTCTTTTTTGTTTAACATAGTATGAGTTTGTTGAAAAACCAAACTGCTGCCTGAAATCAATCACCAAAAATTGGCATGCACTCTCAACAACAGGAACAGAGACAAAATTTAAACAACAGAAATTATATACTACCAGGATACTGTAAATATAACAGTTTGTTTTAAAGTAGTTCACATAAACTTCACAATTCATGCAATTTGTATTTAAATATTAATTTCCAGGAAATAACTAATTATTACAAAATAACCTGTAAGTTAGTTACAAATTACATCAAACATGAAGCTGAAACTTTATGTACCGGAAACATTATTTCTTTTCTGCCATCTATACGGCATCATATGTAAAATGCTCCTATAGTTAATATTTTCCACTAGTTTCTTGAACTCCACATAACATAAGAGTAAAACAAATTATTTTCATATACAGTGAAATTTGTATTAATCAAAACTTAAATAAGGCGAAAATTTATCTATATCGGAAACCTTTTAAAGTCCCAATGGTTAATTTTATTTCTTTCCAAATTTGTGCAAAACGGAAATCTGACCCAAACGTAAGAAAATGTTGAATCCAATACATTCAGTTTCATACAAGTTTTACTGTAATAATAATAATAATAATAATAATAAGAAGAAGGGGGAGGAGGAGGAGGAGGAAGAAGAGAACTTTTACTCCAATATATCCAAAGCAGATGAACATGATTACTTCTGATTGATCGTCACTCGTTTTATTCACTTGTAAATATTTCGATCTTTTAAAGTATATTATGCTTAGGTAGTGCCATTTCCTATTTTCTACGTTTCTACTTATGTTGCTTCAGCGTGCCGCTCAGTCAATAAAATATAAAGGAGTACTTTAAATATAGTAGGCTAGTAGAAAAATATATAGTAGGCTACGTGCCAAAAACTAAAAAGTAGAATATTCGATAAGCAAGAGTTATTTGTTATATACACTACTATTTATCAATAAATCAAACAAACTATTACGATTCGGAAAGTCCTAATTACTACATACGAAAGGAAAAGGGAAACAAATTTTCATGTATCGGAGTCCACAGAAAGGTTCATATCAAAATTATGCAGGAAACCGTCGCAACGGCATCCATATTTCAAAATCAAGTATCTTCAGTTTCAAAAGTGTGATCGTCAAATTTATTTCGAATCAATGTTTCTCACAGTTTAATTTACGATAATAGTCAATAACCGGTGTGAATCAGCTTGCTTCGCTTGTGACTTCAAATTCGAATATTTCCAGTTGCGAAATTCGAAACGTCAAAATTCCTTCAAATTCATGTATCTCGTGGTCTAATTTACTCGAATCATGAAAAAACAGTGTGAACCAGTTTACTTCCCTCGTGACTTCAAATTCGAATATCTCGAGTTCCGAAATTCGAATCGTCAAAATTCCTTCAAATTCACGTTTCTCGTGGTCTAATTTACTAGATTCATGAAAAACCAGTGTGAACCAGTTTGCTTCCCTGGTGACTTCAAAATCGAATATCTCGAGTTCCGAAATTCGAAACGTCAAAATTCCTTCAAATTCACGTTTCTCGTGGTCTAATTTACTAGATTCATGAAAAACCAATGTGAACCAGTTTGCTTCCCTGGTGACTTCAAATTCGAATATCTCGAGTTCCGAAATTCGAATCGTCAAAATTCCTTCAGATTCATGTTTCTCGTGGTTCAATTTACTAGATTCATGAAAAACCAGTGTGAACCAGTTTGCTACCCTGGTGACTTCAAATTCGAATATCTCGAGTTCCAAAATTCGAATCGTCAAAATTCCTTCAGATTCATGTTTCTCGTGGTCTAATTTACTAGATTCATGAAAAACCTGTGTGAACCAGTTTGCTTCCCTGGTGACTTCAAATTCGAATATCTCGAGTTCCGAAATTCGAATCGTCAAAATTCCTTCAGATTCATGTTTCTCGTGGTCCAATTTACTAGATTCATGAAAAACCAGTGTGAACCAGTTTGCTTCCAGCCCAATATATACTCGAAGTTTAGCCATGTTCAAAATCAAAATGTACTTAATAACAAAATAAATGAATTTTCTGTTCGATTTTCTGAATTGTATGAAAAAGCTGATCACTATGCTGTGTAAACTCAAAATTATATCGCGGCAAGGCACTTCGTCAGTCGCATTGCTAAAAGAGGCAGTCACATTCTCAGAAGACAGTTACACTTCGTCAAAAGCAGCGAACTCTCATAAAGCCAAACGGTAAATCCCCCAAAATGCAAAACGAACATTTCGTCAAAAGAATCGCTACTTCGTCAAATGGTCATTCAATCAAAAGTCACTTCCTCTAATGGTCTATCTTGTAAACAAATCGTCACTCTGTCAAACAGTCACGCCATCCAAAGAAATGAATACATTGTCAAAATAATCGGTCACTTCTTCAAACAGCAATATCGTCAAAGAGTTTTTTACTTCGTAAAATGACCACTTCATTGATCTCCCAGTGTCTGAAACGGCCTGACCTTCTAGCATCAAAAGCACCGATCACTTCTGCGAAACAGTAGTTTACGTTGAAAAATGATTACTCCATCAAATGGACAATTCCAAAAGGAACCACACTCTTGAAACAAAGATCACCCTGTCAAATGGTCATGACGTCAAAAGAAACGGACACATTGTTCATCAAATTGTTACTTTATCAAGCGACTATTTCCTAAATGAGTCACTATCAAGCGATCACTTAATCAAAGGGTCACATCCAGAAAAGAATCGTTTGATTTGTAAAAACTCTTTACTCCATCAAACGGTTATTTCCTTAAAAGATTATACCCTATAAAGAAACATACATTACGTTACACGTTCATATCCTCAAAAGAATACACACATCATCAAAAGAATCGGTTACTTCGTCAAACGATCATTTCCTCAAAAGAGCAGTTTACATTAAAAAAAAAAAAAAAGTTTCATCATTCACTTCCTCAAACGACCCCACTCTCTAAACAAAGGTCACTTCGTCAAATATCATGACGTCAAAAGAAACTGATACATCGTGAAACATCGGCCAGTTCGTCAAATGCCTAGTCTATCAAATGATTATATCCTCAATCAGTGACTCTATTAAGCGATCATTTCCTCAAACGTTCACATCAATAAAGGAATCGTTTGATTCCTAAAAATTTAGTCCATCTAACGGCTACTCTCTTAAAGGAATACATTCTATAAAGAGAGAGACTCTACATGCAACGATCATATCGTCAAAAGAGACAGATACATATCAAAAGAATCGGTCACTTTGTCAAATGGTGACTTTCCTCAAACAGTCACGTCGTAAACAATTATATATTCTCCAGTAAGAATGACGGGTGTCCAGAATGACGAGTAACTGATGTTACGTCTCTTAATTAATTTATTTCACAATAAATAAAGAGAAGTAGGCTTTTTATATATTAAAAGATACGAAACAAGAGAGCCATTAATTTACTGAAGATGGTCATTATATAGAGACGTCAAAGAGCGACAAAGATAAGAAGAAGTAATATTTCAGATGATGAAAGACCAGGTAGGAAGAAAACGCAGGGAAAAAAAGTAACTCTTTTCCTTTCATTGTATGAAAGATTTATGTCGAACAGAGAAATCCCCTTCTTTCAGTCTCCTAGTTGAAGGCATTAGTAAAGCCAGCGACTTCCTTCGCCAGTAAGCTGTCAACTTCTTCTCGACGCCTCAGTTCGCTACTGATGGACTTTTCTTTTGGTTCGTTGGCGACAAGGATTTCCAACTTCTTGTCTCTGCTGGACAAATCCATACTTTGCCTCTTTTTCTTTCTTTCTTTCTTCTCAGATGACGACCCTCTCGTTTATTCTGTCCCCACTTTCTGTGTCTTTTTTTTAGAGGACAAGCCGAGAGGCGGGAAATGTGGGAAATTTTGTTTCTAAAGTTCTCGTTCCCTTAACTAATTGCAATACTATTTCAAACCAATGGGCTTAAGAGAGATTTTGCCAAGCTTTTGTTTGCTTAGAGTTTGTCAACAATGGTAGTTCTTGTTCTCTCCAGCAGAGTGTGATAAAAAGAAGAAAGAAAGAAAGAAAAACAATATATGTTGCTACAACAACAACAACGAAAGACCCATATTTGTAGTTCAAATTTTACACATTGTTAATTTTACATAATTTTTCTTTCATACAACAATAGATGCAACATTAACAACGGGATTTTTCAACCATAAATCATGTTTTGAAACATCTCTTATAGGTGGATGCTTTCGGTCATAGAAAGCTTTATTATTTTTAAATGGATAGTATCAAATACAGTATTTTAAAAATATAATACACAGGTCAACAAAAAAAAAAATGAAAAATGTCTGCGGCCAGTATACTTTTAATGGATTCTAAGTATATTGTACACGCTGAAACAAAAACTAACGTTAGTTTTGTTAAATTGGCTTTAGGTATTGAGATAATGGGCATCAATATAGATGTATCTTGAATGAAATATAATATGTATGTCGCTACTATGCGGCAAAAGTTGTGACATTGTAGACATAATTTTCTGCCGAATTTGATTAGTCATTAATACAGTATTTGCCTTAGTTTGGAAATGCTTCCATTTGTGTTACTGAAATGATGTTTGTTTCTTCATTCCTTTCAGTGAAAGATGAGCTTTGCAGGAAGATGCTGTAGAAACATCCAGATGTTTTTCTTGCTACATCTTGGCGAATACTGTCAACCAAAACAAAGGAGGAACATCACTGACCTTGTGAAGCAAGCATATTGTGCATATTTCGGTATGAAAATTGGACACCAAGACAAAAGTTGGGTATTTGTAGATATAGAAAAAAGCTTTCGACAACGTAGATTAGAATATCATGTTCAGAGCATTGAAGAATCTGAAAGTGGATTACAGAGACAGAAGAATAATATACTAGCTTTCCAGAAACCAGACAGTTGTTATAGGAAGAGATCAGAAGCAAGAATAAGTAAAGGGGTAGGGATGCGCACGAGTCGAGACACATTTTGCAAAATTCGAGACGAGTCGAGACAAACATATTTCTCGACTCGAATTTTCAAGTCGAGACACGAGTCGAGTCGAGACTGCTCGTAAAAATCTCGACTCGACTCAAATGTCTTGAAAATCTTTCTATAATTTTAATATTATTTTGAAGAAAATATTCACGCAGAAATATCCCAGAAACCAATTCCAGCATTTATTACTTTAGAAAGGTACAGAACGCATAAATTTAATAGTTAATCTTTCGAGATCAAGATTTAATTTTCAGCTCAATTCAGTTAATTAAAACTAATAATTAGTATCGTGATATTTGATTGTACTTCAAATATAATAATAGATCTTGCATTGTATGCAACCTTAATAAGTTAGTAATCCAGTTTGAAAACTCTAGAATTGCAAACATACAGTAAAGAATAAAGTGGAGAGGCTGTTATTGTTAAGCGATGGTATCTTGCTATTTTTGGGGAGAGTTTTCTAAACTTTGACCGGATTGAATAACATTTATAATTGATCTTAACGAACTCTGAATAAGACAGTAAAGGGAACTACTCAATTTCATGGAGAAGATATGGATTCCCACTGTTAAAATCTCTGTTATTCCCGTGAAGATGTCAACGGATTGATTACAATAAGGAATCACTCTAGTTGTCTAGTGCAATAAATAAATAAATAAATAAATAGCTTTCGTTCAAAGGTTACCGTGTAAAGTTACAAACGGAACTATTATTAGAATCTTATAGAAGCCACTAATCTATAACTAATAACTTAATTCATGACCCTAATAACAAATTATACAAGGTGAGTCAAATAAGTGTTACAAGCCAATATCTCGCGAACTATGCATCAAATAAGAAAAAGGTTAAGAGTCGATGTGCAATACAGAGAAGCCTAAAAAGTTGGTAAAACATGAGGCTCTCCCCACCTCCCATTTTGGGGGAGAAGGTGTACGCGAAATTTTCCAATGGAAACATAAGTCGAGTGATACCTCCTTCGAAAGAGCTTAGAAAATTGAACAATTTTTGTAGGAAACAATTTTTGATATGGGCCACCGTTTTCAAGATGGCCCCGCTTCATAATCACCATTTCAGATTAGTGCTTCATAATCACCAAGATCCCAGTTTCAACTTTTCGAGGCAACATTTCTGGATGAAGTTTAAAGAAATTTCTTCCTCAGTCCCATTAGGTGAGTGCTTGTATGATACCTTAAATATCTCTCTTTATTTTCTTTGGAATGTTTAATGGTATTTCACTACACATGGCATTTTGTTAATAAATAAATAATACAAATCACTCGTGTAGTATTGAAACTGTGAGGTCATTCGGCATAACACTTTTTCATATGTGTAGTACAAAATAGTTCACCAAAAATCCACAGTTAATTCTAGCAAATAAAGTTACGAAAAATTCAACTCAGAGTTCTTTTGTTAATATTCTTACAGAAAGTGAACGAAAAACACGAATTTTCAATTTCTCAGTTTTGTCATTCGAGTCCAACTAGCAACGTTAACATGCTGTACATTGCTAAGTTAAAACAAGGATTCTGGATATGAAGCAAGTTACCTCCATAGTACTATTATTGGACTGTTTATATTATATTATTACATATTATTATTATTATTATTATTATTATTATTATTATTATTATTATTATTACTGAGAATAAATTTCTTCTATCACCGCCGATGCATGACCATCCAGCTAACTGGAATGAGTGTGGCAATCGATTATATGGAAACATGAAGAGGTGTCGAAGCAAACGTTCTCAATAGTAGTAAGTCATTTTGTTTGAAAGTTTCCATTGGCACACAATGAATGAAGTTTCACCGATTAGTTGTGTATGAAAGCGGAATATACAACGTATTTTAACCCAGGCGTACAATGAAAGAGTTTCACGACAGGTTCTATTGCAGTTCGTGAAGTCAAGTACATACCAATCAATTTCTCGTGGATATTGCGAAGGAACTAATGGACATTAAAAGCATCTTACCACAGAGATACATAAAGCTGAATGTACTCGGACGTCTTCAATGTGTACAAGAACACACACTGGGCTGTGTAAGGTGTCGAGTACCCCGATAACTCAAAGTATTTTACCAGGAACGTTTGGTTTCTGTAATCGTGTAAGTATATATTTCGTACCATGACTTGAGCTCACTCATATAATTAGGTGAATTTGGACAAGAGAAAGTTTGTTCGTTTGGACATTCCTTGTAACTAGGTGTTGCGATAGGTCTCGAAGCCTTTGTACTGTTGCATCGTCCGCCGACGACACGGGAGTACTTAAGTTTAATCTATGAGAGACCACGATTTCCTAGTTGCTATAACCCTAACCTACAACAACGCCCGAGTCGAACCAGAATCTTGGATCAATGACTTCATTTTTTTTAAATTTTCATTTTTTGTAGTAATAAATTTCCTTGTGGGAGTAAATTGCAAACCTTTCAGTTTTGATTTCTTAAACGGTACACGTTAGCTTGTCCTTCTGTACCTCGCAAGTATGTAAACCTTAGATTGATTACAGACTTTCCTCAATCTTTATTTCTTTATTACGTATGTCGAGACTACGTGAAATCCATAAACTGGTAAATAATTTAAAATCAACCACATGTTGGCAATAACACACCACCGTGTGAGCCTGTTGCTGTAGGAAGATTCGGTCTTCCAAGAAAATAGTATTTATTTCAGCATACATTTGAGGACAACAAAGTGGAACACGGCATCTTCGATTGCAAACCAAACAGCCTCGTCACTACAAAGACACCATTCATATGGAGGAGAAAATACCGACTTCGCAAGAAGAGAATCGACTACAGGATTTCAAAATTGTAACGGAACGAGGCTCTGACGTCACAGCTGTTATCATTCCTAAATATTAATGCCCTGACGTGAGGAACGACCAGACCTTTCAAATACAGGAATGGAACTATCAGAGGGTGGAGCTTACAGAAAGTACCGATGTATCGAAAAGGGTTTGCAGAGAAGAACTCGAGTAAGGGAAACTGAGAGTTCCAAAGCAACAACATAAACGTCTGTGGATATACAATAGCACCATTGAATTCTGCAAGACTTCAATCATCTTTGAGGTAAGGTGAAAGCACTAACATACGGAAAACGCTGTTTCTATTTCAATTCTTATCTCCTTTATTTACTATTCCTTTTCGCCTGTACATTCTCAATAAAACCAGCATCTGAATTATTTCTTATACTGACACGTATGAGTTGTGCGAGTATCTGATGAAATCTGAGCTACAACAATACCTAGTTCGTACCATTTTTGGTAACAAACTAAGTATTCTTAATAATGATAAATTTCCAATATAGGTATTGATGGTGAAGACCTCCATTAGAAATCAACTCTAAGATTCTTTTCTGAGTACGAACTACGGACTTTTGTTCAAAAGAACAATACTAAAGCTCAAATACGGTAATTTGAGCACTGAACAGTACATAATTTGTGAAACATTCAGAACACCTCGTGGTATTTGACATGGCGTGCGAAGTAACTTTGCTGAAACTATGAGAATTACTGATAACGTAGTGGATCTAGTAGTGTCTGTGTTTTAGTGCTTATTTTGTTCTGTGTAAGTAAAATCTGAGCTACAGTAATAATTAGTTCGTACTATCTTCGAAAGCAAACTTAGCACTCTTAATAATCATTCTTTTCCGATATACGCATTGGTGGTGGAGACCTCCATTAGAAAACAACCCTGAGATTCTTTTCTGGGTACGAATGATGGCATTTTGTTCAAAAGAACAATACTCAAGTTCACTCCATTTAAACATGGAAAAGTACATAGCTTGTGGAACATTCAGAGCACCCTGTAGTATTTGACATGGCCTGCAAAGTCAGACAACACTTTGCTGAAACAACGAGTATTACTGATAATATACTAGATTCACATTGACGTGGCATACTTCCAACTTCTCGTTGAATCACTTCCAAACAGCATCCAGGCTAGAGACGCTGATATCGTGTATAGGTAAGTTGTACGTACAAGAGGGACATTTTTTTTCTTGTCCGATATGCTCATAATAATATACATTCGTAATGAGACAATAGATGCTCTACCATGACATTCATCTAGGAGATAGGAAGTGCTATAGATGCATAAACCTGTCCAGCAAAACCACGATTCACAAACCCTATTTAGCTGTGCGGAAGACTTCCTATTGTTCTCTCATTGTATTCCACAAAGCAGAAACCTGATTGGATGGTAATGAGCTGAATAATTAGGGTACGAGAAAACTTTTAATATGCAAATGCTCTCTCGCTGTTATATCAACGAACTAGTAGCTTTTACAAAAAGAGAAAGAAAGAGATGGTGAACCAAATTTAGTTAACGTTCGCTTTTGATGATATTTTAGCATTAGAGTGGTTACAATGAAATAACTTTTTAGTTTTTGTGCAAATAATGGAAGTCTTGTCTCTTCAAAAAGCTTATCTAGTCTTTATCCTTAGAGTTACTTTCATTACGATACAATTTGAAGAAAAAATTAGATAATCTAGGTAATATAGCACTAGAACCTAGTGGTAATGATTAAAATCTTAATTATTATTTCAGCGCTAACGTAGATGCATATCAAAATTATAACAACAGTAATATGGTTTCCCTATACGGGGTGAACTATGGAAAACTAAATCGGTTTTACGCAGAAAAGAATACCGTCAATTAGATTTGTCTTTAAATAGAAGAAAATTCTGTCCTCATCGTTGGTCTAGTGGTGCACTTTTGGTGTATAGTCCCAGATTCGATTCCCAGCGGTAAAACATTGAAATTTGAAGATATTACGGTCCTTGTAATGGTGGCAGTATAAGTCCATATTGCATTTATCCCCATTGCGACAATTCTTAGGACGAGAATGATTACAGTACTGATGAGAATGCAAAGGACAAAGACTTTGTAGTGTAGTAACCATACAAGACATTTATTTCTGTTATTTTTATGTATATATACTTGGGTTCATTTCTTGTCTCTGTGTTCTTCCTGTTCTTATATTTCTAGTTTCATTCCCCGGTAATTTAAGTTTTGTGCGTCATGCAGTTGCTATGTATCACCGTTTGTATATTCACTCCCAAGGTGCACATTAATTGCAACACAAATGAACACGAAATTCTATTGTCGTTTTTTCTTTCCCGTCCCAATTACTGGGCTTCTTCTACGCCTACTTACTTTCCACACGTTCAACGCAGGTATAAACATGGGATCCTAAGCAGCCCCATCATCGCGGTTATTTCGACATCTCGGATATATTTTTGGTACCTTTTTGACTGAATGAAATTCACTTTTCTTACCACACCTGCGAACTTCACTGAACGGTTGGTAAACATCTTTGTTGTTTGTCATAATAAAATGTCACATTTGTACCACTTCCGACTTTAGTAGAGAGATTGGAGTGGTTTAACTGATGGCAGAAAACTGTTATTTGCTATCTATTACCATAGTATAGTTTAGCGATCAACGTTAAAACCGGAAGTAATTAATTTCTGCAACTTTAATGGTTTGAATATGCTGTTACGAAAGATCACCCATTTTAAGAATGTTAAATCGATTCTGAGGAAAAAGGATAACGCTTTCTTGCCATCTCTTATCGTGTTGGTTCTACGTAGATCAATAGATATTGAAAACTGTAGGTGTAGTGGATTCCTGTTACTTCTGGTTTTATTAGAGAGTTAAGGATAGAGCTAAATTGTACTCTTTGGAAGCCTAATCGATTGTAAGAATTCACTCCTCACTATCTACTAAGGTTAATTCACAATGCCGTGCCGTTACTCCTTTCTATACCATTTCTGTTGGTTCTGGTCAACTTCGTGTCGCTTTGTATGCTCCGAAGAAAGCCGAAGGATCGCCGGTATGATGACCGTGCTGGTACCTCTTCGAGGATTCCTGTACGAGAACGAGACAGGCATAGTGATTCACGTTAAGACTTGAAATGGTTGATTTTTCTACTATTTCCGGTTTAGATGCCATTTGTATCAAATAATTCAATCCCTAACTTTTGATTCTGGCCAGAATTGATGGCGCTCCATCAAATAGTTCTTAAGATTTCTTCTCTCTCGGACGTATGGACGAACGGACGGACACACACACTGACAAAGTAGATTGATAAGACTTTTGCTTGGTAAACCAAAGTCTTTTAAAGAAAGGAATTATTCATGCAAAATTTTTTTCCTACTTAGAGGAAACAGACTCACGGCCCATCATTTGACCATCACTCCTTTAGAGAATCTAGGTCTTCACTGGTTGGCAAAGAAACTTGTACTATAGACATTCATAGCCAAATTCTTTGAACTATACTTAGAACGTACTTAACCCATATATTTTCTTCATTTCAATGAACACAAAAATGAAAACATGCTAAAGGTCTCCTATGTTAGTCTTAACATTTTTTTCTCCTCTCGTTCCCATAATATTTCTTCCCTTCTATGACCAGATATTTGTGGATATGACATGTGCAGTTTGGCTCTCCTATAACCGTATTTGAAAGACCATTAACTCCTCCTGGTTTTGACACACGGCATTTTGATGGAGAATCAATGTCGCAAATGATGTGAAGTTCGATTCCCAAGACATCTTGTTTTAACGCCACAATGAAATGAGATATGGCGGAGAGGTTATGGATATGTGATAAAGAAAAAAGAGCCCAATAATGATGTCTTCTGGGAAAATAAAAAAGAAAGTAATACCTCATAAATCCTCAATATTAAGTAAATAATTATCGGACTTTCAATTACTTGGTTTTAGTGGTTATGGTTATAAG
The DNA here is from genome assembly GCF_964235325.1 of Thermobia domestica. NCBI lineage: Eukaryota > Metazoa > Arthropoda > Insecta > Zygentoma > Lepismatidae > Thermobia > Thermobia domestica. The sequence goes on along the minus strand of NC_137455.1, from coordinate 338,961,887 downwards.
GTAATGAAAAATGCAAAGGGTGCCGCAGCTCCTATAGAAGAGGAATCGAGTTCCTAAGGAATATTCCTAGTAACCACAAAGCAGAGAAACTTACAGTACTTCTTACTATGTGATGTCTCTTTCCATCACGTATATGAGACATGGATCTCAATTATGAATTGCTAGAACATTTAATGCGTATACGCTAGACCGTTTTCACAAATATAGCGTATACTAACCCCACAGAAGTTCGATGTTTCGTAAATTTAAAGTGAGTATACGCTGAACCAAAATAAAATATTGGGTGGGTATACATCGTATACGAGGTGCATTGAAGTTATAGTACTTCCTATTTTTTCTCACTAACTAATCACACGGAAACTATGAAACTTGTGTCCCTTCTCGACGTAATCTCTCCACAGTCGTACACATTTTTCGCAACGTCGACACATGATTCCATGGCCGCAGCGAATGCTTCTTTAGGAATCTGTTTTGACCACTGGAAAATTGCTGGTGCAATAGTGGTACGGCTAGTCAATGTGCGGCCACAGAAAGTGTCTTTCATCGTTGCAAACACCCAAAAGTCGCTAGGGAAACGCGTCAATATTGCCTGGCAACATGCATGCGCGCAGCCTTGTGAAGGTCCGTCAGGACCAAATAAATAGCAAGAAACTCTTTTAAATATGAATTTAGTGTTGCCAAAACAGAGAGACTCTTGGTGTTAATATCTCTGTGCTTTCAATTTTTATGATGCTTTAATGATGCCTTAAAGCATCTAATGAATGATTTCAATTTATAGAGCATAAACAGCAAGTTTTTTTTCTTTTTTTAGTATAGATCCAATATTCCATGAAAAGGTTCCATCTTCTCCCTTATCTTATCTTGACATTTCTGTTTATAATATTGGCTCCTTATAGTTTAAAAGTAAATCGTAGCTTCAAAATGCGAATAAAAGCTCACTTTACGAAGTTGACATTACATATATCAAGAATGTTATTGCATTCATACAACTGTAACACAAGCCAGTCCGAGCATTATTACAACTTCAATGTGTTATTTCAACCAAGACTCCGGTCTTGCAATCAACATAGGCCTTGTGTTGTGGTTAATACAAGCATAGTATTATCGTTTGACACAGCTCCGGTGTTGAGATAATATAAAAATAACACTGCGTCGGTGTTAAAGAACGACGTGATTAAGAGAAGGACTGCGCAAATAGGACCAGCACCACGCTGTTTTTTCAATATATTTATATACCACGTCTTGCCAGTAACTCCCCGGCTCGTATTATAAAACAAGCCAATAAGCTACAAATATTGATCACTGCATTATTTATTAGCAATTAGCGAAACCTTTAATTTACTAAGAACAACGAGTTAGATAAGGTATCACAGTCAACTCAAAATCCTGTCTATTAGTTACAGCTATACTGTAATTTGCAGGATGCACATTACCTTGTACGGATATGATAAATAACTAACTCACATGGGAAATTTGTATTAGTTTATATTTTTAGCTATGAACAAAGCTTTACTTAGTATGTTTAATATCTAACGAATACCAAGCAAGGCATATTTACTACAAGCTTTGACGTAAATGTTTTTAAGAGTTTAAATTTCCTAACAAAACTTACATTAACAGAAGTGTTATTATTTGTTTCCAATGTTCTTACACTTTTTTCCGTTGCATTTCATCCCACGAAGAATATGTTAAGTAGTTGACTTTTGAGCGTACTGAATTATGGCGGCGTGCCAAATATCATAAAAGAAAAAAAAACTTATAAAATATGAAAGTGATGTTTGTATATTTCGATTCATGATATGTACCTATGGTTGTCGAGGTATCAATATGGTTCTATAGCAAAAAACTAAAATCATAAATTTGGCAATAGTGAAGAAACCACGGATGATGATAATATTGGATCAGCTCAATGATTCATAACTTTTGTCCAACTAACGGCCAACAATCTGACGCTACGAGTTATCTATTATAAGGTGTGTTTTTAGTTTATTTTTTTAAAGTTTAAATTTGTTTTTAGTCTTGAAGGTGAGATAGTGTGGTGGGTAATGGTTTATACGGTAGAGGTTGGTCTTGCACCGGGTTCAAACACCGCTCACAGTTAGGACTCCACTTAAAAGAAGCTCCTGCCTTTCATAACAAGGGAAAACCAAAACTCAACTCAAAATTCATATAATTGCATTAAGATTACTGCTAATACTTTTGCAGAGTACTTAGTTCTACAAGTAATTACCTCGTGTTTATTAGCTAGTTAGTCATTGAACTAGGATTAGCTTCTCTAATAGTACTAGTAGTAATGGTGGATTAAATAATACTAACAATATAGTAATATAGGAAGTGCTGTAGCGGCAGTGCATTGGGATAGTGGAGGCGTATCGGTATAATTTGTGGCTTTTAAAAAATGAAATGAAATCTTTGAGTTTTACGTCCCACGATTATGCCGGTTAGGCTAAATGAGACGGTGATGATGAGTAATGAATGAAATGGTGGAATGAAGAAAGTGGGAGGAAACGGGAGAACCGAGAGAAAACCCACGTACACGGTGTTTGTCCACCACAAAATTCATTTGGCGGGGCTGGGATCGAACCCGAGACCCCAAGCACCAGAGGTGAACGCTCTACCACTGAGCCACCGCGGCCCAGATTTGTGGCTTTTAGTTTAATCAAAACTGTGTGATGATCAACCATTCTTATTTTTGTTTCAATAGAGATATTTTCCCCCTCTCTTTCTACGCGTTTTCTTATAACGTTCAGCCATCAAGTTTCCGTTCCGCCACTAACATCATATCTTATTGATTTGATGCTGGAATTTGATATCGTTTTCAGTATATGTGAAATTCATACAATATTTCTTCTCTGCCTCCCCTATCTCTCTGTTCTTCTCTAAGTGTGTGTGTAAGTCTGAGAGTGGGAGGGGTACCTATATGTGTGCTCTTCCTGGATTGAAGGAAAAATGCTCAGCGAACTGTGTTCCAAAAGCATTCGTTGAAGGAAACAAATTATAAATTACATTCACTTTCGCATGCATATGCCAAAAACTTTGCTAATAGGAAATGTAATAGAATGAGAAAAAGGAGATTACAAAGTTATTGAGTTTCGTAATATACCGCAACTGTAGGTCATCTTCTGATGAAATATGCAATTCAATCTTTTTTTGTGGGGTCAATGGGTAATAAGTAGAAGGATTTCGATGATTTTGCATCTTTTTTTCTGATGAATAGAAACCTTGAGTGATTTAAAGCACATTTGTTGCATTATCATATATATATATATTTACCAATGTATGTTTATAACTGCATCTTTTTCTCATTTTAAACATTTTTACGTGCATTTTTAGTATATGTTCCTTATTTTCACTCTATATCTTCTAAAAGGTTCACGGAATATTTTTAAAAGCGAAACAAGATGCGGTACGTATTCTCTAAGTTACGCTCACTTTACGTAAAGAAAAGAACACACCAGGTTTTGGTGGCTTCGACTTGTGTATTATTAGAAGTTGCAATTATTTTATGAATATGTCCCCCTTTCCCCTTCACCCGTTCCACCTTCAACTGTGTATATATTTCTAGATCCATTGTAATCTAAATTATCAGTTAAGACAGGCAGTTTTGTACAGATTGCAGCGTAGTTATTGCAAAATGCCTAAAGTTAGAAAGAGAACATCTTAAAAAACAATCGTTTTTTCTGAATTTGGTGGTGGAAAAGGTTTTATTGAGGATGGCTTTGCTGTCTAATGTAATATGTATAATACTACAGTTGGAGCTGAAAGCAGGGGTAAAAGTGCGGGGGACGCGGGGGGTACGCCGTCCCCTCACCTCCAAAAAATATGTACGGCGTCCCTCCAGTTCCTAAAAAAATTACAATGGGCAAAGATAGACAGGGAAACAGGGGGACTTCGTGCCTCTACCTACATTTTCAGATTTACTTTTACCCCAGGCTGAAAGAGAATTTACTGTGGAACATCATATACAGGAGGGAGAAAAACAAACGTGGACCTAAGCTACGTGCTTCCAAAAAACTAAAAAGTAGTAACTCCTTGGTCAGCGTGGTGTATAAAATAAATCATTCTGTGTTTTTCAACGATTGGTATGAATGAGGAATTTATCTGTGGTGCTCAGATACCTTTGAGTAAAGTAGACAATGTGAAATTGTTCGCTATTTCAGAGCTTGACCATTCCCTGATTCTTCGACATTAACCCTTAAATACTAACCCAGGGTGAAAAAAAAACCTAAGAAAATTATTTTCGCTTACCGCCAAAAGAGGTTACAACCTACAAAACTGTCTTCCGGTGTGTTTTATTTGTTTTTTATCACTCAGTGGGCAAGTGGAAGTGGAAGTATACAGACGTCTATAGTTTGACTACTGCATTGAACATAGGGCGAAAATTCGCCCGGGGTTAGTAATAGTGTGCTTATATAAACACTTAGTAATTGACAGTTAATTAAGAATTACGTAGAAAGAATTTACGATCAAACAATGCTGCGTGATGTAAACGGAAAAGAAAAATGGATTTCCGCGGGTGTAACATGTGATTCGCAGGGACAAAATGTTGTAAATATTGTTACTGTTGTGACGCACTATGATAGGTACAATACATGGTAAAATATGTATTCTAAATTGGAAGATGCTAAATATTTCACCATCAGAAAATTAATTACAAACACACGTTATTGTTTGTTTGTAACATACGAAGCGCCGTACCGGTACACACCACCAAAGGGTACTGAATTGATGCAAACTATGTGTTTTTGAAAAATAAAAATACACTTCTCCGAAATCCTGATTTTTATGTACATTTAGTCTAATTTAAGGTGTTATTTTACAAATTTTAATACCAGGTTTATTCTATTTTCGTATTGAATTTGAACTCCGCAAAACATATGGACTCCTTCCGATATAAATTTCTGCTAAATGTATCTAAAAAGGGATATAATATTTACATTCAGTGGCGACAAATTTTACCTTTTGGGTGCCGATAAATTTTAATAAAGTTTTGTATATAACAAACTAATTTCGGGGAGCTTGAGCCCGATAGCCACCCCTAAATACGTCACTGTTTACATTCTAAGGCTCAATAGCACAGTTTAAAGCGTTTCTAAACATATTTTAGGTAATTTTTGAAAGACGTTTAGTACATAAATGCATTTTATATTTTGCATTCTGCAAATTTATACTGCAATAAAATTCTAACTTAGTAATAAGTATTTAGAGATAGTTGATAAATTCTAAGCAGTCAGTTTGCGAAGGCTAAAATGTGTCCATTGTTTAAATGTGACGAAATCCTGAAGTTAATGTAGAACCAATGACATCATATAGGGGAGGGCAAGGTAGGCAATTTCATGAAGTATAATGTTGACACTCAACAGTATTTACACGTGAAGAAATAAACCATTTTGTTCTGTTACACATGTAAAAAGAATAGATTATTACGAAAAGTTACGAAATTACTTCTATTTTAGTCACTAACTATATTAGCAAGTATTAAATGCCCCATTGTGTTACTGTGGTAACATTTCCTGTTCCTTTCATGTAGACGTTATCAATGCAATAATCAATATCAATTTATCAACAGTACTAGCTCCATTACAATGTTCCTATTACTAATTCATAGCAATACTACTACTACTACTACTACTACTACTACTACTACTACTACTACTACTACTAATAATAATAATAATAATAATAATAATAATAATTTGATTTGAATTTATCGTCCCCTTTAGCAGCGAGGCTATGCGAGACGTGGGCCTACAACTTAACGAGGGATCCAAACCACATGAGCTTCCATCAGAAATCGAATCCGGGTCTCCCACGCCAAAGACACGTTTGCTAACTGCTTAGCCACGAGGATTTTATTATTATTATTATTATTATTATTATTATTATTATTATTATTATTATTAGTAGTAGTAGTAGTAGTAGTAGTAGTAGTAGTAGTAGTAGTAGTAGTAGTATACGCTGATATGCGCTACAGAAAATCCTTGTGCAGTACATTAAGTTTTACGTCATTCTGAAAAAGTGAGAGTATGATGTGCAATTTTAAGAAGATTTGTGGGTCCAATTTTTTCAACATGACTGTAGATTCAGAAGTGTATAGTAATATCATCACTCAATTTGTAGCTTGATTTAAGGAAGACAAACGTTACTCTTGGTTCCAACAGAATGGAGCAACAAGCCATACATCAAATGAGTGAACGGAAGATTATCAGGCATTTTTTTGGGAATCGATTGATATCGAAAAACTTGTGTCCGCCTCGTTCGCCAGACCTAAGCCCTCCAGATTTCTATTTGTGGAGTTATCTTAAGACCATAGTGTACAGAAAACAATCCGGAACAATCCAGGACTTGCAGGAGATTATAACCAGATCAATGAGAGATATCCTGGTCACAACATTACACAAAGTGACTTCCAATATATGTTGATATGCTAACTTGTGCCTAGCAGATGATAGTAAACATTTGAAACATCTTCTCTAAATAAAAAACTTTGTTGCTCATCATTATGTAACGACAAACTCTAGTCAAGGTAAATATTTTCATGTGATAATACTTGAAATGCGAAGAATTTGTAACTGTTTATAATTTCCTTAAATTAGAGTTCGCGGGCTTTAGAAACGCAGTGTATGAGCTTATAGTTGCTTCTAAGACTCTCTGAACAGTGTATAAATTTCTGATCCCAACAATCATGACGTCATAAACTGCACACTCAACTTAATGGTCTAAGGCAAAAGATTTGAAATCGGTTATTAGTTTATTTAATAGTATTTTGTAGATACTACCTGGCTCAGTTCCTATAAGAAAATGTTTGAAAACGGTTATTACTATATGTAATAGCATTTTGTACATACTACTTGGCTCCTTTCTATAAGAAAAGGTTTGGGAACGGTTATTACTATATGTAATGGATGTTGTAGATACGGTCTGGCTCACTTCCTGTAAGAAAAGGTCTGAAAACGGTTATTACTATGTGCAATAACATTTTATAGATACTGCCTGGCTCTTCCTACAAGAAAAGGCTTTGAAACTGTTATTACTATATCTATTAGCATTTTGTAGATACTAGCTGCTAAGTTCCTATAAAAAGGTTTGATAACCGTTATTACTATAGGTAATAGCATTTTGCAGATACTTCTTGGCTTACTTCTTATAAGGAAAGATTTGAAACCCGTTAAATATTTTGTAGATACTACCTGACTCACTTCATGTATTTTTGCTATTGTGCATTGTATTTTATTTATGCACTAAATAAAAAAAAAAGAGGGTGAGTGGTGATAAAGACTCAAGATTATTTTCAGATGTGTTAAATGAGACTTGCATGTGTTGCACAAACGTATTAGCAATATTTATTTTGCTATTCAGATGACGTTATTCATAAGCTAAAGTACTCTGTCGTAACTACGTTTTGTCTTTCTAACGTAAGTCCAAGAGAATTCTGAATTTGAAAAGATATTGGGTAGACAATAGGTTTTTTCCATATTCTTCATACGAGCTTTAAATTTCCCGTTTACATATAGGACGTATTTCTTCAGATATTTAAATCAGAGTAATGTTTTATACAAAAATGTCTTATTGAATACCCTCGTTTGTTTTCCGTATATGAATACCTTTTGTGACTTATGCTCTGCATTGATTTTCATATAACAAACTATTCTTAACTTTGCTGCAATTCTAGGTCTCAAATACGTAACATTTTTACACTAATTTAAAAAGGCCAATAAACAAATGGGATTCAACTTCTAAAAATAAAACAAGTTTCAACACATATTTACGGAAAATATTCTAAATATCTCTCAGACATCTAATGGAGAAAAGTGGAAAACAAATTACATTATCCATAATATGCCGAGTTTCTCAGGTCTACGATATGCTCCAAAATGTTAAAAATAAATAATTTATGAAAACATTTCTGTCAGCTGGAAAGCAAGAATTTTACAGTACAAGGTGTTTCAAAAGTCGAAGGCTGAAAGTTATGTTGACAAATATCATGTCTGAGTTCCAGGAACTCAATACCTACACCTCTTATAGATGTTGAGAAGCGTCATCTGAAGTGTCAGCATTTGAAGTATTTGGAACATCTGTTCCTGTCTCAGGTGCTTGGGACTAGTATGATTTATATGATGATTACCTCGATCTTTCGGAAAGAGAGAAACGAATGTGGTAAGTCTGACGCGATTAAATGAAGATGGTGATAACCGCTGCAAAGGAATATGGAGAAGGGGGTAGCATCACTAAGCAAGAAGATGAAGTACAGACTGCTGCCGGTCTGTTATAGAATGATTGATGATTTAACTGATGGTTGCTGGAGCCAATCAGATGATGCCGTGTGGAAGAGGAATTTCTCTTCATAAGTGTGTCTATCATGAATGGTTTCATATCTCGTCTTAGTGGGTTGAAGTCTTCATGATGGTATCAATTATTTCACAAAGAAGTGATAGTTTCGTGAGTGAATCCGTGGCGGCACGCAATTGTGGTAGGTTTCCCCCTTACGATTTGGAAGATCTGGAAATTTAAAATCTCGAATGACGTCCATTACATGCTGTAAAGGGGAAACGGCGGAAATTTCTGTCAGCTTCTGTTCTGAACATACCAGACGGTGGCTATCTAGGAGAAATAGCTGTATCGGCATAAGTAGGGAGGGTCTTGGCTTGATCTGTGTGGAGAGAATTCTCTTCTCGGACGAGCGGTAGAAGCTCATTGGAGGAGGGCACATTCTGAACTTTGAAGCGAAGAGCGATGATCTTGTCTATATACCTAATTGGACAGCCTTTGAAATTTGCTGTATGGCAATCTCAAATCTCGTCTCGTGGACAACACAAAGTTTATGTATAACAGAAACCCAAAGAATAATTTGCTCCCAACTGTCTACTTATTGAGAAGTGCCTCTCTGGTGGTGTATGTATTTTATAGCATTCTGTTAATTCTATGATAATTCTTAAGGAAGTATTATTGCCGGTGAGTGTGGCCATTTTAGGAGAGCAGGTTCTTCCTAAGTATGTGGTAATTTTAGGTGAGCATGTTACCTAACAACGGCCCAATCTTTCAATTACACCCAGCCACTAGCCAAGCCAGGTGCTTGGAGCACCAAGATGATCTTCAAAACTTGTTCTGTCCATTCAATTTTTATACACGAAAGTTATGGAACATCAACGGTCATTCTAGAGAAGTTAGCTAAGTACCTTCCTCCATCATCGCTTACACGACTGAGCTATACTGTTTAAGCAATGGTCCCTATTCCCGTGTAAATCATTCACAACTATGCCTAAATCCCCGAATATAAAGGGAAGAATCCCTGAATTTTGTCTATAGGGCAAAATTAATTTATCGCCGTACCAATAAGGCAAGCTGTATTTTCTATTATTCCTATCATTTTGATAACTATAGTCTATGCTCATTGAAGCTATGCATTAGTGCTACTATATTGCCATACTAGTTGTTCCTCTTCCATTTCTAGAAACTAGGGTGAAATTTTTTTAAAAAATAATTGTACTTCCTTTATCATATTATACTGTGTACTAAGATTTCAGAAAATCTTCATCCGTTTAACACAACCTTAAATTTTGGGTAAAATCATATTATATTTTCATGTAAATAAGTACTATTTGTTTGTTGACGTTTAGTGACCCTCTTGAGCACCGAGACTATATGAGACGCGGACCCACATCTTAAGAAAAAATCCGAATGATTCTAATGTGTACAATTTTAATGCTCCGCCCACCGGAAACTCGCACGCGGGACCACGTGTACCAAAGATGCACGCGCTAGCAGCTAGACCAGCGGGGAAGGATGAATAACATCTACTTATGTTCTAAGTGTTGTAGGAGTATGATGCATACATTATTTTCTTTAGAATAGGATAGCTGTTCAAATGAAATCATTCCCGCAAGATCTTACACAACGTGCAGAGGATTTAAATTCAAAATTTTTCTTTTAGCAAATTTCGTAACCTTCAACCTGTCGAAAGTAGGAAATTTTGCAAAAAGGGCAAAATTTTGTTGAAACATGATAACATAACGAAGCATTTGAAAAAGTTTTTCTCTTCTAATGACTTACAAATTTCCAACTTTCATATTAATAAGATCCCTCCCATATATATGTTTTGGTACATCAAAAAATGGCGAACATGACAAGCGAATTTTGTTCATATCACCTTCATCACCTTTCTACAACAAAGTATCTTGCTTTTCGTTCACGTTTCTAGAGTAATCACTCTGCAATTTCACAAAAGGGTTGCTATCTCACATCTTGACCAACTCACTAAGAGGTACACCCTACAAAGGACCTGACAGAACTCGCTTTGTCCGAAAAATCATAATCTAAAATTGTTATGATCATTCTTGTTTGTACACCACAAACATAACAAAGCTACTTAGAATACTCTTCTAAAGTGAATATAGAAATTTTTAGGAGGGAAGCCCATTCATGAACTTTATAACGAACACCGCGTTTTAGCTTGAATACAAACAGAACTAGTGAATGTTTGTGATGATGTCACAGCATCACATATAGACAAACGAAATCACTATTTACGTTCTTACTCTTCTATGCCTTAGCAATAGCTTGGGAAACAAAGAAGTAAAATTCAGATCTTCATACATAGTTAATGAATCATACCCATTTGGGACCGCTGTTCCATTATTGGAACATGGTTTTGGAACAACATATCAAAGTGAGTTATTTGTGGTGGGGCGGTTGGGCTTTTCGAGACAAGTGATCTGACAACAGTCAATCAGCCTTTGTAGAAGTTCAGTAGTGCAAGTGCCGTTTGACTAAAGTGTACAAATATGTCACTTGAAACAGTTTTTCTGCATGAACAAATATTGGTCCCAAATGGGTAAGAAGGAAATAAAATGTTTCAGCTTTACGTTACAAAATAACGGAGATGCATAATTAATAAAAGTGAATTGTTATGACATGAGTGTGAGATGAAAATGTAGGAGGAAACGGAAGAAATCCGAAATTAAAGTAAACGAGATTCAAATTGATATAGTCTACGATCGCACCAGAGTAAGTAAGTGTTATATAACTGAAAACATTTTAAAACTAAATTTCGTGTGGTGTGGCATCATCTGTATCAAAACAGAGCTCATTTTCCGAACATTCAAAGCTCACAGGAGTTAGATCATTTTAATGGAACTTATCTAACAACGCAGGGTGTAACACACTTATTGTAATAATATTGCACAGACATAGAGAACATCGAAAAAGACACGACACGTATTTTTTATATCGGCCAACAAGTGCACTGAAAGGGTCAAACAAGGGCATAAAAATGGGATCAAAATGAGATTATGTGGAATATAGCGAGAACAAGAAGAGATATCTGGAAAGGTTAAATGTACGAAATACTACCCATAATCCACGCAAGGCAATGAGGTAGAACACATCCATACGAAGAAAGCAGAACATCCGGAGATGGACTGATCACGTGTACAACATTGTCGCAATGTGTTACGGAACTGAACTAAGAAGGTAGTAAGAAGCAGGAAGAAAGAATTAGGGATGGTATCGAGACGAGACGAGACGAGACTTTGTACAGTCTCGGTCTCGTCTCGGTTGATAAGTAGCGGTCTCGGTCTCGATCTCGTCTCGAGTCAAAATTCGCCGTCTCGGTCTCGTCTCGGTCAACAGATGCTTGTCTCGATCTCGGTCTCGGTCTCGAAGGCCAAGTCTCGGTCTCGTCTCGGGTCTCGTCTCGAAAGTCTCGAAATAAATAGTATGAAATTAAAATTGTGAAAGCATTATTATCGTACAGTCTGTCGTGTCCGGTTCTTACTTTTTGCCTTCATTCTTGACAGAATTATGGTATGATGTACTTCTTCGTAGCTAATTTGCTAGCGCTAATGCTTTCCATGGGTGTGTTCCGGGTTCAATCATCACTGTGGGTATAACATACCTGGGATAAAACCCTAATAGTAACCCATATTTCACTTTCAGCAATAAACTTTGCCTCAAATAGCCTCAGTAGGGCCTATACAATTAAACTCTATTAAGTTAACTGCAGTACTATACAGTACTTCCTTTGAATCAGAATTGTTCAATACCTCCTAACGGATAACGCAACACATAGCAGCACGAATGTATTTAATCGTACCGAAATTGAAATTTTACAATTTCACAGTTATTATCCAAAAACACTCTGCTTTGATTGTCATTTTAAAAACAGAATATAACGTTCATTATCTTAACAAATAGAGTAAATTATTACTACCATATGTTTTGTTTCAAATCGATCAAATATTTTATTACCGTTTTACATCTGTGTTTAATTGACACTTAAACACAGGCACTTCCTTAACCTTATGGTGGGAGCTACAGCACTCATCTTTGCATCTGTGGTCTCGGGTTGGACCAACAAACAAGTTAGATTCAAAGTCTTATGTTTCGTATAGTTCGCGTCTCACTTTAAGTACATTCTGTTTCTTATACAAGTTTATAAGGTCGTAATGTATAAGGATATATCCAGTGCCGTAACATAGATTAAGCTTATTCCTGAGTTCTCAGCGGTGCATCGGGCCGCGGTGGCTCAGTGGTAGAGCGTTCACCTCTGGTGCTTGGAGTCCAGGGTTCGATTCCAATCCCCACCAAGTGAATTTTGTGGTGGACAAACACCGTATGCGTGGGTTTCCTCTGGGTTCTCCGTTTCCTCTCACTTTCTTCATTCTACCATTTCATTCATGACTCATCATCACCGTCTCCTTTAGCCTAACCGGCATAACTGTGGGACGTAAAACTCAAAGATTTCATTTCATTTTTCTCAGCGGTGCATGTGATCTTTATTCGAGAAAACTAATCATGCGTTCATTACGCTCAAATTTTATATTGCTTGAAAATTACTTGCGAAACATGGACATACATATTATGTAAGTATATAGGTAATTCGAGCTATATGTATCTATTTTCTCTGTCCCGGCAAAACAAGTGATTCTTAACTTTCTAGTTTTCTTTTGTATTAATTTTCGTAGTTTTGATGCAATATGAAGGATCAAATTTGTTTTTCGCTGTATGAATTTCGTTAAATTTTGATCTTAGACTATGTTCTTTCTAGTGGTGTAACAATTTAAGTCTAAAAGCATCCTACTACTTTGTAACTACTTAGTATAGTTTGAAAACAGTACTAAAGGTCTTACTTAAGTAAATGGTTCTTCGCTTCTCCTGTGAAATTACGAAATTATGACTTAGTTTACTTTACCTCTGAGGTTCAGATATAATAAAATCATAGCCATAATCATAATCAACCATTGTCAATCCACTGCTGGATGAAGTATTTCCAAATCTTCTCCTCAACTATCTATTGAGCAATTCTTTTTCAGGTTAACCCCCAGTTGTTCTTGATTTTGTCAAACCTTCTTGTATCAGAACGTTTCCTAGGCTGTTTTTATCTCGTGGAATCCTGTCTAGAATTGTTTTTGTTCATCGATCATAATTTCTTGCAATATGTCCAGCACATTTTCCAGCCCATGTTAAAAATTATTCAATCAGTAGCAGTTATTAGTTGCCAAACAATTCATTTCTACTGTATATATTTGGCCTACAAATAGTTCAAATTCGCTATTTTTGGAGCACAGACACGCTACTTTTTGATATTCAAATCTGGCAACACTGACTCAATGATTTAAATCAACACAATGTGAGGACCTCCATTTGGTCTAGCGGCTAGCACGGTTGGCTTCGGTTCGAGTGGTCCCGAATTCGATTTCCGGTGTGGGTACAGTTGAATGACCGAATTAGTTCGGATTCAATTATAATTATCATTAGCTCCACGTCTCCTTTAGACGCCCTAGCATAATCATGGGACGTTAAACTAAACCAAACGAAACCAAACCAAAAATCTACACAATGTGTATTACTAACTGGAAGTCCTTGAATAATTGCATATAGCTATATGGTATGGATCGAGTTTGAGGTGGTCGGTGGTGAAACTAAAACAAGTGAAATGTAACTAGGGTGTATTTAGAACTTAAATTCGAAGTGCAAGGGGACAAGAAAAAAAATCGAATTAACCAAAAACTCTCATTTTAAAGTAAAAGCAAGGGAACAAAATAACTGTACTGTATATGAAAAACTAATTAACATGCAATGCACCTTACCTATAAGGACCACATTTTTGTAAGGAATTAGAATAGGCGCCGCGATTCGACATTGTGCATAATGCAAGCCAATAGATCACAAACGAATCTGTTTGCCTTTTTGTCACTGTTTTAGTTTAGTTAAAAAGAATTGCACAAATATCTCGTTCTTGTAAGTCATTGGCTAGTGGAGGACAGGGTTCGATGTCATTGACATTTCTACAGAAGAGATGGAGACTTCCAGGTTATTGAGGAGGTGGAGAGATGCGTACCAACCATCTTCTGCCGGATTCTCTATAACGTGAGGGAGTCCAGCTAAGGTGGTATCAACAAAATATCTCTTTCCCATGGTCGCTTCTGGATAAGATAACAGATAAATAAAAACCAGTTGAAATTACATTGTTCTATATCTATTTACAATTTGTCGAACACTACAAATTTTTCCACTGTAAGTACTTCGAATTATCCAAAGAGGAGGTTCAAATGTTCGATTTACCCACGATTTTTTACTATTGTTTTTAATAAAGTTTCCAAGGGGAATAAGTTTTTGTTCGAATTATCCAAGTTCGAATTAAAAAAAAAGTCCGCTGTATATAGGCGCGGATCCAAGGGAAGGGTTATAGGGGCTATATCCCCACTTAACGTTCAGGTATACACTGAATAAAATGAGCTTCAATCCTGCTTTACACTGGATAAAGAGGCAAAGTATGGTTTAGCTCACATATAATGGGCCACCCTATATATATATATATATATATATATATATATATATATATATATATATATATATATATATACCTATATAGGGTGGCTCATTTTAATCTTTACACGGAAATATCTCGAAAACGGTTAAACATAAATGAACTGAACAAAAACTCAAATAGAAAATACTATGGGGCAAATCGAATAGTGATGTCATGGTGTCCCTCAGGGCCTCTCTTCAAGGGCGCCCGGGGCCCAACTTTAAAATTTTAATTCGAAACCAGGGGCGAGTGACATCTCATTCGATAGATCTTTAAAAACTAAAAAGTGTTGTGGTAAAAAATTTCATATCGGTTATCGTATTGAAAATGGGCGCCAAGACATGGTGCCTGTATTAGATAAAACGTTCAGTACCACTAATATGAAAACGTTTGGAGATAAATGAACAGGATAAAATTCGTATAGGAAATCGCAGAAGGTATTTATTATTCCATGCCTCGAGAATAATCCAACGGAGAAAAAGATTATTAAAGTATAAGTGAGATAATGCTAAAGAGGAAATCTAATTCTTAGAAAATTATCTTTCCGATCTCTCTCCATAAATGAGTGAAGCGGAAATGAATGGTAAAATCTCAAATGAGAACCCCACTTTTACTTGCAATAGGTATGGTTTGTCTGAAACACTTGGGTGTACAAGTGACTGTTATTGTAATGAAGTAATGAGCCAATATTGTGCAGACGACTTTTGAACAAAACCAACATTTGTACACGTTGTTCTAAAATTGCATTGTTCGACAAATTGGTTTCGCATTTCAGTTGATTCATTTTTGCACAAATCATTGCCTGCAATCAAAATGGAAAGTAATATTTAACAAGTATTTTACTTACTTTTTTTTTTCTATTACAGACACCTATCTGTTATAAAATCACATTTCAGATAATTTTGTTGTGTAGATACAATTTGCAAAAACTAAGGTTCTCATTTGCAATTTCACCGTTTCTTCCCGTCCCGCTTCACCCACTTACGGAGGACGTTCTAACGATGATTTTCTAGAAACTAGATTTCCTCCTTTGCATTATGGCACTTTTACTCTAAGCATCTTCTCCTCTGTTGCAACATTTTCGAGTACTGGAATGATAAATACCCTCTGTGATCTCCTATAGGAATTTTATTCCGTTCATACGTTATTATCTTCAACCGTTTTCATATTAGTGGTACTGGACGTTTTATCTGATACAGGTACCATGTCTTGGCGGCAATTTTGAAAACGGTGACCCATATGAACAATCTTTTGCCACAACGCTGTTTAGAGTATGAAGATCTATCGAACGAGGTATCATTTGACCCTTATTTTCGTTTAAAATTTCTAAGTTGGGCCTGGGCCCCCATGAAAGCCGGCCCTGGGGGCACCGCGACAATATCATTCGATTTGCTCCGTGAATTTAATATTTGAATTTTTCTTTGGTTCATTTATATTTAACCGTTTTCATATTAGTGCTATTAGACCTTTATCTGATGCAGGTAACATATCTTGCGGGCTATTTTGAATACGGTGACAGATATGAAAAATCTTTTGCCACATCGCTTTTTATTTTTTAAAGACCTATCGAACGAGGTGTTACTCGACTCATGTTTCCATTTAAGATTTTAAAGTTGGGCCCCGGGCGCCCATGAAAAGCGGACCTGGGGAGCAGCATGACATCGCCGTTCGATTTGCCTCATGGTATTTCTTATTTGAGTTTTTGTTCAGTTTATTTATGTTCAACCGTTTTCGAGATATTTCCGTGGAAAGATTAAAATGGGCAACCTTATATACGCCCTATATATATATATATATATATATATATATATATATATATATATATATGATAGAGAGAGAGAGAGAGAAGATAATATACAACAGCATTGGATTTTGTTTTGAGAGAAGCTTGAGGAACGGGTAACAAACATTTGTGTTGTACGTGCAATGCGAAAAAATTATTATAAATTTATTTCGGGAGGGGCTTGAGCCCGATACCTACCCCCTAAATACGCCACTGTACATCAATCAACTGTTCCCATATTATTTCATACAGCAACGAAACAAATTTTGAGTAAAGGAAAAATAACTATCAATATTCGAGACGAGACCGAGACTTTCGAGACTGAGCATGGTCTCGTCTCGATTTATAGAGGTCTGTCTCGGTCTCGGTCTCGTCTCGGTATGTAAAAGTCCGTCTCGGTCTCGGTCTCGTCTCGGTATATAAAAGTCCGTCTCGGTCTCGGTCTCGTCTCGATAATTCGAGACGAGACCGAGACGAGACCGAGACTAGTCTCGGTCTCGGTACCATCCCTAGAAAGAATAAACGAAAGCAGAAAATACGTGTTTTTGTTTTGGGTGCATATGTCACCCGTATGCGAGAGAGACGCAGATTCATCTCAATGCATGAAGATGGGAGAACACGCAGGAAAGGATGCAAACGCCGTTCGTATAGGCAGCCAGCGAGACAGTACTGTGCAGTGGGTTTCATATATCATGCAATGGGAACAAAAATGCATAGCACAGTATAATGTAATAGCAGGTGGTCCACACACGTAAAATAAACAGCAACAGTAATATCAGTACCACGCATGAGTATCAACAGTTCTTTACTACCAAAATACGCGTACAATATAACAGTAATAGTAACATCTTTGTTTTTGTGTTACTACTGCCTACGCACGTTTTCGTTTCCAACATCCATCTCATAGTTTTTCTCATTACACGATATATGCAACCAACTGCACAGTACTATCTCGCTGGCTGCGTATACTAGAGCCGTTTTCATCCTTCCTGCGTGTTCTCCGATCTTCGTGCATCGAGATAAATCTGTGTCTCTTTCGCTTACGGGTGACATGCACTCAAAGCAAAAACCACCCTCTTCGCTCAGTTCCGTAACACATTGCGACAATATTGTATGCGTGATTGGTCCATTTCCAGATGTCCAGCTTTTTTCGCATGGGTGTGTTCTACCTCATTGCCTTGCGTCGACTATGGGTAGTATTCGTACATTTAACCTTTTCCGATATCGCTTCTTGTTCTCGCTATATTCCACATAATCTCGTTTTGACCCCATTTTTATGTCCCTATTTGACCCTTTCAATGGGCTTGTTGGCCTATATATATATATATATATATATATATATATATATATATATATATATATATATATGTGTGTGTGTGTGTGTGTGTGTGTGTCGCTTCTTTTTCGATGTTCTCTATGTCTGTGCAATCTTATCACAATTGGCGTGGTACACCAGGGTATCCTGCCTTGTAAATACTGTATATATTTTTTGGATATCACAAATCTTTCACGATAAACGCACGATAATGCTCCTTCATTCATATTCGCTTAAAGTTCACATAGATTCATATTGATTTCTCAAGAGCCAACCAGTAGTGTCATTTCAAATTTTATCAGATGCGGGGAGATAGCAAGATTGTCCACCAACATTAGTTTCAAGTTTTTATAACCATACGATTTATTTTTAAAGAAAGCATGTGTTTTTCAAAACTCAGGGCGGAGACAAAAGCCCTCTGCTCTCCTCAAATGATACTCCTGTAGCAAAGTAATGAACAGTATATCGGATTGAAGTTTAAGCACACATTAGTTAAACCATATTCGAACACCATTAGTTCACGTAACACCAATCAAATTATCACGCAGGCGACACCATTTGACCGTTTTTGTAACTAAATTTTCATCGCTTTGCTTCACTTGAAATCACAATAGCTCCAAAAAAATTATTGGAGTCTTCGCACAATGAAAAAGTATGGTGTTGACACTTGAAGCCAAATGATATTCTTAAAAGAAAAAAATAAATTACTCGAAATGAATGACTTCTAAATAGAAAAATAGTTTTAATAAAACTGACCTTGTTTCAAAGACGTAGCAGCCAACAATCTGAAAAATAAATAAAAAACATAAGAAAAATTTAAATTTGATAAGGCAAAGACAAAAACAAAAGCACTCACTATATACATACATAATATTAACACAATGTTATCTTTAACATAATCAATTACAATCAATAAACCACTCGTCCACTCCTAGTCTAGTGGCTGCTGGTGTGGTGAAGTTGAGGAATGTGAGGAGTAGATAATGAAGAGAATTTAGGAGACTCAAAGGATAACTGACCCCTCGTGGCAATGAGATATACATCTTTCAATCAATAGTATAGTGTCTTACCAATAAAACAACTTAAACTATTTACATCGATGAAGAGTTAATGTCTCCCTCCTCCGCGTAAGAGAAACGTAAAATGGTACTATAGGTAATAACGTAAGTAATTATATTTTTACGAAAGAGTGAGTGAGAGAGTGTAGGATTACTAGCGTTATTGTATTTGACAAGGCAAGTCCTTATTTATAATGCTCGTCCTGACGTCCGTGCTTATCTTAGCAAAATGTGCGGCCTTTTTTTTTTTTTTTTCAAATGATTCATATATTCTTATACCATATTTAGACATTGCTTCTGGCGTCTGGGTGTTTTTATTTGTGCATATTTTTAAAAAAAGAACTGAAACTTGCTTCACTGACTACGTTTACAATTGAAGAGCGTAATGATCATGAAATAGAGAGTTCAGCAATCATGACAACCAGATATAGGAATTATTAACATTTGGACACTTGAGTTTTAATTTCATAAATCCTTTTTGTAAGGTAGACATAAAACAACTTATATTTGTAGCCTACAGAAGTGTATGTCCGAGGTACTATTTACGTAACCGATAGTGGTTTTGGAGAAGAAAGAAGAATGAGGAAGAGAAAATCAGGCACGCACCCCAAGGATGTTATAAATAGAGGGTCTGCCCATACGTATCTTCATCCTATTAAATCGGTGAAACCAAAAAGCAACCGAGCATCGGCACTTCTGATTGGCTACTTTCATTTCCGCCATGATTGTTGGCTCAAAACATTACGATCCTATTGGGCAGAGTGGGCAGAGTAGGGGTGGCGAAACTGTGACGTATGGCTTCAAGATTTTGTTGTAAGGGCACATTCTCTATTTTATAAGATCCTTGCACGCACCCAGAATTTTTTGTCGGTGTGTGGGGGGTTCCAATACTAAAAGCCACTATGTCCGTGAAGTATTAAACGTGTATTATTCTGTACCCGAGAAGACGACAAGTAACTGTAAAATAATTCCACCTACATGTGCAGAAAAAAAAATGATAAAACTATACTGTTTTATAAGAGGAAAGGTACAGATGATATGAAAGATCAAAGTTTTATGCTACATCAGCCATTTCTCTGTTAAACAATTATAGTTTTATTGAGAAAGTGAAAAAATGTATGTTGAGTTTGGAAGTTTTGGGGGCCAGGCTCCGGACACGGTGGCCTCCCCGTGGGTCAGCGTGTGAGGACAGCTGTAGTTCAATGTGATAACTGAGTTGTTTAAGTTTGCGCACAATACTCTAGTGCAGTAGTTCTCAAAGTGGGGTACACGGATCCCTGGGGGTCCTTGGGACATAGACCTGAAAATTGAAATGTGTTATAATAAAATGGAACTCACAAGAAGTATTTATTTTCAGTTACTAGAAAAGAAAGCAATTAGAAGTTATACTTACGTTTGTAAATTTAAAAGTTTTACTAAATTAAAACTTTACTACTACTTTACTAAATTTCTGCCCTTTGAGTATGAAGAGTTGTCTAAAAAGGCATTGCAACATTTGATGTCTTTCCCTACCACTTACATATGTGAACAGACCTTTTCTGCTCTTTGCAATATTAAAACCTGACAGCGAAATCGTCTTAATGTGGAATCGGACCTAAGATTAATGGTGACAAATAAAAGATTCCAGATTTCAGTGCAATTACAGAAAAATAGAAAGAATTTCATTCCTGATATTAGTGATCCCACATTTGAGATCATTGTTTATCAAGTAAATTTCTTAAAAAAAAAAAAAAAAAAAAAAAAAACCATTGATTTTCAGTCTTGAAAGTTACTGTATTTTCAATTGAAATTTCGTTCACTAGGAAACAATCACGTATCTTTAGAATAAATTACTTATTGCATTATTTCTCTTGATCTTTTTCTTGTCAGTGGCAATTTTAATTAGTATAGTTTTCAATACCACGTGAAATTTCAGATAGCACTTCAAGGGGGTCCCCGTTATCGGAAATTTTGAGAACCACTGCCCAAGTGCATTGTTTCCATTTATAGTTGAAACTGTTAATATCGTATTCTCAATTTTGCTGAATAAATCCGGTTTCTTTTAAATCCGTCTTTTTTTTTTTTTTTTAATCCGTTGTCCTGATTTTCACTCATAATGTGTGACAACCATAAATGGGAGTGAGATGTGAAAAAGTTAGATAAATAAATAAATAAAGGTGGTCTTTGTATGACTTTGCAGGACTGAATACAGTGTGTGTTACCAAGCCTTGAGTACTACAACCATTCCCGTCAGGGTAAAATACATTACCTTTAAGTCACACGTATGTGATTGCATAGATTCCGTAATGTCAGGTTTATATTTGTGGAAAATTTATGCGAATGCCATGAGCAGAGCACATCTCGTGTCTTCATATTTTACTATCACGTCTCGTAGTAGAAAACGTGGGATAAGTAATACAGAGTAAAATTTTGTATTAATATTAAATGACAATAAACAAAACAAGGTAATGAGATATAGATTTGAAAACTTAAATAAGGCAAGAAAGAAGAGTTTAATTTAGCTTTTCAAGAACTTCATAGAAAAATGTAACATTTCAAGGAAATACAGAAAATTGAACAACGTGGAAAATGTTATCAATAATAAAGTATTTGGTTGGATTGAATCTATTTCATTCAAATATATTTGATAGATTGATTTAATTTAAATCTATTTGATTCCTTGTCAATTACAAAAGCCCGAAAAGTCAAGATTATGATTATTTTTAGAAATAATTTTAAATTTTCCTTTTTTTCTTTTTTTGTATATTAATCATAACCTTCAACATATGTATATTAAGATTATCAGGTTTTTAAAAATGAATCCATCTAGCGACTTTTTCAACTGGTCATGGAACATATAGATTTTGTAAGGGTAGATTTGTAAATCCAGGGACTGTCTTAAGAAGCGGGGACGGCTGGTAATCTCAAATATAATTTTTTAAAACGAAAGTTCAGTATAGTCAAATCCAAATTTTCTGATATTTTTGACTCAGCCACAGTAACCATACACAGCGGCGCAAATCTGTCTTCAACATTGGGAGGCCAAGTAAGACTTTTTTTTTTTTTTTTTTTTTGTTAAGCGATGCTCAAAATACACATTTAATATTTGTGAAGTTGAAAAACAATCTTGTGGAGGATCAGGGAGCAGAGTTGTCTTGAACATTGGGAGGCAGATTTAAGGCTTAATCTGGGGGAACATCAATTTCATCTCACTTTCCTTTGTGGCAATCGGACACAAACCATCACAGTTCCCCCCCAAAAAAAGAAACACATTTCAAATCGGATTATTGGAATGACAGTCCCCAAAATTCCAAGATTGAGGGGGACATGTCCCCCTCTTCCCCCGGGATTTGCGCCAGTGACCATACACACTTTCCACCAAAATAGAAAATTCCAAAATGTTTGATCTGAAAATAATTTGATACGCCCATCGAGGCTAGTTGTTCCTATCTTACCATAATTTATTGTAACGAACAATCTGAAACCTTGACAGCTAGATACAAATTTACTTACTAGGTGTGAGTAAAGAACAGAATTGAGAAATATTCGTAATTTAGGTTTCAAATACATATAATATTCAGTCTGTAATCTATATCAAAGGTGTATAAATTTTTCCCCACTAGGGTCATTAAAATAGCAGTCTCTAACACGAATGTATAATCTATAAAATTAGGAAGGCTTTCTGATGTGATAGTAGTAGTCTTTCTTCATTTGTCACCGAAACATTAAGCTCACTAGTTAATAAAATTGATTACTGTTTGCAACAGAATCTAGTACACGAAGTATTTACCAAGTGTATTTACATAACCTGCTTTAGTCGTTGGTTAGATCCTAGATTCGCTACGTGGACTTTGTGATGGGCTGGGTGGGTTTGCTTGGTGTTCTTCGATTTCCGCCCACTTTCCTAATTACACCATTTGTTTCATTATCATCATCATCTTTCCCTCAGCCAAGGTGTAATTATGGGTCGTTAAAATAATAAAAAATAGCATCAGCATGGATCGAAAA
This sequence comes from Thermobia domestica, assembly GCF_964235325.1. Taxonomy (NCBI): domain Eukaryota; kingdom Metazoa; phylum Arthropoda; class Insecta; order Zygentoma; family Lepismatidae; genus Thermobia; species Thermobia domestica. The sequence goes on along the minus strand of NC_137455.1, from coordinate 338,938,935 downwards.
TTCATTTTCCTTTGCAATCTACATAGTGTAGTTTCAAAGAAGTTGGAACCAGGGGCGCCCGAAGAAAAATTTCTAGAGGGGTCTATCTCCTTGATTGCTATATCAAGTCTGGTATTTAATATACATGGTTTACTATTAACATATACATTTTCGAGAACCAGAGGGAGGCCCGGGCCCCACCCTGCCCTCCCCTTTGGGCGCTCATGGTTGGAACTGATGTTAGGTACTCTCCCTTGGTATAGAGAGTCCTACATATCTTGGAACAGAGTATTCAGTTACATTTAGATTATTTTGATTAGTTCAGTAATTATACGTCCACTTGGTACATTTATGTTCAAAAATACTAATATCATCCTCTGCCTTTGGCGAAATGTATATGCGTTGACCTATACACATAGATCTAATCCTCTGTGATACTAATCTTATTCGTCAAAAATATTTAACAGGAACTCATTCTAGAAATTAGGATCAAAATCTATTGGAAGCTCTCAGACTTCGTGTTTCAGAAGATAGTTCACTGTGGATGGTAGTATAAAAGACGTGTATTTTTTGATTAGGTTAAGCTACAATAGGTTAATTTAAGTTAGAAAGAAAAACACATCAATCCTATTGGCTTCTAACTGTAATATTTAGCCAGAGCTCTCACAACAAGTGCTATGAGTTGTCTGTGATTCAAATAACGCCATGAAGTTTGTGGATCCTATAATTTTTCGAGTTCCTCCCGTTTCCTCCCTCTATTTTGGTTTTCGTTTGATTTTCCTAAGAACAAAAATAATTCAATCACAAGGATATTATATACCCGTTCGCCATCAAAGAAACTGATCCGATTTTGAAGAAATTTACGATAGTTTTAGACTTTCACGAGCTTAGTATCCATGTAAAATATTATAGTGTGCAAATCTTTCGTTCTGGAGTGATGGACTTTCCAAAGTGAAGATTGGACTTAATAAAGTATTACTCCTCCTCCTCCTCCTACTCCTACTGCAGCTGCTAAGAGCTCCTTCATGGCTAAGTGGTTAGAGTACGTGCCTTTGGGGTGGGAGACCCAGGTTTTGATTCCCGGCGGGAGCTCATGTGGTTTCGATTCCGCATTAATCAAAAGTTCCACGTCTCATAAAGTCTCACTGCTGAATGGAACGTTAAACTCAAAATCAACTCAACTGAACTACTACTACTACAACAACAACAACAACTACTACTACTACTACTACTACTACTACTACTACTAATAATAATAATAATAATAATAGGAACAAATCTGTTAAACTTGAGTGATAAGAAAGTGAGACGATTCCATTTAGAAATGTCAAACGCAATGTCTTGTAAATGCTAAAATCAATGAAGAATTACTTTATTTCGTAGTGGGGAAACATAATAAACTTACCCAAATTATTCTGAATGCTCCCTCCTTCACAGTTTAATGATAAGTTACTTAGGTTGTTTGTTGAACTTCATCGTTCCTTTTCAGTATTAAAGATATATGAGACGTGCACCTACAGTACCATAATCAGTTCAAATTTTGTGATGCTCTCCTACCGGGAATCGAACCTGCGGTCACGTGCACCAAAGGTCCATGTGCTAATACAGCTAGACACTAGACTTTGGTGAGGAGAAACTTAGCAGTTAACATTTTCCCTTGTGATGTGGGGAACACCCACGTTCAATTTCCAAAATTTTAATGGGTGTAGAGGTGGATCTAGAAGCTAAAAACTGGGGGAGCCAACCAGAACAAAGACTATGATAGGTATATCATGAGTTTACTATAAATAAAAGATTCAATTATTTTTCTCACTCAAAAAACTGGGGGGCCTAGGCCCCTCCGGCCCCGGGCTGAATGACTGTTTAGCATATGAATTCTAACTGATAATAAAACGTGCCATAGAACTTCAGAGATCAAAAAGAAATTTCTCTCGACACACACACGCTTTGTATATCATGTCAGTATTTCCATTATTGCTCCCTTTCGTTTATTTTTCATCTCTTGTTTTCGAAGCACCTCTTTAAGGACACTAGTGCTTTATGTTTTCTGTAGATGAAGCTTCCATATATATAAGGTTCAGAACCACTCACAGAGATTACGTCATAGAAGAACGAAGGTCACGAAATGATTTTTTAAATTTAATTTTATTCTTTTTTTTTTACTTTTAAAGAAAAGTCACACAAGTAGTCTTTGTCTTGGATTCAAGAGGTTTCATCGTCTTCCGAGAGACAGCTCCACTTGAAGTTTTTTTTTCTTTGGCCCACTTGACCCAGCTTTAAGAGCTTGTCTTCTGTCACGTGATACCTCAGTGCTTCAACTCCTGCAAACTCCCTGCAAAGCTAGTTGGGCCACGGTCTTTCTATATCATACACCATTCAATATAACAAGGCCTGTTAGCATGTTAAATATATCACATCGACCGTAATTTAACACGTATTGAGGTGTGTTAGTAAACAGTGTGAAGGGGACTCGAAGTTTGTTCGCATTAATATTCATGCAGCCTTTTGAACATTACCCTTCCGTCAACTTTTGGTAGCATTAAACATGATTAAATTGTAATTGGTAAGGGCTGGTTGTGGCAATGAAATTTTCATCTCTAATACATCAAAAATCACCTTTATGCATACACTGTTACCCTGTTGGTTGTTTGTATTTAAGATTACTAGCAATCTAAAAGTTTTCAAGGTGGTAGAACACAAGGAACCCAATTTAAGATTCAAGTATACTTTCACGAGGATGCGCAGTTCCTTAAGAAATAGACTTCTGAAAATGTTAGGAAGCTATTTTTTTTCAAATTTCTTCTTGGTTCATGGAGCCTTGACACCAGTCCCAGTGGCGGATCTAAAAGGTAAAAAGTGGGAGGCCAGCCAGCCCCCAGACTATGATAGGTATATCATGAGTTTATTATAAACTTTAAAAAATATTTAAATAATTTTTGTCACTCAAAAAACTGGGGGAGGGGCGGGGGCAGGATATATCCGCCACTGCTTGAGATACAAATACAAGATCGCTCGAATGTTTTATTTATTTCCAAGACAATGGCATAACTTATATCTGAGGTAGTTATTTTACTGTATAACCATAAATGCTCAAATGATTTATTTAATATACAATATATTTCAAAAACATCACATTTTATTATATGATCCATACATATTTGTATCTTGGTAACCACTGAACGTATTTCAAGGAAATTTAGCAAATACTTAACCTAGAAATTTTTAAGTTATACGTCCCACGGTTATGCCTGCTAGGCTAAAGGAGACGGGATGATGAGAAATGAATGAAATGGTGGAATGAAGGAAGTAGAAGGAAACGGGAGAAACCCGAGAAAAAACACGCGCAAGGTGTTTGTCGACCACAAAATATACTTGATGTGAGCTGGGATCGAACCAGGGACCCCCAAGCACCAGTGGTGAATACATAGTCTAGAGTATACAATACTTTTTGTAATATTTTTCATGCAAATAAATGATCCTGCCGCTCAGACAGCGACTCCCCAGATGTTTCTTAGGAGAAATTACTGAAAAACCTTCCAAATTTATCTCGACTTTACTGACTGTTACAGCGTATGATGTCATTTGAAAATGTAGTTCATTCAGAAGACATTAACACACGAACCATGAACGTAAATTAATTACTATAACTGGAGTAGCTTTGTTCATACTTGTCATTACTTCCTCGTATGTTTATTTTTTTAATGTTGCTAGCGATTCCAAGGTTTTAGTGTGAAAAGCACAGAAGAAATAAAATTTAAGAATAAAACGTAGTTTGAATTACGCGTAGAATTGTGTATATTATTTATTACAACATTGCTAATGATATGAAATGAAATGAAATCTTTGAGTGCAACGTCCCACGATTATGCCATTTAGGCTAAGGGAAACGATGATTAAGGCAAGTGAATGATAATGAAAGCATTGGTGGAATGCGAAAGTGGGAGGAAACGGGACTACACCGAGAAAACCCACTGGCACAACGTTTTCTACCATATACTTACTTGGAAGGAAATCGAACCAGAGACCTCACGTACCAGAGGTAAACGTTTCAGCACTGAGGTAATCGTTTTACCACTGAGGTAAATGTTTTACCACCGTAACTCCCAACGTTGCTGTTGAGCAAGACATGAGAGGAAAGTAGGAAAACGGAGAAATGTTGATTTATTTAACACACTTATATCAATAATATAGAAAGGAAAATAGAAAGAAAGCAGGAAAATGATTTATTTAACGTATTTACTTCCATAATTTAAAAAGGGGAAAATAGATGGTGTGTAGGGTCCCTGGTTGATTCTCCGGTTAAGTAAGTTTATGGAGGACAAAATCGTGTCCGTGATTTTTTTTTCGGGATACTTCCGTTTCCTCCCATATTATCATTCCACAAATTTTGCCATCACCATTCACTTGACTTAAGAGGCTTCATCCTGGCGAAATTAAAATACCGCTATTTTTACAGTAATTATGTGATATCTTCCAATAGATAGAAGATAATCGAAATGTGGAACAAGAACGCCCTAGACAATATCATTTTACATGAGATACCGTTATCACGACTCACTTATCTGTTTTCGATTTCGAGTCATTTTGAAAATCGGCATTTATTTTCGCGTTTCTAAACGGCTGAAAACGGAAATACACTAGGTGACTTGTGATAACGGTATCTCATGCAAAATAATATTGTCTAGGACGCTCTTGTTCCACATTTCGATTATCTTTTATCTATTGCAAGATATCACATAATTACTGTAAAATTAGCGGTATTTTAATTTCGCCGGGATGAGGCCTCTTAAGCATCCATCTCCCTTAGCCTAACGGGGCATAATAGTAATCGTGGAACGTTAAACTAAAAAAATTCATTACCTTTCCATTTTAAAAAGTAAAATTGTTGATTTGTTTAACCAAGTTTCTTCCACAAATTACAAAGAAAAACAAAAAAGTGAGAAAATGTTGATTCTCTTTTATTTAATACGTTCACTTTTATAACTTACAAAAGCAAAATAGAAAAAAGTGAGAAGACGTTACTTTTTAATGAACTTATTCTTACAAATTACAAAGAAAAATAGAAGATTGAGAAAAGTCTATTTATTTACTTAACTTACATCCATACTTTACAAAGGGCAATAAATAAACGTGGCAAAATATTAATTTAACAAATTTTCAGATACGCGAGTCCAATTAACATGGAATATTTCACCTACGTTCTTAGCTTAAGAACCCTGTTATGGTGGTATATATGATCTTATTAACTGTAGGACAAAGAACATAAATTTTTGGAAATTGCTAGCTCCTACATATGCTTATTGTTCCTTAAGAAGAATTTAAACCATCTATTTTACATACCTTTGTTGAATATACCAGAGTCTGGTATATATTGTTAAATCCTAGACGATTGTATTTTGCGTATGCTAATAACGGATAGGATAGTATTCGGTTGTGAAATGTGTAACTACGTCATTTTGAGCAAGAGCTAATTAAGTTGGAACAGAATTTCAATGTACCTCTCTTTTTTACCACTACATCAAACGTTTTATACACCGCCAAACGTTCTTTTTTCTTTAAAGAGAAAAAATCCGATTTCACCCTCATGACCCGACATCCCTTTAATAAGTTACTAAAAATGTTACCGCATTACACCACCACACTACGTCTGCCCCTCCCCCTTATTCCGTCCAACTCCCGTTTCTAGTCAACCCTATACTCATACATTTTGCACGTCGTAACGCACTATATATCAGTCCGAGGCTCTATGGTTAAGGGGGAGGGGGAAATTCACCCTCAATTTTCCGAGACCGCAGCTGCTAAAGCCTGTATGTACGAAATACGAGCAGGCAAGAGGCAATGCATTTGGTGTTGATCTCAACTTTCTAAGCCTCCTGTCCTCCCAGGGGGAAAAGAATTCGTAAAACACAGAGAGAGGGATGGAAAAAGGGGCTGCTTCGTTGGTTGGCTGGTGGAAGTTCTGCACACGATTATGACTCAGAAAACGGCAAGTTGCCAAACTCTCTCTCTCTCTTTCTCTCTAACTTAACTGTGGAATTTCCAAAACAGATTTAGCCCTATTCCCTAACTGCTATTTTCTGGTCGTTGTACAGAAGGGGAAAAAAATGAAACCTTTGATATGTAAATGGAATAGGTCTTGTAATGTCTAAATACTCACCATATTTTATGTAATTCCACGAGATATTAAAATGGACGGAATTACAACATATATGAACGATCACCATATTATGTTTATAGTGACGTAGGACATAATGTTTTTCGTCTTTCCAACGATGGTTTATGTTAGTAGAAAACGGACAAAGAAATGTTATTCTAATAAAATGCACCTCATTTGTTTAATGTTATTGAATGCTTCTGCTTATTAGCAGTATAATATGAACGGAATTTCCATGATCAAACCAAGAACCTTGTAGAGGCATGTTAGTTACTAAATGGCTTTCATCTTAGCTTCTCCAAGACGTTACACCCGAATATTAGTTCGGCTGTTTGAACTTAGGATCCTTTTTCAGTACTGAGACTATATGATATGCGGACCTGTAATGCAAGATAGAATCTGGACTATCAGAATGTGTTCAAATTTTACAGCTTACTCACCAGGAATGCTGGGATCCTATGCACCAAACAAGCACAAACTAATATTTTTTTTCTTAATTAAATACCCAATTTAACAAGAACATTTGTCTCCATGGTCAGTCGTAACAATCTAATTTAATGTTCTACTTAAAATGCAGCATGACAGGGATACGAACACAGAAACTTCGAGAACAGTTAAAATCCTCATGCTCTTCAATGGAACACTCGAAACCACGATGTATTGGACGAATCTAGGACAAAATCTCTCCGGATGAAATACCGCCAAGAGACATAGAGTAGGACATAATCCCCCCGTGAAAAAATGCGCCTAGGACAAAATGTCCCCAGAAAAATTCCCCCGGAAAAGTAACTTTTAAATAATAGGGGCCTAATAATAATAATAATAATAATAATAATAATAATAATAATAATAGTAATAGTAATAATAATAATAATAATAATAATAATAATAATAATAATAATAATAATATAGTATTCATGTGATATAAGTTGACATATGTGCAGCAAGTAGTCCTACCATCATATCTCCTCTATCATCCGAGAAAAATATTTTCCTTATTGCCTGTATCTACCTATTTTCTTGGCTCTGACAAAATGATTAGCACACCGAAAAATTCGTAAAACATGCTGACCTAGCATTCACAGCAAGTCAAACGAATTTCGTGCTTTTCACATTGCTTTAATATGAAGTGTCATCATACACTTATACAAAATGATCGAACAAATAAAGGTACACAATATAGTGAATAAAGGTGAAAATATACATCTAATTTAAAAAACCGATGGTACACTAATGAAATAATATCAAAATCAACATACATATAATCGGTATACTACAACCAGTCATTACATTAACTACAATAGGGTCGGCCATTAAGTTTAATTTTGTCCCACTGAGGTCTCTTAACGATTTCTTGCAATTTGACTTGCAACCCGGACTCTTCAAACCACACATCTATTGCCACCGCCAGAAGATTAGCGGGAAGTAGACCATAGCGATTATTGACAATAATATGTATATTTTCAAAGTGTGTGCTGGATTTCAGAGAGCTAGAGGCTTTTCCGGGCCAAAATTGAAAGTGACCCTTTTAATTTAAAATAAGTTTGATAAACACAAATAATTATATTATAATTTAACAAGTTTGAAACAAAGTGTCCAATTTTCCAATTAGACATTCTCCAACAAGATCAGTCAATTGATATATGGTTAGAATATGAATCTTTGGCGTGGGAGATCTGAACCCAATGCCTAATTGGAGCTCGTGTGCTTCGGTTGTAAGTTCTCCTCTCTTACACACCCATTCCTATAAACTTACAATTTTAGATCAGTGTTCGATATGCCAATACAATAATGGTTGTTGAATGTTAACTTGTTGAGCCACCAAAATAAAAAAAAAGAAAGAAAGAACATAAATTGTGCTCTGGTATTTTTTAAAAAAAATAATTAACGGAAGAAAGTAAAAGAGTAAACGAAAAATAAAACAATCAACTGCGTAAACGTTCAACTTGAAATGACTGGAGATTCTTCAGTAGAGAATAAAGTATTTCTAGTATAATTACGTTGTGCAGAAGATAAATGGCTCAAGGACGTGATAGCAACACTAAATTCTAACAACAAAATGTACTTGATTTTGTCAGCATTTTCAATTATTCTAAGTAAGGAAACACTCAAACTATTCCTAAATGTAGAAAATCGAAGCTTACGGATAAATCACTCATGTACTGAAGAAAATAAATATCATATTATAGCTTCATTTTTCATAAGTTTTTAACTTTCTGTAATTAGTATAACGTGGAAAATTCAAGAGAAAAATGGGAATTTCTGCCTCTTAAGATGGGATTTTGTAAAGTTTCAGGTTGGTATCACTGCACTTGTGGTGAAATTGTTTTAATTAATGGAATAGGTTGGGATAGAACCACAAAAGACTATGTAGGTAGTTTTATTTCGGAAATGTGCCTGTGGACAGTAGAAGCTTGTTTGGTATGTGTCATTGCACTGAATTGCATGGGAGTGTTGAATCTTATTTTCCAGTGTTTACTCGAAAGTTAGAATATGTGACATACCATCATATTCGCTAGGGTCGCTCATATAAATAGCGATATGGATGTTACATACCTTTTTTTTTTTTTTTTTACCTAATTTGGGTAATATATTTGAGGATTTAGCAATGGAAAACTTCACTTTCAATTACTTCTGAAACTTTCGAAACTCGCACTTGTCCAACTCATTTCAGCAGATTTAAATACGATCCAATTATTTTGTTCAAAGAATAGCAGTCGCTCAGTAAGTACCAAAACCTACACCTCAAAACCAGAACTCTGATTTCCATTAAACATTATACGTATGCCACTCATACTTGGTCTTTATCTTAGTTATCCAAGTGGTTAGTGTGCTCTTTGCGCAAGGTATCTGATTCGGAGTTTAAATTGTAATACAGATAAAACTTAATTTCTAAAAGGAGCTGTTACATTACAAATAAACAAGCGAAGATTTTTTGTTAGGGAACTCGTGTCTTAGCAAAGCACAGGAACTCTTATTTCCAAGATGATTCTCTTTTTATGTCTTCCTCCCACATAAACTTGGGGAGTACAGTTTGCTGACAAAGTTTGACGAAGACATATAAGTGTTTCTTAAAACTCTTTTCATGTTTCCCCCCTGCAAAAGTGGATTTATTGCTCCTCTGGTTACAAGAAATTGTAACTTAAACTTCGTTACATTATAAATCTTCCGCCAAAAGGGTAGCTGTTAATAACCGACTATCTAATTTATTTTTGTCGAAGCACAATTACTAAAGACAGCTTAGTTGATTTAAGGTAGTTAACAAATTGTACCATGCCACAACCAGTTCTTTGTTTTAATAGTATCTACTTGTTTTTCCTAATTCCTGTTGTGTCTGATGACCCTACAGCACTTCGTAGCACATTTTTAATCTTATCTTTAGACAGATAAGGAATTCCTGTTCTCCCTAACTTTTCCAAAACTGGATACGAGCGAGGATCAGAAACTAAGGTTGCAAGACAGAATTTTCTGGAATTTCGTCTGTTATAGAGGAATGAAGGGTGAGCGGTAATTTTAATATATGGAGTTGGCAACTGTGCAGAGTTTCAGCCATCCGCCACCTATGGCGCTAGTTGTAGGTGAACACAAATGGCAACTTGTTTGGAAGACTGATCTCGCGAAGAAGTCCGCTCAGTTATTCGATTTCTGTGGGCGAAACATGTAACCGCGGCTGAAATTCACTTGCAGCTGGTAGAGGTTTACGAAGAGACTGTAATGTCTCGTCAGCATGTCGCAGAATGCTGTCGAAACTTTGCGGCTGGCAGAGAAAACTTCACCGTCGAAGAGCGCAATGGCCGATCCAGCACGGCAACAACACAACTCTCGTGGATGGCCCACCTTCTCTACAGCCCAGACCTCGCTCCAAGCCAGTTTCACCTGTTCTCGCACTTAAGAAGCACCTAGAAGGTCGTCACTTCGCTTCAGGCGAGGAGGAAAACGTGTCGTGATAAAGTGGCTGAACACGCAAGGATAGGATTTTTACCAGGAGGGATATCTTCACTGTGTGATGCGATAAGCACTTCAACTGATGTGGATTCAATGTCATAAAATAACCTAATGTATGTAATATCTGTTGTCTGTATTGGTTGTATGAAATGATATATACATGTTTCACTGCAGGCTTTCTGATCATCCCTTATGTTCAGATTTCAGAGAAATTTAATAGTAATTATTTTCCCGATAACTGCAGTTGCCTTCTGTTTTTTTTTTATCCATAATAATATCACCATCTGTGAAATCAAATTAGCAATTACGGACTACTATTAGTTTACTACGTATATATATATATATATATATATATATATATATATATATATATATATATATATGCGTGTGTGTGTGTGTGTATGTGTTATCTTCTGTCCGTCTACAATTATATCTATGTTTGTTAGCTATATTGAAACTTTGAGTGCTTGTGCTTAATTGCAGTTTCCTGTACAATATAAGAATAAATCAGACTATGTAAAGAAATTATAAATAAAAGTAAGGCAATGTATATGGAAAAAGTGCATTAGATGTAACAACACAGTTTAATTACACGAGTATCTTTTTTTAAATTTCAAAGCATGCCATACTACCAGTAACATTCCCTCATCCGAAATATATTTATTTATCTGCCAAATAATCTAATTAACTAACTCTATGACCTATGGAACCCGGAGGTTCAATGCTGCGTTCATAAAAGCTCTTCACTAACTTCTGACCTTAGCTATCTGGATCCAGTTTCCAGTTTTTATTCCTATTTCTGTGAGATCCATCTTAATATTGTCCTCCTATGTGCGTCTAGGTCTTCTTAATGGTCGTTTCCTGATTGGTCTTCCAGTTATGACTTTGAAAACATTCCTATTTTCTTCCATTCTGACTACATGACCCGCCTACCTGAGCCTCCTAGATTTGATTACCCTAATAATGTTCGGTAAATCGTATAAATTATGTAGTTCCTTGTTATGAAGTTTCCGCCATTCCCCATTCCCGTTCCTCTTGGGTCCGAATATTCGTCTCACGATCTTGTTCTCAAATACTTTCAGTCTATGTTCTTTCCTCAGATTAAGCGACCATATTTTGCAACCATAATTTATTTAATTTTACTTCTAATATTAGTAAGTACCAGTAGCGGTACTTACAAGTTTACAAGTTTGTTTCGGGGGGCTTTGCTAACTTTTGTCCTGGAAATGGGAAAATTCTGCAAGATATTTCATTTACTTTAATATAATAAAGAAAATATCGGGGGGAGGCTTAAGCCCGGAAGCCACCCCTTAAATACGCCACTGGTAAATACTAACTATAAATACTGCTTCATTTAAGCACACTCAAATCAAGAAATACGTTAATAGGTAAGAAGAAAAATAAGTGCAATATAGTAACATATCTAAAATAATGCAAACTTTAAATGATAGTGTCAATCGTGCTACAATGAAACCTTAAATGATGTCCTTTATCAGGTTCGTAAATCGTGTGCAGTGTTCATTAATGTTTTTAACATTACGAACTTGCTTATGAAAAGAATATAATTTCTTAAAAAAAAAAAAAAAAAAAAAAAAAAAGAATCAGATACGAATTTGGCGTGCCACTACATATTAAATAAGCACCGTAGTGTTCTGTACACAAAAACTCAGTTCAGTTGTGTGAAATTCAAGCTTGTCTTATACCATCGGGTAAAAGACATACAATTACAAAAAAAAAAGTCAAAATTTGTTGAATAGTTTCGGCATTGCTTCCAACAAGCATTGTATTCATTCCGTAAGAGCTTGTAGCTAATTTCTAAAACAATGTACAACAATTATCGTGCTAACCAATCGAGTTTCAACTTTTGTTCAGTACTACCTATGCAGTTCAATAATGACGTACTCCTTCTAACGTACTTCAAATAAAATACACCGATTGGGGGAGAGGTCATGCTCCCATTCAATCTCAGAACACCATTTGTTTACTTTTTCCGAAATTGAAAATTTAACTAATCAGAGTTTCTAACTAATGGAAATACTGAAATTTCTATGACTATCAGTTTATAATGCAAATAAAGTCTCATTATATGATATGTCAAAAACAAAAGGGCCCCTAAAAGCAAGTGAAATTGTCGGGAAAGTAATTAATGTTAAATTTCCCTGAAATCTAAATATCCTTTCTTGGGAAGATTAGACAGAGCAGTAACTCATGTTCAGCCTAAAGACAAAATCAAATATGTGCAACAGAGTGCTAGAAAGTCATTAGGCAGAACAGGAATGAATAGTTGCAACATACATGGAAATAACTTTATCATTCGTAAAAATAAATCCCTATTTTTCATTAAAAAGTATATCATCTCTCCTAATCAACAAGTAAGTGTTAAAATAGGAAGGAAATGGCAGAGGTGAGTGTAATTGGAAGGGAAGTTCGACACGGATGCTATATCTCGTCTAGATTAGTTAATATCTATCTAGAAGAGGTAGTGAAAACGAACCTACAAAACTAAGACGGCATTTCAGTAGGAGGTAGAAAGATTAGATGTATACGGTTTGCAGATGATATTGCGCTTGTTTTGGAATCTGAAGAGAAAAATCAATAAGATGTTACAAAACGAGAGGAAGGACTGTCAAGAATATGGGATGAAAGTAAATGTTAGAAAGACAAAAGCCGTGGTGATCGAAACGAAGGAGTCGGCGTCAAATATAGAAGTAGGAGGAGAGAAAATAGAACAGGTGAATAGGGTTTGGGTACAAAACCTCGCGGCCAGAACCTCGCGGCGACAACCTCGCGGACCAAAACCTCGCCTGGCCAAAACCTCGTCTCCCAAAACCTCGCGGCCCAAAATCTCGCCGAGCCGAAACCTCGCCTGGCCAAAACCTCGCCGCCCAAAACATCGCGGGCCAAAATCTCGCCGGGCCAAAACCCCGCCTGGCCAAAACCTCGCTGCCCAAAATGTCGCGGGCCAAAATCTCGCGGGGCCAAAACCTCGCCTGGCCAAAACCTCGAGGGCCAAAATCTCGCGCCCCAAAATACCGCCATACCCAAAATCTCGCCTGACCAAAATGTAAATGTTCCAACAGATGATAAGGTGACGGTATAAAAGATGCTGTTTCAGAAAAAGTATCACAGGTATTTGACCAAGTCCCGCGATACCATATGAAAATTCTATTTCTGTATTAGAGGATTTCAATGTGAAGATAAGGCGACAGGATGTTTTTAAACTGGTTATAGGGAAAGAAAGTCTGCATAAGGAAAGTAATGACAACTAACGGGGTTAGTTTCGTGAACTTTGGAACATCCAAAAACTTAAAATTTCAACAAAAATCTAATAATATTTATGAAAGTATGAAATAATATATGAGTTTTTACGACGTCCCTTGATTATGTCCTGTAGGTTAAAGGAGACGTAGATGACCAGGATGAAGGAAATGATCGAATAAAGAAAGTGGGAGGAAACGGGAATAACCCGAGAAAGTCCAGGCACACGATGTTTTGTATCTTATTATTATTATTATTATTATTATTATTATTATTATTATTATTATTATTATTATTTGTAATGTGGAATTGCATATTAAGAAACTCATTGGGTAAATTTTAAAGAAAAGTTTCATTCGCGGCGAGGTTTTGGCCACGCGATGTTTTGGGTGGCGAGGTTTTGGCCCGGCGAGATTTTGGGCGGCGAGATTTTGGCAACGCGAGGTTTTGTCCCGCGAGGTTTTGGGCGGCGAGGTTTTGGCCACGCGAGGTATTGGGCGGCGAGGTTTTGGCCACGCGAGGTTTTGGCCCGGCGAGATTTTGTCCCGCGAGGTTTTGGTCGGCGAGGTTTTGGCCACGCGATGTTTTGGCCCGGCGAGATTTTGTCCCGCGAGGTTTTGGCCGGCGAGATTTTGGGCGGCGATGTTTCGGCCGCGAGATTTTGTCCGTATCCCGGTGAATAGTTATCGATACGTAGGTAGTAAAAAAATAAAAAGCAGGGATAGGAATGGTGAAAGAAGCCTTTAGGAGAAAGAAAATACCATTTTCAGGGACCTTAAACAAAGAGTCGAGAAAAATACTTGTAAAATGCTTCGTGTGGAGTATTGTGCTGTATGGGTCAGAAACTTGGACATTACAGAAAAAGGATGAAAAACGAGTGGAAACTTTGGGAATACGAGTATGGAAAAGAACGGAAAGAATTAGCTGGGTCGAGCGGAAAACGAATAAAAGGGAGTTAGAACTTTAGCTTAACGTCCCTTTCAGCAGCGGGACTATATGAAACATGGACCTACTGATTTACGTGGAATCCGAACCACATGAGCTCCCGCCGGGAATCGAACCCGGGTCTCCCACGCCAAAGGCGCGTATGCTAACCGCTTAGCTACGAGGGAGCTCAAAAGGATGTTAGAAATAGTAAGGGAGAAAATAACTGTTTTATATATTATTATTAAGAAGAGAAACTGGTTGGGACGTTGGGTAAGAAGGAACTGTATCATGAGGGACGGGGTAAAAGGTATGGTGGCAGGAAAGAGAGGAGAGAGCGAATTAATGGACGATATCAAAACAGAGAAACAAAGAGAACAGAGAAGACGAAGAGGTTAGCGGAAGACCGTGGAGCATAAAAGCTTCTCGTTTGCAGCACGTGAACTGTCAATAATGGCAGAATACCTATGATGATGATGATGATCTCCCTCGTTGCAGAGAAAGCTACAAAAAACATGAATGAAATAAGTTCGAGACGTTAGACCCTTCCAGAACAAGCAAAACGTTTAACATATATAACCTTTCAATGGAGAAAAAGTAATATGAAAAATTAATTAAAATTAATGGTTGTCGTCATTCCACTTTCTAGAAAAAGTAACAAGCAACTTTTGCTTTATACCGTACCTTTTTGTATCTCTGCTCCATTTTGGACAGCAGACATAATCTCAATCGACACATCAGCAGCCACTCGGTAAGCGTTACAATTCAGCGTACTTGCTTCGACGCTTTTAAATGATCACGTCCCATTGGTCGAAATTGAACTTGACCATTTGTCACTTCCGCCTGGCTGAGCCATCTGGTGGAGCTTGGTTTGTGATATTGGGAGAAGGTTCCAAAAAGGAATGAAGAAGAGAGAAAAAAAAGGTTGTATGACGTAATGGCTCGGGAAAGAAGGAACGAAAATAAAAAGAACAAAAAAAAGTACCAGAAATCCGACGGGAACCCGTGGTTCCTCAACCCTAACCTCTCATTCGTCTTCGACACGAATTATATATCTCCTCGAACCCTCTGAATGAAGAAAAAAGGAAAGAAAAAGAAAGATTAAAAGCGATTATAAACCCAAAAAGAATCATTTTCATTCTAAAACGAAAAAGAAAGAAAGAACGTATAGGTAAAAAAAAAAAGTTGGAGAATTACTTTTCGTTTCTTTTTCCGAGGGGGGGGGGGGAGGAGAGGATACGTAAAATGAATGAGGCAAAAGCACAAAGTAAGTCAGTTTTCCATGACGTAACAAAAACGTATTTTCAGGGATCAAGTGAAGAATATATGATACCATAAAAGGTGGTCTTAAAATGTAGGTCATCCATTACAAGTGAATGTAAAACTTCTCGAACCATAATAAAAATGATTCATCTACTTTTTATATATATATTATTATTTTTCGTTTTCGGTTTTTCAAAAATTTGATTTATTTTTCAATTGGCCTTCAGAGTTTTATAAGAAAAAAGTTTAAAAATTTGTCTAACTTAACTACAACTACTATTGGTAATTTCTTTTTCACTTGGTACATGATGTCTGCTGAAGAACTGTCTAAATAGACATACTAAATTACCGGTATATTTCATATGTCTGCATAGGCTAGAATTCTGTATGCACAGTAATTTTTTCTCTCTTTTTTCAGAAGAATGACGACAAGTATGAAGGAACGTGCTGAGTGGTGTTATTCTGGTGGAAGCCCCAATGAGAGATTTAACAGATGTCAAACTTTTAATACAGTATCACAGAGTTCATACAGAAGTATAAATCAACAGACTAGGTTGTAGGTTTACCGAGAACAGTACGCTCAAAAACAGCAACAATTTACATTAAGCAATATGTATATTTGTTCTGGCACCATTGTGCAAAAGTTTTCAAAGAACTCTGGACAATTTTTGTCACACTTTCAGAAGGGAGAGAAAGATGTCTTAGCAATTATGATATTTAGTCCATTGCTTTCTAAAAAAATACTTTATTGTTGAACTTGAAAACAAGTGATCACTCTGATCAGACTCCAGTCAGAGATAATAGAAGCTTAGTCGATCTCCTGTCCGCTTGTAGTCTTGCAGAACTATTGTAGACATCGGTTACACGTTCCCGTTGTTGAAAAAAGGTTTGAGATCTTCTGATAAATCTTTTCCCTCTCCTTCAAGTTTCAAAATATCTATATGCTGTATAGATGTGTACATTACATGCTATTTGTGGTTTGTGTAACCGATGTACTGCTGGAGTGTATGGATTTTTGTTTTTATCATCGCTGTGTAGTTTACTTTTATGTAGATTTATTTCATATGTCATAGATGCTGCTATTCATAAGCGACCTTAGCTTTGCTAGGACGAGCAAACCCTGCAGGGCCCTTTGCCGGCAACATGAAACAATATTAAAAGCGTAGACGACAGCATATCCTCTGTAAAAATATCTACGAGCAAATATAGAATTATTCTCGATTTCAGCGGTGCTTGTTCACAAATCTCAATATTGCAGTCAATTGCTAAACAAAAGCGATGCCTCAAATGCAATCAAGGATTAGGGTTAGGAATTAGATTTCTGGGCTTTCGGCATCTATGGCCATGTTAACCCGTCACTAGGGTTGGGATTAGGATTAGGAATTAGATTTCTTGGCTTTTTGCACCTATGGCCATATTAGCCCGTCACTTGGATTAGAATTAGGATTAGGAATTAGATTTCTGGGCTTTCGGCATCTATGGCCACGTTAGCCCGTCACTTGGATTAGAATTAGGATTAAGAATTAGAATTCTGTGCTTTCGGCATCTATGGCCATGTTAACCCATCACTTGGATTGGGATTAGGATTAGGAATTAGATTTCTGAGCTTTCGGCATCTATGGCCATGTTAGCCCGTCACTTGGATTGGGATTAGGATTAGGAATTATATTTCTGGGCTTTCGGCATCTATGGCCATGTTAGCCCGTTACTAGGATTGGGATTAGGATTAGGAGTTAGACTTCTGGGCTTTTGGCATGTATGGGCATGTTAGTCCGTCACTTAGGGATTAAGATTACGAATTAGATTTCTGGACTTTCGGCATCTATGGCCATGTTAGCTCGTTACGTATGAGGGATGACGTCCCTTGGCGATCACACTATCCGAGGAAAGGGAAGGAAGAAAGGATTGGGAAAGTATGGAAACACTCTGGGATCTGTATGTTAGGTTCCATCCCGACAATTGTCTAGTGCGAATAATGAAAACTTCACTCAGGATGGCTGGCCTGAAAAGACTTTCACACTTTTTTTTATCGACCGTCCCCATTGGGAATCGAACCGGGACCGCTCGTACCTCTTATACAATCAAGAATGATGGAGTATTATTAGTGTTTTAATAGATTTTCTTCTAGCTTGTCCTGAGTTTTGTAAATCATGTTGAATATTTTGATTTCGAGAATGTAATGTGTATGATTTGAGTTTAGGGTTACGTTCAGCAGCGAGGCTATATGAGATCTAACCTACAGGTTAACGTGCGATCCCAACACGAACCGACGTCACCCATGCCAAAATCGCGTACACTAGCCACATAGTAATGGGGAGCTCTTCGAGATAGTAATCATTGACACTGAGAAGAAAAACGTATGTGGCATAGGTAAAAACACGGGTTACATGCGTAAATCCTGTAGTGTTTAGACTTCATGCACAGCTCTTTTGTAACATCCTGTACGAAATGTATAACTTAAAACTATGTTTTATAGTACTTTCTATATAAGTGTTCCGAATAAACGTACTTTCCGTATGAAGGAAAGTACTGTATATAGGTGGTCATAATCTCACATGCAGATTGACGTATATAACATATAGGTGACGTATGCAATGTACGGAAGACTGTTAGATGCCAGACATCCTGCAGCGGCATGAGGTAACATCTAAGCGGGAAAATGGCAGTACGTAGTTAGTACATGGATAACGAACGCTTCATACAGATTTCCGTAGTAAACATGAGGATTCCGTATATTTGTACAATATCCCGCTGTCCAGGATAACGGATTTTTCTCAGTGTACCTTCTTATTAGTCATTTGGTGTAAAGCTGCATCAATTCGGACAATTGACTAAATTCTAAACATTATTTTCAAAATTGAGACTACTTACTGCCAAACTTTACGAAGCTAAAATCTTAATGACTAATGGTCTATGCAAAACAGATTTCCAGTACTTTTCTACTCGAATTTGAATCTGGGATAGGCAGACGATATTTGTTCGACGTTTTAGACCTATTTCAAAATTGAACCACTTTACTGAACCACTTGTGTCAACTGTTGATTTGTCTGCTCTATCCGTTGTGTCAACTATTGATTTGCCTGCTCAATCCATTGTGTCAACTGTTGATTTGTCTGTTCAATCCCTTGTGTCAACTGTTGATTTGTCTGCTCAATCCGTTGTGTCAACTATTGATTTGTCTGCTCAATCCGTTGTGTCAACTGTTGATTTGTCTGTTCAATCCGTTGTGTCAACTGTTGATTTGTCTGCTCAATCCGTTGTGTCAACTGTTGATTTGTCTGCTCAATTCGTTGTGTCAACTGTTGATTTGTCTGCTCAATCCATTGTGTCAACTGTTGATTTGTCTGCTCAATCCATTGTGTCAACTGTTGATTTGTCTGCTCAATCCGTTGTGTCAACTGTTGATTTGTCTGCTCAATCCGTTGTGACAACTGTTAATTTGTCTGCTCAATCCGTTGTGTCAACTGTTGATTTGTCTGTTCAATCCGTTGTGTCAACTGTTGATTTGTCTGCTCAATTAGTTGTGTCAACTGTTGATTTGTCTGCTCAATCCGTTGTGTCAACTATTGATTTGTTTGCTCAATCCGTTGTGTCAACTGTTGATTTGTCGGTGCAATCTGTTGATTTGTCTGCTCAATCCAATGTGTCAATTGTTGATTTGTCTGCTTCATTTGTTACCCAAGTTGTCTGATAAGGTCAACGATGTTCGTGGATGTATTCATTTCTATATTTTCACTTTCTTCATGTACCGGTATACTTTCACTTCCGGTAACACTCATTTTAATATTTCTGTAAATTTTTCTCTTACTCCTTAACAAAGTATATTCCGCGTTGCTTGATGCGCTAAAACTGCTACGTAATCTTAAAATGAATCTAAATTTCCCTGTCTCGTACGCTAGTATCTATTAACATTATCTTATTCTTGAGGTATAGACCTACTATACTTCGGCACAACTCCACATAAAATATATTCCTGCGGCGGAAAACACCACTTAAAATGTAACGCCAATATATTTATTTAACATATTCAGGGTTACACTTTAGCCCACAGTTCGAATAAATATAATCTAGTCTACTACCTTTTTCTGAAATTCACTTGAACACACCATCTTGATATTACCTTTTTATTATAACACGTAATGAATTAAACATTTACACCTTTTAAATAAGATGCATGTTGATTCTACAAGATGGATCTTCTGTTATACCTTATGTTTCTCGTTTCTATGACGACCAATAACACATATCATCAGATTACCATGTTAGCAAAATATCAATAATAATATCAGAAAGAAATCAATTTAATTTCTTTTCATATTTTCTTCTTCTTCTAACTAGTTTGTGCATATTTCAATAGCACATATTGCCCGTAAATACCAGAAATGATATTTAAGATTACATGTTAAATACAGAATATCATTATAATAGATCGAGGGAGTTTCTCTGGTAGTTGTTTTCTTTTTCGTTTCCTACGTTTTGTATGTGTCACGATCACTTGAAGGTATTTTGAACAGTCCTAGACACACAAAATAGACTTTAAATAACAATGTCTAAATTTGAGTAAAACTTTTTGAGTTAGCATCAAAAGATGACGTTATGCACAATATTTCTTCTATAAGCAGTTTTACTCATAAACTTCATGACTAGTACTGCTTTACATGTTAATTGCGCTTACTAGCAATTCCATAGTGTAAAACCTGGAGGATAAATTGAGGGACAACGGAACTCAATGATACTCGAACATTGACCATTTAGATGGAGGGAATAATGGGAATACTTTTATATATTGTGTTCTTCAGATGGGCTACCCGTATAACTATAATCGGCTTGACATTCTGGGATTTTGTAAACTTCAGGGTTTTATTGAATGATGTATAACAGTTGCCCATAAATGTTTTGTATATACAAAAACAAGAGTATAACTATAAAGTACAGGGCCTTTCCATGCGCGGGACCACAGGCGGTTGCACGGTTTGCTCTGTGTAAAGGCCGCTGATGTTGCTATTTGTGCAGTATGTATTGTGAAGTTTGTAATGAGATGGTTTTTGAAGCTATGTATCTATGCAACGAAATGTTGCAAGGCTGAAAACTACAGCTCTCAGATTTTCAGACAAAAAGCAAAAGAAAATCAGGGCTAGTGATGGGCGAAACAATTCACCTCTTAGATCGCCGCTCAATGGTTCACTTTACTCTGTATATTAAAATGCTAGGTTTATATGGTTGTCTCCAAAGAAAAGTTTATATGTTTGTCTCCAATCCTTTCGACAATGAGATCTCAAAATCCACAAGTGATAGAAACGTGCCATTTTCACTGGTCGATTCCAAATTTTGAGTACGTTGTAAAGTTCTAATTGAACATTTTTAAAAAAAACGTGGCCGTTTCTTCTTTATTACATTTTTAGGGGTACATTGGAAGTGTTGAAAATTTAAAAAATAAAGAGCATCACATTCTATGAGTTATACATTCCAACACAACATAGTTGTATACAGGGGTTGCATATCTCTTAGGTGTTTGTTTCATTCCTAAATGATAATGAAAAACGAAGGATAATCATTTCTCCAGGCTAAGATGAATCTTCATTGTTTGTAGTGTTTTGCCCAATCACTGACATTATAATTAATTGTGTGTGTAATGCATTTTCTTATTACATACTGCATGTAAGAAGAAACAAAAAGCATTGATCCTACATGAGTTAGAAACTCCAACCGGAAGTAGGCTCAATCTTGCAAACGGTACGAGATATTTAAAAAAATAGTGGAAACAAATCTCCCCTTTATGGCACCCCCTTGCCGATCTTTATCAAGACGTCTTTCACTTGTGTTTGAAAAGGAACATGAACAGATGTTGTGAGGAGTGACAAGGAGATTCATGCTGACATGTGAATGATGTGCTATATATAGAGCGAAGGTTCAGCTAGTTGATAATTTAAAGTTTACGGATTTGGTTTACCCTTTATATGTAAAATATCATTATAAGTCCAATTGTCACATCAAAGTGTTAAACATTTGGTACTATTTATAATTTATTCATACGACAAGTACACATTCACTATGACAACGTACACTTACATAATTCGACTGAGGAGGCGCTCGCCTCAGTGAGAACCAGCGAAACCACCTCTCCAGAACACCAACAGACCAAACCAACCAACAAAATCGAGAAGCAAGAGAGCCATTTGCGAGTGAGCGGTGTATTACTACTCCCAAACAACAGTGGCTCCAAATGAACCATGATTCCCAAACTACCACAACTCCCGAATGAACTACGACTCCGAAAGAACCCCGAATCCCAAAGAGTCGTCGCTCATTTCTAGTCAGCCACGACTCATTCACCCAAATGAGTCTGCTCACTCGCCAGCGCCACATCACTAATCACGGCATCCTATGCAAATTTACAGTATAGTGATAATTAGACCTTGGTTTCTACTTAAAAATCAGAAATAATTAAATAATAACTAAACACTCGTCAAAACTAAGTAACAGAGAGTATGTTGTTCCTATTGTCAATGGGTCATAAAAGAAGTATTTTTTTAATACCGCACTAATGATTTTAGCTAATATTTTAGAGAACAAAACGGGACATTTGTAGTTCTAAACAGTTTTATTTTAGCAGGATACGCTACACAATTCCAGGACCGTTCCTGCTAAATCGGGACATCTGGAAGCTTTCCTGAGACAAGTGGCCCATGTATAGTTTCATTACTGGGTCATTCCATGTCAAATCACCTAATTTTAAAACAGGATCGTGCTTCAATGTCTCAGACTCTCTTCAAAATTGTCTTCATACATATATACCTATGAAATCACACAACCACATGTGCTTCTTATATATAAACAAACTCATCTACTCTCCTACTAGAACTACAACAAGCAAGCAGACGATATGAATCCTTATCATCAGGTCATGTGACAGAACAGGAACACTAACGCCACCGTTGTGAACAAGTGGGTATAAAACAAGCTGTAAGACCTTCATTGACATCAGTTTCGGCTGGAAATCCTTCTCCCTTAGCTTGCCTGGAGCTCTGAAAAACTAACCTATCCCAAGTCTCTTAGCTTGCCTGGAGTTCTGAGGTTTGTTGCCCATTTAGCTTGAATGGAGCTCAGTTGGAACTCAATTCCTCTCTTAGCTTGCCTGAAGCTATGAGCGATCCTAACTTCAATCACCTAGCTATGTTTGAAGCTCTGCGCGACCCCAATCTCTCTTTGCTTACCTGGAGCACTGAGAATTCTTAAGCCAATGCCACTTAGCTTGCCTGGAGCTCTGTTGTATTCTTCCTTTGGCTGTCTGGGCCTTGGTACGCCTATTTACACAAACTACACGTACATAGAGAACTTTTCGATTGGTCTTCGGACCACACTCGTTGTTTGTGTGTTATATTTGTATATAACAACACTTTTATAATAAAAGATTGCGAGAGAAAACCGATTCTCCCGCAATTGCAATACCTAATATTACAATAATAATAATAATAATAATAATAATAATAATAATAATAATAATAATAATAATAATAATAATAATAATGTTTATTGTAGTTTAGCATAGTTTTTTCACCACCGAAGCTATATGGAAGGCAGATGCAGAGTTTAAAGAGGAATTTGAACCTCCGTGATGTATTCAAATTTCAATACCCCCACTCAGAATGAAACCCGTGTCTACGTTATCACTCATCCTGATTTTCAAGAAAATGTCGCATGTCTTGACATCTTTTCGTTGATACTTTAATATGTCCTGATTTTCATGTTTATTGATGAAGTTAACAATTATTATTATGATTATTGGAATTTAGTTTGTACACTAGTATACAGAGCCTTCAAAATAAGAAAAAAAAACAATAGGGGCAGGCAGGCATGAAACTAGGTACTAACATAGGCCTATACATACGAGGGGTTTCCGGCAAAAACCTCATAACTTCAAAAAAATCGATAAAGAGTTAGAGGTGGTGGCATGTAGTGTGCAGCATTACACACAGGATTAAACCTCTGATTTCGTTGAAAACAACCACAGGCCGTACTCGAAAAATACGGCTTTGGCGTGGGAGATCCGGGTTCGATTTCCGGCTGAAGCTCATATGGTTCAGATTCCACGTGAATCAGTACGTCCCGTTTCATATAGCCTCGCTTCTAAAAAGGATATTAAACTCAAAATATACTCAACTCTAAATATACGTCGATTCGGCAAAAAAAAAAAAAAAAATCTGGAACATTTCTAGCACGAACACCACTAGTCAGTGATGCTTCATGCAGCAGCTCTAAAGCGCTATACTCAACACGAGGATCTTGGGACGACTCGATCTAGTTTTATTCGTTTGTCTGTCTGTCTGTCTGTAGCAGGCTTCAGGCGTAATTGTCAGTCTTTAACCTTCAAATTTTGAGGGTGAAAGCAGAAGACACCCGAAATTTGCTGTATAGCTTTTGGAGGTAATTCGGCTTAAAATGTCCAAATGGCGGCTATTGTTTCAAACTGGCGAGCATCCATGCTACAGAGCGCAATTTTCAATCTTTGAACTAGAAATTTTGAGGGTAGGAGCACTTGATGCTCTAAATTTACTGTAGGGGAAAGTCGGACAAAACCAGGACCCAAAATGTTTTTGCTTGTTCCTCAGCATCTATATGGATAATATAGCTTGAATTAGTTTTCAAATACTAAATAGATTTGTTATTGACACAAAAATGTTTATTTCAGTGGAAAAAGCTGGTAATTTTCGAAAGCAAAAATATTTTTAAAGGGTATGCAAAAACCCGGTTTTGTCCGACCAGGTCGGACAAAACCGGTTACATATAAAAAATTATAAAAAACTTTTCTGTTACAAGAAAAATTTGTAATTACTCCAAAAACTAGTACAGTAAGAATCAATACAACTGAAAAAAATATATGAGCTTAAAAAGTACGGAAAATATAGAGGGCTAAAATATATTAAACCAATAAGATAGAAAAAATAACTTTAGGTCATGATTTTGTTAAATCTAAGAACAAAAATCACAAATAAATATTTCATCATATTCGTCCACACTGCTGCAAGCTTCGTGTGCCCATCCTTTACAGTTAAGACATTGTATATAACCTTCTCAGATTTACACTGAACTAACCGGTTTTGTCCGACTGTTGATGTCCCGGTTTTATCCTACTACGCCATTATTCAGAACTACAGGGCGGAATTTTCGTTCTTTTAGCTGGGAATTTTGAGGATAGAAGCACGAGATACTCAACAATTGTATAGCTATTGAGAACAATCTGACAGAATATTTCAAAATGGCGCCAATTTTTCACAATGGTTAGAATCTAGCTATAGGGAGCCATTTTCTGTACTTCAACTCTAAATTTTGTCAGAAGAAGCACGAGTTATTCTAAATTTGCCTTATAGAGTTCGGTGGCGATCCTACGGACAATTTCAAAATGGCGGATTGTTTTCAAAATGATGAGTATTCAAGCTCCAGGGGGCCACTTTCAGTTGTTAACGTGAGGCACCTAGTCTGTAGGCCCACTAGTATTAATATGCATTGGATAGTGGGATTTTATTTACTTCCGCAAAACCCGTAATAGTTCTATGCATTTTCAATCCTCACAGTCAGATTATATAATTTGGTATTATTCAGTGCATTCCGATAAAATTCCTGATGTCTGCACACATGTCATTTGGATGCAACATCACAAAATTCGGTATTTATGAGATGAAGATATGAGTTTTTTCACATTCCCATTATTGTGATTTTCGTCGTTATGGGGATTTTGTTGGAAACCCTTCATATGCTATATCTACTATTCAATTTGACTATACATTACTCGGCGTAAGCTCTAAACTGCGATAAACAAAGCCACGTGAAACTAAATCTCGCTGATTTGCTGTTGTCCTACTGACGCTTGTACTCCTCCGCAAAATAGTTCATGTGATTGCATTATTATTTTTACTATAAAGCTTCATATAAAACTGCTATATTATTATAAATGACAAAAACATAATACGGATTATCTAATAATACTGCAGTCGAATGTGGCTAATGAAACAATAGAAATAAACACTAAGCATGCGCAGTAATTATGGCGCCAACTCAACTGTGGACGGGTGTTCTGCTTTTAAAGTCTGAAAGATGACTGGCATGAATCCCGGTTCCGCGAGTGTTGTGGTGAAACACCAACAAGGCAAACCTTTACTCATTAAGCAACAATTGTTTACGAGCGAAATTCAAACTTTTTTAAAAAGAAAATCTTTCGAGTTTCTTTTCTTTCTTTTCTGTTGCTGCTGTAAGTATGTGGACAACACGAGACAGTATTGCCAAAATGCACGTGTATAATTTGCTCCTCCCCGTGGGGAGTGGGAGTGATACATCACTAGCCAATCGTATTTGTGACTAGCGGAAGGATACAAATATGTTGTTTATCGGAGTTTAGAGCTTACGCTGAACAATGTATAGTATTATATGCATGAGCGCCAGAAGAAAATTTTCAGGAAGGGGGGCTCATGTCCCTGGTTGCTATATTACGTTTGGTATTTTTCATTTATACTAAGAAAGTCTTATGAAATTTAATACAATTTCGGGAGCCAAAAGGGGGCCCGGGAACCACCCTGTCCTCTCCTTCGGGCGCCCATGATTATATGTCATAAGGCTTATATGTTTTAAAGTGTCTTATTTTCTTCTTATTGATTAAGTAGATATAACTAACTCTTCACTAAAACGACATGTATTATAATGTTAAAGGAAAAAGACCACTGGTATGTTTCTGCCCTTACCCCATCCTTTTCGCGCCCTTAACTGCATAAAGGGTCCCTCACATTTGCTCTGAAATTTCACGCAGACCCTGAGCATCGAAAGCTCACGCGCTTTTCACTGGACCAGCGGAGAGAAACTATTATTATTCAAAATATCAATCGTCACTTTAAATACAATTAAAAACGCATTGTCTAATTCACATTGTTAAGTAGTATTGAAACTTATTCAGTTTTGCGCACTTGGGGCGATCATTGTAAAAATTACTTGCTGTTTTGTTTCTAGCTTTTAAATGTTAAATACAGCACAAAACATTCATGCTTTTGTGGAACGTTTTTTACCTTTCCCTCTAATATATAACAAATAATGCGTTTTCGCGAATTTGTGCTTTTAGCTCACATACAGTTAGGTGAACATTCATAGAATATGTGGGAGGTTTGCATGCAAGTTTATTATTCAACGAAGCGAATTTCCATTCTACCACTTTCACAAAAATAAAAAAGGCACACACACACACAATTATATATATATATATATATATATATATATATATATATATATATATAGAGAGAGAGAGAGAGAGAGAGAGAGAGAGTGAAGGGGAGATGTTTTCCTATCTTTGTTTCTATTAATTGAAAATGTAAATACTATTCATTTGCAGTGGCGTGGTAGTATGCCCTCTAGCCATGTGTCATCGCAATTCAACTAAACGGAAGGGGGAGAAATGTTGAGGTAAAAAAAGAAACAAAAAAAAAAACTAACACTCCAGAAAGAGAAGTTGTGTTGTACACAAAATACAGCTCATTCCTTTGACATTTTGCTCAAACAAATCCAAGGGGTTGTTTTAGGTTCACAGGGTAAACTAAATGCTATATATATATATATATATATATATATATATATATATATATATATATATATATATATATATATATATATATATAAATTGTCTGTGTGGAAATGGTTTCGCAACGGGAGGGATGAGATATGAAAGTTTAGCAAACAGGAAGGGAAGCATGATAGAGTGTAATGAATAAACGGAATAATTATTACCATTATTTGAATTGTTACAGTTGACGTTCAAACGGAAAGACAACTGGTTACGTATTGACACTTCTGTGACATGTTAAATCTTGGAATTAATTTGGTTGGAAATAATTTATTGACTTTTGTGATAGGCCTCGAAGGCAAACTCATGATAACTGACAAAATCGAGGTTAATAGTGTGGTGTTTAAAATTTCTTGTTCGAACAAATGGTAAAAATCTGCTGACATCAAAGCATGAAATTTGACCATTAACCTACGCACACTCAGCTTTTGAAAATATCTACGAATCGTTTTAACGCAGATAGTTCTAATATCCAACATATTATTCAATATACTTCTATGGTTACGGTGGCTCAGTGGTAGAGCGTTCACCTCTAGTGCATAGGGTCCCGGGTTCAAACCCTGCTCCCTCCAAGTGAACTTTGTGATGGACAAACACCGTATGCGTGAGTTTCTTCGGGGTTGTCCCGTTTCATACCACTTTCTTCATTACACCATTTCGTTCATTTGTCATCATTACCGTCTCCTTTAGCCTAGCCAGCATAATCACGGGACGTAAAACTCAAAGATTTAATTTGATTTTTCAATATACTTCTTTCGGTTAACAAAAGGTCATTCTCGATCCAATCAGAATGTTTAACAATATTTTAACGTGAAAGATTTCATATATAAGCGTACTAAATATTTAATAAAATCTATATTATTTGTTACCTTATCTGATAAACGTGAAATCATGGGACCCCACTATTTATTTTAACTATCTTTTTCATCTGCTATTCCACAATTGGATTATTAGAGCTCTCTCGTGGTTAATTGCTTTCTCCTCATCGTCTTTGTTCTGAGAAGCTCGAGGTTGATGTAAGTTCTTGTGGCTCCCTAAGCTGTACATCCCCGTCTGATATAGTCACGGAGCTGAAAAGAGACTTCAAACCCCAGAAACACCAATAACGCTTTGCTTTCGGTTACAATAAAGCAATGCCGCTTAAAATAATTTTACATTGTTTGAGTATAACTATGTACTTTAGAAAGTGCCCCACAATTTCACCTTGTACATTTTATCAGTTATTCACATACATTTACAAATATTAATATATAATGAACATTGCATGTAAACCCTAGCATCTGACATAACCCTTTTGTATTTTTTATTACTCCTAAGTGGTATTCAATAAGTAATTGTTTTGTGTTCCACGTTGGAAATTACATTGCTCCTACATTATAAATAACCATTTGGGGAGTTGAAGAGTCATTCTCGGCTAAGTGGTTTTAATTACTCTCTGACTGCATATATAATTCAACATTGTTCGCAAAAAAGCGTATATAATATACTGTTTAAGTCGTTCCCGTTGATGATGCTTTTCCAAACAGTGTGTACATGTTTCTGATACCTCCAAAAATACCCATTTAAGTAATATATATATATATATATATATATATATATATATATATATATATATATATATAGCCATATACGAAGGGTTATATGAGTGACCATTTGTCAGAAATTGGCTATAAAATGAAACATGATGTTTAAAATGGGTAGTATTGGTTTCTGATGAAACATCGAGTATTTTCTTTCAGAGGGAAAAAACTTAACTACCCTAATTGGTGTAATTGTCATTGAAACTATGTATAGATATAGCTCTTTCTTAAGAAAGAAGTCACATAAGAGAATGGTATTCTTATTATAATACGATCTCAGCAGAGAGACTTCTAACTAGCATATTAGTTATTTATTAGTTGGCATATTATTTGACATATTATTGGAATATTAGTTGAAATGTCAATATTTGTGTATTGAAGTTTTAAGTACTGTACTAACTTTACGTGGAAATTATCAGTGCGGATTTAGACGAAATCGATCAACTATCGACCAAATATTTATCATTCGAAAAATACTCGAAAAGAAGTGGGAATAGAATACCCCCCGGTACATCAACTATTTATTGATTTTAGAAAGGGTTACGACTCGGTTACGAGAGAAACATTGTACAACATTTCTACAAAATTTGGAATACTGAAAAACTAATTAGATTAATTAAGATGTGTTTAAATGAAACCCAAAATAAAGTCCGGGAAGGAAAATATTTGTCCACGAGCTTTCACATCGAGAACGGACTGAAACAAGGAGATGCTTTGTCGCCATTATTATTCAACTTTGTCCTGGAATACGCTATCAGGAAAATTAAAGATAGCAACCAGGGCCTAGAGTTGAATGGTATTATCCAGGTTATGGCGTATGCTGATCATGCAAATTTAGTAGCAGATTGTAGGAAAATAATAGAAAGAGACGCAGAGGTCTTATTAAACAGGGTTTGGACATGGGTTTGGAAGTTAATGCAGAGAAAACTAAACACATGAAAGTTCATCGGGATCGTAATACGGCAAATTATGGGTGCGTTAAAATATAATAATACTTTTGATAGAGTAGATACTTTCAAATATCTAGGATCAATATTAAGTGAAGAAAACCATATTCACGAAGAAATTAAACTTCGACTAAAAGCAGGGAATTCGTGTTATTATTCAGTTCAAAATTTCTTGTCCTCGCGAATTCTGTCGATTAATTTGAAGCTTAAAATACGAAGAACATCAACTGAAAGTATTTGAGAACAAGATCCTGAGACGAATATTCGGACCCAAAAGGAACGGGAATGGGGAATGGCAGAAACTTCATAACGAGGAACTACATAATTTATACGGTTTACAAAACATTGTTAGAGTTATCAAGTCTAGGAGGCTCAGGTGAGCAGGTCATGTAGATAGGACGGAAGAAAGTAGGAACACTTTCATAGTCTTAACTGGAAGACGAATCGGAAACGACCATTAGAAATACCTAGGCGCAGATGGGAGGACAATATTAAGATGGATCTCGTAGACACTGGAATACAAAGTAAAAAATGGATCCAGTTGGCTAAGGATAGAAGTTAGTGGAGAGCTTTTGTGAACGCGGTATTGAACCTCCGGGTTCCGTAGGCTATAGAGTTAGTTAGTTAGTTTTAGCTAGTACTAACTTTAGGTTAGTGGAATCACGAATTTGTCTCTCAATATGATTGTAAAAGCATTATCCGAGATTGGGAATGAAGATGCAACCGGGAATATGCTAACCGAAATCATTAAGAATATGGGAAACAAGAACAAGAAAGAATTGTTCCGACTCTGCAATGAAATATATAAGACATGATAGTGGGCCAAAAGACTTTCTGAAGACGATTAATGATACAAATGACTAAGAGATCAAACCCAGAGATGTGAAAATTATAGAACTATAAGTTCCTATTTCATGCAGCAAAAGTTTTGCTTCGAATCCTGAATAGAAGATTCACTGAAAGAACACATGAAAAGGCTGAAGAGAAACAATTCAGGTTCAGGAGAGGCAAGGGCACAAGAGATGCAAGTGGATTATTAAGGGCGATTAGGGAAGTTTTACAGAAACACGAAAGGAGTTCTATGTTGTATTTATTAATCCGCAAAAGGATTTTGATCACATGATTTGGGAAACTTTTTGGAAGTTCAAAAGAAGGTTGGGTTGGAATGGAAAGATCGAAGACTCATAAGAATCTTATATAGCGTAAAGACAAACAAGTAAGTGCTAGAATAGGGGAGGAAATGGCAGAGGAAAGTTCAATTACAAGAGGAGGTCGACCGGAATCCTGTCTCTCGCTATCACTATTTAATATATATATCTAGGAGAGATAGTGAAAACGAGCCTACAAAATGAAGACGACATATCGGTAGTAGGTAAAACGATTAGGTGTATACAGTTTGCAGTTGATTCGGGGCTTATGGCGGAACCTGAAGGAAAGATCAATAAGAATATGGGAAACCTGAGGAAGAGCTGTGAAGAATATGAGATGAAAATAAATATTACAAAGAAAAGTGCCATGGTGATTGAAACGAAGCAGTTGGTGTCAAATATAAAAATAAGAGGGGAAAAATAGAACAGGTGATTAGTTTTAGATACCTGGGTAGTAAAATTAGTGATGATATGAAGTGTGAAAGTGAAACAAAAGCAAGGATAGGAGTGGCGAAATAGGCCTTTAGAAGAAGTAAAGTCTGGTTCGTGGGACCTTGAATAAAGAGCTGAACAAAAAGACTCATAAAATAGTTCATGTGGAGTATTATATTGTGTGGAGCAGAAATATGGGTATTACGCAAAAATGAAGAAAAACGATTGTTTAGTATGTTTACTGACAACGAAATTGGTCTACTTCCATGGGCTTTTAATCACAATGAAACGACACCGATGGAGTTTAGTTTTAATTGACTGATTTGGTGATGGGCTACGTGTTCCCTTGGTATATGGGTTTCAACTCTCTTGGTTCCGGAATTTAATCGATATCTACATCGAGATAGTCTTTCTATTCAACAAAGCTCTCAAATACTTTTACTTTTTCATGAAACTAAGTTTTGCGCAAACGCAAAGACCATATTATGCTGATTTCAAGATAAAGTGTTTTCCATGTGATAAAACAATACACAAAATGTATGAAAAGTTTAAAGAGAGAGAATCCAGTGTTCGACGTCGATGTTATCCATGTATCCGTAAAAAGGAAGTCTGGAATTTGGATGTAGCTACTTTGAGCAACGAATATTGAACAAGATTTGAATTTATTTCCTTAAGAAATTACAGTATTGCAAAAACTCTCCGACAAAAGAAAAATAAATTGATATTTTGTGGTTGGGCTTGTGGAAAGAACGAAATTTCGAGTAACATGTAGACCCTCTTTTACTTTAGTGATACCTATGTACAAAATAAATGTTCGCATTTGGGGTACTAGAAAACCGAAAAATATGCCACGAAAAATGTCATATGCCACTTACAGTATTGGTACCTGTTTCAAGTCCTGATTGGATCTTCCTTCTTTTGAGTAGACAAGCATTAGTGAGTAATATCTGAAATGCTTAGTAACTGCTTTATCTTACATATTCAATACACAATGTATGAAACAAGATTGAACAAGACGTCATGCGTCGAACGTTGTCTTTATCTTTTGCATGAAACATACGGAGTACGAGTGGCATTAAATCAGTTTCCATATACTAGGGCTACGGTGGCTCAGTGGTAGAGCGTTCACCTATGGTGCACGGCGTCCTTGGTTCGATCACACCTCTCGCCAAGTGAACTTTGAGGTGGACAAACACCGTGTTTTCTCAGGGTTCTCCCGTTTCTTTCCACTTTCTTCATTCTACCATTTCATTCATTTCTCATTATCACAGTCTTTTTTTAGCCTAGCCGACATTATCGTGGTACGTAAAACTTTAAAAATTTCATTTCATTTCAGTTCAGTTCAGTTTCCAAATCTGTTTCATTGTGGACAATTTTGACCGCGAAATAGTCCAGATTTGAATTTCTGTGATTTATTTCTTTAAGGATTTCTTAAGGAAAATATATTCAATCTAAATCCGTCAAAGTGAAGCAATTGGAAATGCAAATCACTCAGACAAAATTAAATCACTGTGGATGTTTGTAGCCACTAAGTGGGGAAAAAATAACTGTCTGTTTCTAAAAGATAATAAGTGAAAAAGATGGACATATTGAGCAAGTATTAAAGCATTGAGCAAGTATGTGTATCTTCAGATAGTAAAATGTAATGCATTACCACTCAATGCTTTCTGCAAATATTACACATGATATATATTTTTTTAATATCAAAACCTAAGCCTCGTATCAGTCAGTACTCCTTCCTGTATGTTTTCTGTTTTGTATTTTGCCAATTGTTCTCTTATATTTCCGTTTCAGACTCATGCTTCACGCTAAGCTAGAAGCACTCTCAAGAGACTCAAAGGGAAGAACTCTATGCATAAATGAGTTTGGAGTTTTTTAAATATTGACGTGCAAATACACGAATTGCGTATCTAGCTGTAAAGTCAGCTATCCCTCGTTCTTCACCTCAACGACTACCCAGCTCTGTAAGCTAATATTCCTATGTAAACAAACCAAAAACTAGTTTAAATAAAGAGCTGGGAGAAGGGAAAACGTAAAAGAAGCAAAAAAAGTGAGTTTTATATGAAGGATATATCAGAACTGACGTTTTAGCTGAAGAGTTGTAATTTCATTTCTACGTAGAGAGCTTTCGCGTGATTATTTGAACAGTTAAGTACGTAGCAATTGCTAACGGTCAAAGTTAAGAGACGGATCCATGCTATGTATAATTCACAGTCATTAAAAAATTAAGAGGAGTTTTCTGTTTAAAAATGTATAGTAGTGCGAAAATAAATTCTTAACTGGATCAGTGCTAGTGGAAAAATAGATGTAATCTCCACTACAAGCTTCTGATGTATGTTGTCAGTGGAACATTTATTTACCAGTAATTTAATTATAAATAATCTACTTTCATCGTGACATCTATGGAATGATAAATGCAAAGGTTCAATTTTATTATTATTATTATTATTATTATTATTATTATTATTATTATTATTATTATTATTATTATTATTATTATTATTATTTTGTTGGTTCAATACTTATTGCATTAAGTGAATCATTTCAAAAACTTGGAGGTTCTTTGCCTGAGAAACAAGTAAATTGATGGAAAATTAAATTAAATTTTTGAGTTTTACGTCCCACGTTTATGCCGACTAGGCTAAAGGAGACGGTGATGATGAGAAATGAATTAAATGATGTAATGAAGAAAGTGGGAGGAAACGGGAGAACCCCGAGGAAACCTATGCCCACAGTGTTTGTCCACCAGAAAGATCACTTGGGGGGAGCGGAGTTTGAAACCGGAACTCCATGCACAAGAGTTGAACGCTCTACCGCTGAGCCACCGTGACCCGCACATGTAAATTAATGAAGTTCTCTACTATACCGATAAAGAGTCCATCATTAAAAGCTCTGAATAAATCTGAATTAATGTATCTGCCCTTTTACGTTAAAACACGTGTCAAAGTGAAGGGAAACTCGGGAGATGTCGTCTCCTCACTTCCAAAAATATAATTATGGGGTCCCTCCATCTCTTAAAAAATACAATGGGCAAAGATAGGCACGACATCCATGTGTCTCCCTACCGTTTCAGATCAACTTTTACCCCTGCATTAAAATATTCTATTAACAAAAAAAAAAAAAAAAAAAAAAAAAAAAAAAAAAAAAGAAAAAAAAGAAAAGAAAAGAAAAAAGGCAGTAAAGAAAGAAAAAAGGTAACACTTCAAAGTTTCGAATTATACAGAACAAACTTGATTTTCAAATTGAAATTGTGACCAGACTTTATTTCACATGTGATCTTTCGCTTTGCAATTGAACTCTAATCCAGTATTTCACATGTAACAGTTAGTTATGAAACACATAACAATCTACCTTTTTCAAAAGTTAGCTAGACTTTTTTTTTTTGGATGTTTTCCGCGTGTCTGGGAAGCTGAATTCATGACTGGCGTAACTGAAAACTTTTCTTTTTCTTTTCTTTTCCTCCTTTTCTTTTTTTATATCCAAATCAATTCTGAGAATCGTAATTTCGTTGAGGTTGACAGTGACACTGTAGCTAGATCAGATTATTTCAGTCGATATGAAGCGTTGATCAGGAACACATCGAACATTTATCGGGGAGATTAAAAAAGAAAATCATTATTACATAACATGAATTTTGCTCGTAATATTGTGGAATCGCAGCGATCCAAGCCGCAACACAATATTGTTGTAGATCAGGCGTGGACCCAGAATGTTTTGTTGAGACGTATCCAAGCTTTTGGAGGAAAGTGGTTCAATAATACAAGCCGTCACCACATTTACATAATATTGAATGGTTATTATCCTGCACCTGAAAAGGCGATAAGTAATCCTAAAATACTTCCTCCTATATTTTCAGATAAAAATGATAGAACTAGATTGTTTATGTAAGAGAAAGAGTGCAGATGATTTTTTTTTTAAGTTTTACGTTCCACGGTTATGCCGGTTAGGCTAAAGGAGACGGTGATAATGAGAATGGTGGAATGAAGAAAGTGGGAAGAATCGGGAGAACCCCGAGGAAACCCACGCACACTGCATTTGTCCACCACAAAGGTCACTTGGAGGGAGCAGGGTTTGAACCTGGGACCCAATACGCCAGAGGTGAACGCTCTACCACTGAGCCACCGTGGCCTCTGAGTGCAGATGAAGTGTAGGATCAAATTTTTATGCTATATCAATCAGTTTCTTGTTAAACAAGTAACAGTTTTATTGAGAAAATGTACAAATGTTTATTAAGAAATATTTTGGGGATTTGGACCTGATGGAACCACCCCCGTGGGTGAGTCAAGTTGTACATAACGAACTTATGGGAAAAAACTTGCTTTGTGAAGAAGAGATCTTTAAGTAAACCGAGAACCGTGAGGGAATGGGAAAAAAAAGATGCAGACATTCTATTATCTAAATGTTAATACTAATGTAGTATATTTTTTAAAAAAAATATTACAAGAAAAGGAGAAAAAGCATCTGTCAAACGTGCTCCAAATTTGAGTGTCGAAAGTATCCTGAATTTGCTCAACTTTCAGCTGTATGCTGTCCACCATGAGTAATAAACAATACCACCTTTACTTCCAAACAAGAGATTAACAAAACTCACTGAAATTTTACACTGACCCTTGACTTCTCACACCTTACCTCATAAACTTAGACCTTTCTTAGTCAAATTATTCTACTTATTTTTAACCTTTTACGGATATACAATCCGTATACCCCACAGTTTCACTTAGTACTTATTACTCAAAGTGAGTACTGACTACTCAAACAAACACATTAAGCATAAAATGGAAACAAAGTATTGGATGAATTTTGTAGCTGCGGGGGTAATTTTTCCTCCTGAATAACTCCTTCTGTATGATAAAAGGATTTAATGTTTACAATATTATCTATACATAATACTATTTGCTCTATTACCATAAGCTTGAGTTTCTATTATATGAGGTTACACTTTACTGCTGGTAATTTATGGTATTCCGTGAACTTACTAACATTTTTTTTTTTTTTTTTTGAAATGTGCAAGCTAAGAAAATAAGAAGTACGTATACTCTTTTAGAGTTGCTTTTGTTCTTCGCTGCCATACAAATTACGTCAGTTTAGGGTGAACGTGAGGAGGATAACTAGCTTACTATACTCGTATGTGTGTATGCATATGAAAGATATGTCATGTATAACGCATGGAGTGCATTCAGTTGCTAATTTTTAGTCTCATTCAAAGTGTCAAAAGATCTTTAGTATGCTAACATGAAAGCCCGTCCCGTCTATTCATACTACCACTCTGCATGTATGTGGATCAGCATAAAGGCTCTAAAAGGTATTTACCCATGATTAAAACCACGGACATGATATCTAATGCAGAGATCAAGCAAATTACAGTTAACCATTGGACGAAAAAAGCAACGAACAGTTTCCGTTCTGTGTTTTGTCTCCTGAACCAAATCCTGTATGTCTTGTAATGTCACAATGTAACTACGTACATTTCCATGCCGGAAATAACACAGGGCACTCGGTAATACGCGTCCCGCAAACGACATATCGTTAGCTCTGATTCATGTTTACTGCTGGTACGCGAGACAAGTGTTTAATGTTCGGGGGTTGTAAAAACTAGAATGCAAGCCATACGTCGGAAATGTCAACATACCATTAACCCCTCTTGTAGCCATGTATATTTTCTACAACCCTCATTTTGTTCTCGAAAAAATGTATATGTATGCTACGGTTGTGACTTTTGTTCATTTGTATTCGTTTTGTTTTTGATAGCCCAGAAGAAAGGGATAAAAATCTCTCATTTTAAAAAGGAGTTTTTACTTACATTGTGGATGCGCAAATGTTTACGTATTTGTTTTCGGTTTAACACTGCAGAAACGACCATTTTGTGTGTTATTGTTAATGAGCCTTAAAACCGTATAGAAAAGGAAAGATACATTGAATGAGTCAATTTTTTAGCGCATTTTTGGCAATTGTAACATTTGCTTTATACCCCCCCCCCATCACAGAACAGATATTTGAGATTTCATTCGAAGAAGAGGAAGTTCTCCACCGACATAACTGTTTCACATGTTAATTAGTATATTAGTATACAATTTATACAATACTAGGTGGTTCATTTGCGCCGTTCAATTAGTGAAGTTAGATAACCAACCATACAATGAAGTAAGATGGGTTGCCTAAACCAAAGGGGGTAACATGCATACAAAAGCACTTTGTCTTCATATAAAAGAAATACATCATATATTAATTAAGAATTATTTTTGAGGTATGATGAAAGTCGCTTTCGCCGATGCTAATGGTAACAAATTGTATCAGTATAGTATAAGAGATGTGGAAGTATTTAGAAATTATTACTGCTCCAAGAAACATGTAGATTTAAGGTGGATCACTAGGTGTTCTTGGTGCTATGCTAAACGCTGATTGAATAGTGCGGCGTTGCCACATAGTGTCGAGTGTTTACTGATGCCAAGATAATAAAGAGAGTATTCATGGACTTCTACTTGGATACTTACCGTAGAAATTAGTTTTCAAACCTCACCGCAATCTCACTTCTCACACTGAAACGCTACAATCCAGGAATTTTCTTATTATGACTACTACAGGAAACGTACAAATTTGGCAACAACGCATTATGGCGTTTTGCGCAAGCTTCATCTCAAAATCTATTTCCTTAAATGTAAATTAATATATAAATAAAATATGAAACATAACACGAAAAATAGTCAAACAATATATTTATTTCGTGATAAAATTGTTATCTTATAATACTTTATACATACAAATAAACATTTCATAAAACGGAGCACTTCTAGTAAGATCTACTAGCAAGCGCCATCTTGTTTGCTCATTGTAAACCGAATCAAATATTTTCTTTTATTTGTTACATTTTTCGATATCACTGTACAACCAAATGAATCATTGTCTTGTGCTGTAGCTGAAACAATATTCTATCTTATACTGCAATATTTATAATATGTAACGTTTCATTGCGTAGTAGTTAAGGGAATAAGATTAAATATGTACTGTCTTCCGGGTGGTGATCCAGCTTAACAACAATCTACATTTACAGTAAATGAGGTAAAAGAAAGAATGGAAAAAGGGAAAATAACCCAAATGTCCGAGTCAAGAGAATTATTAAAGCAGGTTATGTAATTCAGCAATTACTTTATTATAAGATCCAGCTCCATGACGAAAGATCTGTTGCATCAATCGTGAGCTATTGTTTATAATCAAGTCTAGCCAAAATTCTACGAAGAAATTATAGGAAGAAAATAGGTAAGATAAAGTGTTCCTTGTAGTTAGAAAATAAGAAAGCTAAAGTAAGTTTCTTGTAGGAAAAAAAGTAATTTAAAGTAAGTTTCTTGTAGGAAGAAAATAAGTAAGCTAAAGTAAGTTTCTTGTAGGAAGAAAATAAGTTAGCTAAAGTAAGTTTCTTGTAGGAAGAAAATAAGTTAGCTAATGTAAGTTTCTTGTAGGAAGAAAATAAGTAAGCTAAAGTGTTTCTTGTAGGAAATGAAATGAAATCTTTAAGTTTTACGTCCCCCTGTTATGCCGGTTAGGCTAAAGGAGACGGTGATGATGAGAGATGAGTGAAATGGGGGAATGAAGAAAGTGGGAAGAAACGGGAGAACCCCGAGAAAACCCACGAGCACGGTGTTTGTCCACCACAAAGTTCACTTGGCGGAGGCTGGGATCGAACCCAGGACCCCAAGCACCAGAGGTGAACGCTCTACCACTGAGCCACCGCGCCCCCATTGTGTTTCTTGTAGGAAGAAAATAAGTAAGCTAAAGTAAGTTTCTTGTAGGAAGAAAATAAGTAAGCTAAAGTAAGTTTCTTGTAGGAAGAAAATAAGTAAGCTAAAGTAAGTTTCTTGTAGGAAGAAAATAAGTAAGCTAAAGTACATAAAAATTCTTAATAATAAACTGCCAATTAGTAAGGAACACACTGATCTAATTTGTTCACCAATTAAACCTATAGTTTCCAATTAGCAGAAATCAGTGGGTTTTGAAAACCATCACTCAATAACATATCGTCTATCTAAAATAAATAACCTCTTACCACTTATCTAAATCTTTGATGGGAGCTTACCATAAAATCTCCTTTTTCATTTAACTGACTTAATCCACATATGCCAGATAATAGCATCAAACACATTAGTATGAACTTTAGAAATACAACTAAGTCATATAGAAACCATCTTATCTATTTAAAAAGAATAAGATTACGATTGCCATTTGCTCAACGTTATAAAGTAGCACACCGAGTTGAGTTGAGTTGATTTTGGGTTTAACATCCCGTTCAGCAGCGAGGCTATATGAGA
Source organism: Thermobia domestica (assembly GCF_964235325.1). Lineage (NCBI taxonomy): Eukaryota > Metazoa > Arthropoda > Insecta > Zygentoma > Lepismatidae > Thermobia > Thermobia domestica. Next base: position 338,899,406 of record NC_137455.1, on the reverse strand, counting down.
CGTGGACCTACTGATTAACGTGGAAACCGAACCACATGAGCTCCCGCCGGGAATTGAACCCGGGTCTCCCACGCTAAAGGCGCGTACGCTAACCGCTTAGCCACGGAGGAGCTCAAAGTAGCACACCGAAGCGAATGATAGCAAACACTAGCATGGGAGCATTTGGAGAACATTGGTAGATGTTCATTTCTATTCCTTACTGCGTAGTTTATAGCACGAACAACAACTTAATTTGGATCAGTGTTGTCACAGGCAGGTGTCGAAATATCATTCACTAGTGTCTAACATTGTACGCAGTATCATAGGTTGAATTTTAAATAATCTATACTATACTTAGTTGAACATTTATTTTCATCCCACTTACGAATAGTAATTATACTAGTGAGTACACATGATATAGAAACTTGGACGATTTGCATTAACACAACGTAGGAATAAAATAAGTAAGCTAAAGTACATAAAAATGCACATAATTTGGAATTATAGAATTATACATACACACACAAAAATGTCAGTCCCATCTAAGTTTTGCCGATGATATAATTCTCTTATCTAAAAAGAACACAGAGATTCAAGACAGTGGCGTATTTACGATTTTGTTTCGGGGGGAGCTTTGCTAAGTTTCAGGGTGGGGGCTTTGCCTGGAAATGTGAACATTCTGCAAAATATTTCATTTACTTTACTATAGTAAGTAAGATTTCGGTGGGGGGCTTAAGCCCGAAAGCCCCCCTAAATACGACACTGCTTCAAGATATCATAGATGAGCTAAATCTGAAAATAAGGAAGTCCAGTTAAAAATTAATATGGGAAAAAAGAACTAGCTGTTCAACAATTCGCAATGAAGTCAAAGATAGAAGTGGAAGACACGCAGTTAGAAAAAGATTAACAGGTACGTTTATCTGTGGCAGAAGCTCTCTAAGAATGGAAAGATTAAAGAAAAAAAACTGACACATCAAACTAGATTGGAGCACATTCGGAAGAAACAACTTTACCTTGAAAAATAGAATGCAGATGTGCGTGGAACGAAACATGTTTTTGTAATTTATTCCACTTATATTGAAGTATGGATCGGAGACTTGGACATTTATAAAACTAGACATTCACTGTCTTCAGACTATAAAAAGAAGCATGGAGTGATGTATTCTCTGTGTAACTCGAAAAAAGAACAATAGAAATACATGTATGAGAAAGATGACAGGAGTGACGGATATAATCGCAAAAATAAGGAGTCTAAAATGGCAGTGAATTGGACACATTGGAGGAATAACTTATGGCAAGTAAATATGAGTAATTTTTGACTGGATACCAAGAGACAAGAAAGATCTAGAAAATGTCCAAATATGAGGTGGTGTGACGAAATAAAGAACATCTGTGGGTTAACTTGGAAATGGATTGTCCAAGATAGATAGTCGTGAATAAGTATCGGAGAGACTTTTATCCAGTAGTGGATCAACAACAGTTGATAATAATAATAATAATAATAATAATAATAATAATAATAATAATAATAATCCTACTACTACTACCACTACGAATAATAATAATCTTATTAGATACGTGCCACGACAATAACAAATAGAATTACTAGATCAACTAAATTACTGGTAATTATCAAGACAAATCATTGTGCGTGCAATTATGTTCGAATAAGCAGAGAAATACTGAAAGCTGAACTGACTGGAATCAAAGCCCGTGTCATGCATTTTAGATAAATGCTTGTTTTCTATGCGTGCATGCGTTTCCCATATCCCTAAGTTCTGCAATACTGTAGTCTCCAATATCTCACCATTTTTGCGTTCCTGTTAATAGGAGCTTACCAAATGTTTGTAGAAAACACACCAAGTAGACATGTTTTCACATGTTTGGTCTTTTTCTTTTCTTCTTTTGTTTGTTTTCAAGTGTATACGCATTTTCCTATCTTTCCAACTTGAAATGATTAATTGTTCAAGCTCCACGATAGGGAGATTGCGGAAGTGTGAATTTAACATTTCATTTGGAACTAAATTTACTAATATTATTTTCCAGGTTAATCGACATCTGCAATTTCGAAACCTGTATTCAGTTTTTCGAGATCATATCACATGAGATTATTGAATGAGATAGGGATCTAGTCGTCCTGGGTAACATCTTCAGAATAAATGCATACGCAATTTACATTAACAGCCTTTTGAGTGAGGGTTCGATAGCAAGAACACTCTCTCTAAGACACCTGTAAGACTGAGTTCATTTTGCTTTAGAATGAGGCAGAGAGAGAGAGAGAGAGAGAGAGATAGAGAGCGAGAGATGAGGACGCGATTTAATATCCTAAAAAAAAAATAAGGCTTACTTCCTAATTGTGTTTCTCTGAATCCGTCATATCCTTTCTCGCACTATTCACACAAAGGAACAAACACTACCGATGGTGAGGTCATTGCGCCGCGTGAAGACATGAGCCAGTGTTTAATGTAATATTACATTATGTAATATGAATAATATGTTTAAGATAATATGTATAATATTGCATTTTAAGTGAAATTTGAGAAATCCCTACAATGCCCACATTGAGTTGCCACTCCTCTTGGAGCTCCGACGCACAGTGTGACATTCATGAATTAGTCAAGCAAACTGTCAACTCCCAGTAGTTAATTGTAGTTTAAGTGCAACGTCTTAAATACCAAGAAATATAATAAACATGACAAAATAAGTACCATTACATACTTTGTGGTGTATGTTCCTGAAAATAATTAACCACTTCTACAGTATCGTCATTGTCACGTACTGGTCTATGTCTTCTTGCTTGCACTTTGTATGAGACGTATTATCTAAGTCTTATTTCTGTACGTCTAAATACATATACTGACGGTAATTGTCGCATTGAGAATCGTTCCCGATATAACCTCCGCGCATTTCGCAGTGTTTCACCATAGATAAAAATCATGTCCGTATACTCCTCACTCGTAAAAGCACTACACCACCAGTCATCTCGTCACAAATGAAGTCACCACTGATTACCATTACTATTGCAGTTTATGACCAACATTAAATAGAGACACAAAAGGAATAAACAAGTTCCTTCTAGCGATCATACATAGTTTTAATTACTTTCGTTATTTTCGTAATCTGATGCGCCTTAGATGTAGGCAACTGCTTTTTCACGTAAGTATGGTTGGTCATCTACTTGAGTATTGTACATATATATATATATATATATATATATATATATATATATATATATATATATATATCAAACTCAGGGGGGGGCAATTGCTCCCTGCCTCCCCAAATAACGTCCCTGTTCATATAAACTATTTTTTCTAATGGTAATCCTGATTTTTTTCTTGGAATCAGTGGTTCTCAAACTGGAAAATTATTCTATCAGTCGCATACCCAGAAATTTTTGTTAGGAGGGACCCCAAGCTTTCAGGGAGAAAGCTCAATACTACAAACCACTACGTCTATTTACTATTGAACGGGTAACGGGTATTATTCCGTACCTGAAAAGATAAGTAATTGTAAAATACTTCCTCCTATATTTTCAGAAAAACATGACAGAACTAGATTGTTTATATATATATATATATATATATATATATATATATATATATATATATATATATATATATATATATATATATATATATATATATATATATATATATATATATATAAAGTACAGATAAAACGCAAAATCAAATTTTCACGCTACATCAATACTTTCCCTGTTAAACAAGTATAATTTATTGAGAAAGTGTACAAATGTAGGTTGAGTTAGGAAGTATTGTGGGGATGTCCGGACCCTTGGACCCCCCATGAGTACTCCTTGTATTCTACAGTGTAGAAAGGTCGCGATAAAGTCAAAGCAAGCCTTAATTAAAAGAATCATTTAACATTTTCCTATCTAAAACCGAGCTCTTACTGGCATGTGTTATTAATTCAATAGGGAAAACACAATTTTTGCAGAATTTATAAAGGAAAGCAGGTTAAAAATGTTGTAAATTCATTTAACCAAGTCTATAATAACTGATTACTGCAAGTAGAATTTCCTTGTAGTAGATGTTACAGTAAGTGGAAAGTGCGAATTTGTAATCATCTCTCTTGGAGGTAAATTAATATGGTAAGAGAGAGCCATTTTTTAAGAGCTGATCTTGCATGATGATTTATGCTCCGGTCGTAATTCGGAGTAGGCCTGCAAAAAGGTTTGTGTCACCCAAGCCAAACACGATATTCGGCACCCTAAATTTATATATCCCTTTTAGGCACTCTTTCAGCCACGCGCCTAGATCACATGCCCCACTTGCTCCTCTATAGTTGCGGCCCTGTCCTGTCGGAGCCCACGTTAATAACAAATCATGCATGCCCTTTCTAGTTTAAGTGCTCCAGAACAACAAAACATCAAATGTTATGTGAAATTACCAGTTTTGTAATACGTATACAGTTACCTGTAATACGTATACATTAATCATATTGAATTTCTTTTCAAGTGAAATTCCTCAACAGCGAAGTGGATTCTTAAAATTGCGGCATAGGACCTTAATTCTTGACGACATGTAACACCAAGACCATTCCATCGATTGCTGGGACTGTGTCGAGATTAAAATAAGGTCCAATGACATATGTAAGAATTCGATATCCAATATGAATACTTCGCAGGACTATACAAACAGAATGGTGCAAAACTAAGTGCAGTACCGGGCCGCGGGAGGGGGAGGAGGAGGTAGCGAGCGGGGCGGGCGGACGCCGAAGTCAGGGGGCGTAAAATTCGGGAGAAAAAAGGAAAAAAGAGAGGAAAATTTACTTGAAATATATGTATGAGTGAGCCGTCGTATACTCTCGCTTGGGGCGCTGACTTTCCACGGCACGGCACTAACTGCATATTTTCTGTACTGAAACGACGTACAAACGCGACTTTTGTCGGAAAGAAGAAAGAAATATTGTAAGATTTTGTGGATAATACAAGTGTTTTATATGAGTAACCTAGGTTAACACGCCAGATGCCCAACCGATAATTCAGTTCGTACCAGACTCACCCTCTACGTATCCTCGGTTACTTATCCTACTGCACTGAAGATGCGTTGCCAGCGCTAAGTGCAGTTCCTATGCTGTATTACTCTCTTGAATTTTGTACGAAAATGTGTCTGCACTGTTACGACAGAGTCTGTTCGTGCAAATTGCAGTACACAATACTGACGCTAAAATATTGGAAGTTGCGTAAAAAGAGGGGAAAACTGAAGATCGAGAAACGTAGATGAAACATTTCCAGGCCCACGACGTATTTGAGGAAAATGTAATACAGAGGAAAGGTGAAGCAAGAAATTGATGGTATAAGATCTGTTATTCTTTACTAGGAGTTCGTTTTATCAGAAACTCCTTTATATCCGTGGGACATAAAATCTCAATTATGGATCACTGTCAGTTTTGGTCAAAATATACACAACCAAATGTTAGGAATATCGAGTTTGTTGATGAAGGTGAATTGATCACCAGAAGTGGTAGAAATCAATCATTTCCGGTTTTAACATTGATCACTATGAAGTAAAAACGGCAATATGTAGCAAGGAGCGGTTTCCTACAATCAATTAAGCATCTCAGAAAAATTCTTTTCTCCATTAATTCTCTATTAAAACCGGAAGTGATAAACTACTACCACTTCCGGTTTCCAGATTAATAAATACTACAGAACTGTCAGTTTTGGTCAGAACGTACATAGCCAAATGTTAGGAATCGAGTTTGTTGATGAAGGTGAATTGATCACCGGAAGTGGTAGAAATTAATCATTTCCGGTTTTAACATTGATCACTATGAAGTAAAAACGGCAATATGTAGCAAGGAGCGGTTTCCTACAATCAATTAAGCATCTCAGAAAAATTCTTTTCTCCATTAATTCTCTATTAAAACCGGAAGTGATAAACTACTACCACTTCCGGTTTCCAGATTAATGAATACTACAGAACTGTCAGTTTTGGTCAGAACGTACATACCCAAATGTTAGGGATCGAGTTTGTTGATGAAGGTGATCAATTCACCGGAAGTGGTAGAAATCAATCATTTCCGGTTTTAGCATTGATCACTATGAAGTAAAAACGGCAATATATATAGCAAGAATCGATTTCCTACAATCGATTCAGCGTCCAAAAATAAATTTCGTCTCATTAACTTGATTAAAAGCGGAAGTGTTAGAAATTTATTACGATTTACGGTTTTCAGATTGACCTACATTGAGCAAAGACGATAAGAGATAGCGAGAAGATCGACTAAGCACCATAATAATTGGTACAATCTTCTCTCTTAACTCTTTATACAAACCGGAAGTGGCAGAATTCAACCACTTCCGGTTTCAATAGTGAACGCTATAGAATAAAAACGGTAATAGCGAGAAGTGATTTTTCTGCAATCAAGTATGCGTTCCAAGAGTATAATTCACTTGAATGCTGTACTAAAACCAGAAGTGGTAGAAAATGTAACACTTCCGGTTTCAGTATTAATTTTCAAGTTGTGTACGAAAACGAGTAACCAAACTTCTTGAAGTAGTCTACATTGTGACACTGTTAGTTACATCATAGATGACAGCTACTTTTTTGTGTGTGATTTCGTTGAATATGAATTGTTATTCTAGATCTCAGTGCAATAAAACAAGGAAGATAAATAATGCCTCATTTTATTTGCAATTGATTTCGCATTCAAATGCTGGTAGCTGTATATCTCTACGTTTTTCTTGGAAAAGAATTGAGAGGAAATTCAATGAAAATTCAAAAATTCTCATAAAATTAGTCTCGACATAAAGATGTCTGTTTTTTAATCAAAACTATCACGATTGATGTAAAACATTACTTCCTACTCCTAGTTTCAGTTCAATAGCTTCTCCCGAAATTTAAAAAAAAAAAAATATTATTAGTGAGGAATAAACAGTATTTTAAGGTTCTTTTTTCTCAAGTAGCGAATGCCTATTCTGTTTGAAATGGATGCATGGATGATCCATGTTACATACAAAATTCAAATCATAAGTTGGTTTACTCGTAGTAAAAATATACTCTCATTGTTCTGGTTACCATATGGGTACAGTGTCACCAGCGGAAAATAGACAGGTATCTTCTTGAACGTAATAAGTGAAATCTTTTTAAAGTTTTTAAACTTTCACGCTTTCATACGTAAAACATTGGCAAGCTTGATGGTAGTGTTGGTTAAGTTTTAATTAAACAAACAAACATAGAATTACTATTAGTTGTTCTTTGAATTTCTGAGCCGCAGAGAAATATACGTATAAACATATAAACAGAAAAAAAGTTAGCTACAAGTGCTACGTATGACATTTTAATGACGTCATTACCTCATTGCTTGCTGTCAGATGCTTACTAGAGATTTAAAATAAAAGCACCATGCTTAATTAAAAAAAAAAACTGGTTGATGTCAAACACCCCCGTCCCCAGAGTACTTGGTAATTTCAATGACTCACTATGTGTCACGACTCTACTCCTTTGAGAGTTCCCATCGGTTCGAAGAAATAAACATGGAACGTGCAGCAAGGAATTTATTTCGGTGCCTATCGAGATCATACTTAAGATTTGGGATTTCATACGATCTCGTTCTAGTTTTCTCATATGGTAAATAATATATTTTATGATATATGATGTTAATTAAAATATATTAATTTATAATAAGCATCATAGTCCAGTATATTCTTTGCAATTTAATATACATAAAATAGTTCTTTTTAAAAAGTATACATATATAATAAACAAAGAATTACTTAAATAATATTTGTTTTTACAAATATACATAATTCGTTTAACTATTGCATTAATGAAACAACTAAACATGAGCTTCTTTCAAATGAAATGAAATCTTTAAAATTTTACATCTCACGGTTATGCTAAAGGAGACGGTAATGAGAAATGAAGGAAATGGTGAAATGAAGAAAGTGGGAAGAAACCGGAGAATCCCGAGAAAACACCCACACACACGGTGTTTGTCCACCACTAAGTTCAGTTGGCGCGAGCTGGGATCGAACCAAGGACCCCATGCATATAAGCTTCTTTGGTACATTTTGTAAACACAACACCGTCATCACATCCACGTTAATCAGTAGGTCCACGTCTCATATAGCCTCGCTGCTGAACGGGAAATCAACTCAACTCAACATTCTTGTCTCTTTTTGCTTCTTTTCTCGAATGTTTTCCCTTGTTATTGTAAGAATTATTTTCAAATTTTGTATTTTACAATAGACAACGTTAATTATTTAAAATATACTCTTTTAAAACGTGTATAACCTCTAACCTTTGAAATACAAAGAGTCCTATTTATAAGTCAGAAAACAGAGAAATAATTTCGTTTTCTTTGTTTCGTTGAAGATAAGTATTAGTTTGAGGGAAAAGAAACGTACAGAAGCATATTGTTCTATGTCTAGTAAAGTATGGGTGCGGAATTTAACAGACTGCATTCCCAACGTTCACCCATCACATTCTTGTGTGTGTTAAAGTGACCGAAAATTTTAAGGAAACAACAGGGTTTCATTTACGATAAGCAACGGAGTGTTTTTGCATTTGTGGTCCATGAACGTTGAAACATCTGTCACCATTCTTGGCGGTAGTCTCCACCAATGCGTGTAACAAACCGACCAATATATCGAGCAGATTGTATAGACGCTAATTTCCTCTGATTCATGGGACACTGTATATAACAAACACAAAATAGTTCACATTTATAACAAATGTTTCTTGAGTAACTTTAATGTTGTTATAAACCAAACAACGAAGCATAAGCTTCTTTGATACATCCTATAATTGAAACAAGGCTACATAAGTGTTGTTTTCCATTCTTATCACTATTTGTTCCATTTTCCGAATGTTTTCCTTGCTATTTTAAAATAATTCATTTCAACTAATAATACGCCACATTAACTAATTCAAATGTATCAATTTAAAATAACTATCATAGCCTATTTATGCCCATAGAAGTATGACAACATAAGATAAACTTTTTAATGTTCACATAAATCTATATAAATAAAAATTAAATTGACTTAATAACTCTTGAACCACCGAACCGATCTCGATCAAATTTTTAACATAGATGAGGTTCGGACTTGGAATGGTTTCTGTCATTTTACTTTGACGCTAGACTTTCGCAGAGAGGAAGGAGAGGGGATATATATATATATATATATATATATATATATATATATATAATACTAATGACCAATATTAGTCTTGAACTCATAGTTTTTGGGGCCCCTAAGTTGATTGGTGATAGTTTTGGAGCCGTTTATGTCCAAAATGAAATTAAGAACGGACATTCTGCTAGTTTGTAACAAAAGTTACTTAGATAATATGTATGTTGTTGTAAATGAAACAACATCACATATACGTTGTTTATTTGGATGTTACAAATTATGCAAAGGAACGTAAGCTCCCTACAAATGAAACGTAACCATATAAACTTTGTTCACCGTTTTTTTATATTTGTTTTGTTTATTTATTTTTATCGACTGTTTTCCCTCGTTATTGAAAGAATTCCTTTTAAACTAAGTTTCGTATTTTGTTTTTGACAAAACAAATGTAGACAACGTTATTACATCTATATTTTCTCTTTGTTGTTTTGCATGCAATAAGTTTTCTCTCCACCATTCCTTGTATCGTTCGTTCCCCAACCATTTTTTTTTGTTTCTTTCAGTGGGAAAGAACAACTTTATTAATGACCAGCAGGTTTTTCCGTGACTAACAAACTAGTGTTTCTTTATTATTTTCTCTTTCTTTTTTTTTTTAAAAAAAAGAAGAAACTTTCTCTCAGGACGTCTTGCTGCTTTGTAGAAGAACGAAGGAGAAAATGTTAAGGGGTTAAATGAAGAAAAGAAACAAGATGTATGGATTCGTAATTTCTTAACCAAGTTTCACCTATTTTTAACCCGTCTCTCAACTAGAAGCAACAAACTACCTTCTTCACTTCACCAACAGATAGCAGTAGTGTTCTTTTTTTCCTAAGCAACTGTGAATTCTTAACTTTAAAAAAAAGAACAGCTGGAATTGTCGCTCTTGTGACGGAAAGGAATATATATTTACTAGTTAAAACTGATTTTTTTTTAAAAAAAACGTTTCCTCTCGAGTGTTGTGTGTGCTCTTTTTTTGTCAGTGTTTCTTTTTTCTTTTTTTAAAAAAGAGAGAGATGAATGTAATATACAAGCTTGGACGGCATTCATTATTTTAACTACGTGAAAAGTATCTGACATAAGTAGTTCTGAGGCGACTTCTAAAGTAATTTTTCAGTCTAAAAATGTTACCTCAAACGATGGTAAATTGACATAAACAAAGAGTCATATGGTTAAAAATAGCTAAGATGAGGACATTTAATTAGCATCCAGAAATTTATTTAACGCAGTCAACCTCAAGCTTCTTGCTTTTTTTATATGTAAGGTACATAGTCCTACAAATAAAAAAAAACTACAAGAGATGACATTTGCCGAGAATTGTCTAATCTCTCACCTCAACATTGAGAAACTGACAGAAAATAGAACTCGTTGTTGCACATATTATTTTGACTCATGATTCATTCCTGCGAGCGGCCCCGGTTTCGATTTCCGGTGGGGGCACTCGGTCGAAAATGTGTTAACCCTTAACGAGTTTTCGTAACCATTTGGTTACACATGTTTTGATCTTGCCTATTGCGTTTGAAGACTATTATTTTTAGGTATTGTTCCTTGTGGTTATTTGTGTACATGTTTTCCGCGATCCAGAGAAGCTATTGCTTCCTGGTGACAACTCTGGTAAATTTTACGCGGAAGGTAGTCTGTGGATATATTGTTTTGCAAGCAGTGCCGGAAACAGACAGAAAATATAGTGAACCGTTAAGGGTTAAAAGCATTTTCAGGCCAGCCACCCTGAATAAGGTTTTCCTGGGTTTTCCTCATTCACACCAGGCAAATACGGGGTGGTACCTAACATATAGGTCGCAGGCTGCTTCCTTCCTTCCCCAATCCTCTCTTCCTTCTCTTTCTCCGGATAGTGTGCTCGCCGAGGGACGTCATCCCTCAAACGTGACGGGTTAAGTAGCCTTAGATGTCGAACGCCCAGCAATCTAAGTCATAAATCCTAAATCATGATTCATTCGCTCTACATGGAGCTAAAATCAGTAAATAATGCAATATTAGTATTAGTGCTCCCATTATTCTAATCCTATTCTTTTTCTAGAGTTCTACGGTAACTTGCATAAAAATCATTCGGTTTTGATACAATATTACGTATATTTTCTTTGTGCCTAATCCACTGTGCTTAGGATTTAAATTAGTCAAGAATGACTGGCAAATTTAGTCCTTTACTGTGGTATGGATTACTCCCTCCTTTCACCGATACAAAACTATGATCCAAAGTATATTTCGTAAAAATATTAGGTTTCCATGGAACATAATACTTTTTTGAGGTTTCACAATAATTTCCAATACTTTGATATAAAATCAACCGTGTACGAGGGACTGGGCTTCTTCCCCTCCTCCTCAGATTTAAAAGTATATGTTCTATTATAACATTCGCTAATATTATTCGAGTTTAATAGAACATGATGTATGTTTTTATTGAGGTTTCCACATAATCTTCACTCTTGTAGTTGAATCAAATAGCAGACTCACTTGGTGATAACTTTCGAAAACAAATACAACTTTGTCGAATATGAGTTGTTTCTTCTGAGACTTTGGAATCGTCTAAATTGCTTGTTGGGCTCATAACAAAGGAGCACGTTCTTCTTAATTTTATGTAACATAGTTTCCTGAATATTTATTAAAAAATAAAACTTTTAAAAAACATTCTGTGTGCTTTGTCTGACATTAGATACATACTGGTATAGTTTGGTGTTGAAATTAGTGAGAAGAAGGATTGTTCGCTCCAAAAATATTTGGTATCACTCAGGGGTAAAAGTGGATCTGACAAGGTGGGGGGACGGTGGGTAGTGCCATGATGTCAGGCTGTTTCCCCTGCCTATCTTTGCCCATTGTAATTTTTCAGGAACTGTGGGGACGCCGTACAGATTTTTTCGAAGTGGGGGACGGTGCGGCGTGCCTCCGCGTTCCCCTGACTTTTACCACTGGTATCACCAATAAATAATAGCCATAACCGGTGGTGATATCCGAGAGGTCTCTGGCGTTCGGCTTTGAATCACAAGACGTAATCAATGATACATTCGAAAGATGCATAACTGAGGAACATGTATGGACATAATCAAGGGGTGTTCATGAGATTCATACCTTCACTCTCCGATAACCATGGTGAAACTAAAAAGAAAATATGAACTACAGAAGATCAAATAACAATTTTCACATTGGCTTTTAAAAAAGTGGCAACAATCGGGCAACACACCACCACCCGAAATGAGATTCTGGCTGCGGGCCTGAGTAGATGGGAGTTTTTTTTTTAAAAAACGGATCTTGAAAGTGGCTGTATTTGTGTCTCTGTCGTGCGTAGTGGTAGAGTGCCTACCTCTGGTAGGTGGGGTCCCTGGTTCGATCTTCGGCCAAGTTTGTAAACAATATTATGTCCGTGGGTTTTCTCGGGGTGGTCCTGTTTCCTCCAACATTTTCATTCCACCAAATATTCATTCATCATTCACTTACCCTAATCATAAGTGTGTCTATTGTGTAGGACATTTGTGGTACGTTAAATGGAAGATTTCATTTATTTTTTCTCGCTCGTGTTGGATTGAAATAATAATAATAATAATAATAATAATAATAATAATAATAATAATAATAATAATAATAATAATAATAATAATAATAATAATAATAATAAAAGATTAATTAAATGAGCATAGAGACCAATGCTCTTGTTAGGGTTAATTAAAAAGAAAGTAGCTGGGCATGGTCTCAGGTTTGATTCCTTATGGAAGAGGATTTCAATTTATTATTGTAGTTCGGATTCCACCTTGAGCAGCGAAAGTACGTCTGTCGACAGCATCACAAACTGTCGTATCTCAGTTTTCTAAACTTTTCATTAAAGCGATTTTTAAGTTTATACACAACTTTGAACAGCCATAGCGCAAAAATCTATTTTACCGAAAGGAGTGAAAATTTACCAATGTATTACTTAAATTATAAGAAATCAGTGTAGAAAGTTTTATGAAATTTGTCTGTGGAACCTTGCGGAAAATTTGGCGGGAAAAAGATACTACAGTTTGTGACAATGATATAATAATCCTCTCTTGTATGAAAGATACAACCCATATTGTTTTATACTGAGAACTATATTAATAGATGAACAATCGGAATATATTGCACTTTTATTGAAAAACTTCGCATTCATTACACAAAATAATTTTACAAACGTTTCCTGAGATTCTTGAGGGTAAAACGAAATTCCTGAGAACACACAAGAAACACAACAGTAAGAGCGTACTAACCATAACATAAAATAATTCAATCAAGTTATTATTGCCAGAATATAAAATCTTGCAAAGTAATTGAAAATTGCATGCTTTGATATCGTACTTGACAAGGATGGCTAATGTGGTAATTTTCTGTAAAATTAAAGATGTTAAGGTTTTCGAATGATTGGAGTATGGCCCAGACACAATTATAACACGTCCTCGTACTTCTCTGGAGATAATTTTTGAGAAGTATGCAAAGTAGGAAGTTCTATCTGGTGGATTCAATCTGCGTTCTTTCAGAGAAACAGTTCTGTAAGTGTCCTTCAAATGACTTGTCTTAAACTGTATGCAGTTTGGAGTCTTTGTGCACTTTCACTTCGCACATTTCCATCCAATTGATTGGATCTCCATTTTCGTCACGTCTAACTGACAGAATACGACAGTTTAATTCCTTCGGCTGTTCCGAGCTTAAGATATAAATAAAAAGACATTAAGAATAAATAATAAAGAAACTAAGTCTACCTGATTGATAACAATAAGAAATGATGTAAAAAGCAATGAGTTGATCAGTACGGGACTGTACACTTACTTTTGGGCCACCTTGTATATATAAACAAATTGCTTTGAATATAGACGTATCTGTCCAGTTGCGAAAGATTTGTTGCTCACAAACTGTCGTGACTCAAGATGCGACTGTTTGTGAAAATGGTTTATATGCTTCATCTTGAGATGCAACACAATGACGTCATCACTACCGTCAAAACAACGCATATTACAGATGTGTCGTTTTCTGAAATTGTAGAAGTCAGTGTATGCAAATACATAGTAAAATATCTCAAATTTCGATTTTTTTGAGATACGACACTGTGACGCTGTCGACTTATATATAGCCTTGGTGTTTGTTCGAAAAGGACACCAAACTTGAATGAACCAAAGATCAAATTTATCTTGTATTGTTCTAATATTCTTCAAAATTTTGGACTAAAAAATATCAGACTTTTCAGAAACTCTAAAACTCAACGTCAATAACCAAATTTGACCATCATTTCATGAAATAGTAACCATTCGTTTGGTAGTATTGTAGTTTGCTTCCCTTTTCAGGACTCGTTATATTGCAGTTTGCCTTACCTTTTCAGCAGTACGCAGGGCCTGATTGAGACCGTCAGAGATTCTAAGCACTTAAAAAATTTTGGAGCCCCAAATATTTGTACTTTAAAATATAAACAAATATGAACCACACATCAAAATTTTATTTATGGAAATATTCGAAACTCACACTAAGATTTAAAATAATATTTATTTTCGTATACTTTCACTTTTTTTATATTTGAAAAGTTTTCTCTCTTTTTTTAATTACAAAGTCCTCAATCAGATCTTCACAAACTGCATACAAAGTATTCCCTGCCTTTAGTTACGCTGTTTGTAGTGATTTTCCTCTTCTGATTTCGTGACCCTTGACAGAGGTCTTCACTCTCTCAGTGCTCTTATGAATGCATGTATATATATATATATATATATATATATATATATATATATATATATATATATATATATATTGTAAATTATCTCTTCTGCTTCTTCGAAGCTAAAATAACCGTATCATACACATACCAGACCTTGTTAAAGATCTACCCTCCAATCTTGAAATATTCTACTCCAATAAATCCTTTCTTTATTATATATTCCCTGTTAATGTTGAGAAATTGGGGTGATATACTACATGCTAGTCTGACTCATTAAATCTCTACACTATTTGTTTCTCCTAGATTCAAGTGCAATTTCACTCGTCTTATGTGCGGGTTGTGAATGTGTCGTCAGTTTGTTATGTTAAACTCGATTTCTGTAAGTATTTTCAGAAGTGTGGTCCAACTGACCCGGTCGAAATATTTTTGACAACCCATAATAGACAAATACAACTCTTTCCTTGCATCAAGAACTCGCTTTGATTCAATTCTCACCAACTCAATAACATATCTGGGTGCATTTTCTTTTCCGGAAGTCAAATTGATCTTCCTCCAACATCCCTTTCATCTTACATTCCCGCCGCTTGTTCAGTATGCGTACAATATTCTGTTCCATGTGGGAAATGAGGCTAATGGTTCTGGGATCACTTTATCTTTTTGACTGGTTTTCTAAAGTAATGTAGCCATTGTCACATCAAGAAAATTCTTTGGTCATTCTCCACTCAAGTAGATCTTGCTAATAAATAAAGCCAGTACTTTCGCTGCATTATCTCCTAATTCCTTGAGCAATTCCGCTGATATATCATAATTTCCAGTGGCCGTCTTTTTTCACATGCCTTTAATGGCTTATACTACTTCACGTTTTAATATGGTGGGTCTTTTTTCTTTATCATCCACTTCTTTCTCTGCTTCGACTGCAATATCTTTTTGGCGGTTCTTCTGGTCATGTAGATTGTTTGTATTCCTCCCAGATTCTAAGGATTCTTTGATGGTCAGTAAGTACCTTGTTGATCTTAAATTCCAAATGTATGTATACTTTTATTATCTTTTGTACTATCTAATTCTTGTATTTTCTGATACATCAGATCATATCTTCCGCACCGTTGAAGTTCCATTATTTCCTCATATATATATCTGTTTCACGTACTTCTCTTTGCCTTTGTCAGTCCCATTTCTCAATTCATTAATACTATGTGTTCTTTTTCGTCCGTGATTTTAGCCCTTTTGCGTTTCTCCACCATCTTTACTCACTTACTCATGGTTTTCTCAGTGCTCTTTGAATCTTGTCAATGTTATTGAGTGTATCTAGCAGAATTTACTTAACATATTCCAGTTTTCTTCCACGCTGTCTATTTTATAGTCTATTCAACACAATGTTTCTTCTATCTCTTCTTTCTGATCACTGTCCTGTTTAGTCGCTTTAAGTTACATTTTCGATTTCTCTTCCCACTTTTCTTTATTGACTTTAACAACGTCTGCACTTCCCCCATTAGGAGATTGTGGTCCGAATTTATGTCTGCTCCAATTAATATCTTTACATTATTACTGGAACGTTACTTGACAAGAACGTAATCGTTTCTTATTTCCCGGATACACAGCTTGCTTTTACTTTTCTTAAACAACGTATTCGTCACCACTATATCGTACTGTCTACAAAAGTCGATAATCATCTGGCTCCATGCGTTTCTTCTACTTTGCCCAAATGATCTCATCACTTTACTCGCAGATCCTTCTCCTACTTTCCTGTTGAGGAATTCCATTACTGTGGCGTTCACCATATCTCTCCTCTCCTGATAATAATATGTAACCTCGTCATTTATTGCTTTTACCGGTACTTCATTGTCATTATGACAGTTGTTGGCAAATACATTTGTATTATCTTAACATGCACCGATTTTGTACCTAGATTTACAAACGTCAAGCGATCACTGCAGTACTCCACTTTCGTTACACATTTTACTATTTCGCTTCTCGCTTTACTATTTTCGTGTCCTCGCTGTGGCATTGCGACAGCATTCTGCGTCCTTAACGCCATCCGAAGAGGATATCGTGTAATTTTCTGATATTACTCACCTTTTTCTGACCATTGCACTTCATTCAAATCCACCTTCTTCACTTTACACTTATCCATTTCCAATTTAAATTTTAAAATTTGCCCTCACATCAAAGTTCGTACTCCAGACACCTATGCTGAAATAAAATATAACAACTATTATCACTTTTTTCTTCGATGGTTCTTCCTGGAATTGTCTCCACCTGGAGGTCCGAAAGTGGGATGTTTTACTTCCGGAATGTTTTATCTCAGGAAGAACTATCATTGTATTTATTCTCCTCCTTCGTTTTTCATGAGGAAAAATCATGTAGTAGTATTATCATGTCCTTTCCACATCTCCATGCCGTTGACTATGTTATGGTTTCTCTGCTTTTTAAGACAGTTTTTCCTCCTAAGAACAAGAAGGTGAGCTTTGCTCATCCGCCCTCCTAGGTGGCCGTTGACACCTGATAGAGGTTGACTCGTTATCCCGGTAGTCAACCGGTATCCACCTACGTTACTCGCCTAAGACGTTTGAGACTTTCTCCCGAGAGATGGTGTAGATTGGCATTTTCCCTTTGTTTAGGATAAGACCTGAAGACATTAAGAAACTTTGAACATTTTCGTTGCAATGACGTTCGTTACAGAGATATTTTATTGTAAACCGGTTTCGAAAAGAAGGTTTCGAAAAGAAATCGGCCACCCTACTAATTTCACACTATTTTAGTGTTCCTGCCTAGCTATACACGGTCAAGAACCTTCGTTTGTGTATAATATCCACACACAATACGTATTAGTACTTTGTAATTGTAAATTGTAACCTACTTAAAAAAGTTTAACCGTCTTAGGTTATGCTCCAGACGATGAGAAAATGAACCCTCAATTTTTGCTAAATTACATGCAGAGCGCAGCTGGCTGTAACTAACGCCATTTACCTGGGATGCGAAGTTGATAGGGTTTTCAGGTGTAGATGAGCTATTGTTGTGCAAGATGTTTATCACTGTCATTTATAACTTATTTCTATGAAAGTTCAGGACATTGTGACCATAATCGTCAAGACAGGAAAATGAGATATGCATCTAGTTAGATATGATTACAATGCCTCAACACATGGAATAATAAAATAAAAAGACGTATTCAAATTATTAGACTCAAGCTCGAAAAATACAAAGTTGATGTTGCAGTCCTAATTTCGGAGTTCTAGAACATGTAATTTTAATGGTTAAACCATCAATATAGGATCCTTCACTTGTTTATTGTATATACAATTGAAGTGGTGCTTTCACTGTTGAACAGCAGATGACATTAATGGAGGTGGTAATTTCTGAAAGTAGTACTCCTATTAACAAATTACAGTTTGAAGCGTCGTGGCTTCAGTCGTAAGCAGTTCAGACATTCAAAGCGTTCAACAGTTCGAATGGGTCAGTTTAAAGTGAAGTCCTGTAATCGTAGCATAATGGGAAAAGTCAGAGACTCTGTTTAAAGTGGAAGTTATCAAAACACTTCTGGCGGAAGGAAGATATACATAACGACAAATGGTTAGTAGAGTTGGGATAGGGCAAAAATCTGTGAGTAGAATCTCTGTTACAATGAGCAAGAAGTAAATGTATCAGCAAAATAAGGTTGGGAAGTGTGGACGAAAACCAAAGCTATCGCTAAGAGGTATCAGTGAACTAAAAAGATTGGCGCTGGGAAACAGAAACGCACCTTCCAGAGACTTAAGCATAAAAATGGCTGAGTACCGTATGGTGTAGACATTTCGCCTGAAAGTGTTCGAAGGATTCTGTGTGCTGAGGGAATAAAAGCACTCAGGCCGAGAAAGAAAGCAAAAATTACTCCAATCATGGCAAAGAAGCGCCTCAAATGAGCACGAGGTCTAGAACATTGGACTGCTGATGATTAAAGAATAGTGTGTTTCAGTGATGAATCATGTATCCGTGTGTCTGACGAATGTTCACAATATATACGACGTACAGCTGGGGAGGAATTCAAGGTGGAATGTCTTCAACAAACCGTGAAGCATCCTAGTTCAGTCATGGTCTGGAGTGTGATGTCTGTCTTTGGGCCTGAGAAACTATAAATATGTATATAGCATAGGGAACAATGAAGCACGACCAATACCTATAAGTTCGTGAAAAAGAACTGCTTCCCCAGAGTGCAGTCTGGTCTGATGACGCAACTTTATATTTATGCATGATGGAGCTGTGACAAAATTCTTAGAGGGCAACGAAATTAGTGTCCTTCCGTGGTCGGGCAATAGTCCTGATATGATCCCGATTGAAAACCTTTCGAGTTTCAGGAAGGAAAAGCTAAAGAAGAAGCAAATTACAACCAAATATCAATTGATCGAGGAGATCAATAAGTTGTAGTACCATAACGCTGAATTGAAGGCAAAATGTGCTAAACTCATACATATCATACCACAAAGGATAAAAGACTTAATAAAGAATAAGCAATTCCATATGAAATAGTAATCTTTGTGTGGGAGATCATTTTCTTGTAAGTTTTCCATTTCATTTTTTATTTCCAATTTGGATATACACACTGTATAGCAATTATATTTGAAGTTCGAACGTGTTTTCTCAAGTAATATTGTAAGAACAGTAAAGTATTCAAAAACTGAATGTTGAGTCTAATAATTTGAATACGTCTGTATAATAGTTAGGTCTAAGATGGAAATTTAGTCTACTGTAGGATACATAATCGACATTAGTGAAGGATAATGGAAAATTTATTTATACGGTAAGCTTAAATGTAATGCTTAACTACGCTGGGTCCTAAATTTAGAAATAAATCTAGAAGTTTTATTAAAATCCTTGCTTAAGATTTGTTATAATTTTAATAAACGAAACAGTTCCTTTACCTTCTAATATTTCGTTATATTTTGACTAATTGTGTTGAAAAACAAACTTTAGTTTCCGAGTACAGCAATACAGAGCCCTCAAGTAAGATTTAAACACTCATCATGTTCTCAAGGGGAGAAATAACAGGCGTAATTCATATTTTTCTAACGTATGGTCTTCGTGACTGGAATAAATAAATTTTGTACGAACAGAAGCTAATTCGAGATGACCTCCTGGTCGTGTGTGATGTCTTTGTAATTTGATTTCTGCAACTGCGAAGCGCCATATGGCTCACATTGCCAATCACAAAGTAACCATTTTCCCCACCTTAGAACACCTGCTGCCACTTACGCAGATGGCACATTAACAGGTTCAGAACGGGAAAGAAAGAAAAGAAAGAAAAATAACAAAAGAAGGGGCGGCTGCGGTTAGCTGATAGAATATTGCCATATCTTTTTATGTCACGGCAAAATATTAGTATCTCGTTGTTTTCCCTCAAAGAAATATACAAAACATTTTTGTAACTAATAAAGATTTCTTGTTGTGTTGCATAAAAATGGCAATTGGACCGCTTGAATGCGAAGTGGCCCAACTCAAAATATAATAATAGTAAAAATACTAGTGCTTTAATTCTTGCCTATATATGGGACTTTTAAGAAAGTATAATATGTGAAAGATAGAAAGCGGTACTCGACCTCTACAGAGACTGGCTGTAATCTGCGCAGACGTAATCAAGTTGTTTCATGCAGGCCCGTATCCACGGGGTCAAGGGGGGCTGGGCCCCAACTAAATTTTCACTGGTCCCCCTAAAAAAAATTCCACTGTAGGCTTGAAAATGTATTATAATATGGTGATGAACTATAGTATGGTTGGATCGCCCCCCCCTAACTTCTACTGGACCCCTCCTACATTTTTGGGCTGGCTACAGGCCTGGTTCCATGACCATGGAGTTTCGAGATGGACCCTTTTTACATAGTTTTGTGTTCATTTTTATGCTGTTTTATCCACCATCAAAATACAGAAAAAAAAAATATCTCCAAAATGGCGGAACCACGCAATGTTGTTGATCCATTATGAAATTTCGACGTTAACTCCTATATTGGTTTCTGATCGTTTTGTACTGTTTTCTACGTCTAATTCAACATTTTGCAGGAGGACGTGGTGGCTTAGCGGTACAGCGTTCATCTCTAGTGCGTGAAGTTCCTGGTTCGATCTCAGTTCTTGCCATTTTGGCTTTGTGTTGGACAAACATCTTGTGCGTGGGTTTTCTCTAGGTTGTCCCGTTTCCTCCTACTTCCTTCATTCCACAATTTCATTCTTTTCTCATCATTACCGTCTTCTTTAGCCTACACGGTGTACTGTGGTAAGTAAAACAAGACTTTTTTTCTTTCAAAATTTTACACGCCATCCTAAGTCTACCAGAAATGACCTCCAAACAGGCCGATAAGCAATGCTGTTTCTCCAGCATGGAGATAAACAATGATTTATGTGTGTCACTGTCAGAAATGTGTACGTCATGGTTAGAATTTTGGTTTCCATTCTTGGAAATAAGTGTAACGCTGTTAAGATAAATCAAAGAACATGCACAGCAAATAACTAATATTCCATCAAAGCTAATAGTATCAACGACATAATTCTTATCATAAAAATGTCTTTTTTTCTCGAAAACGACGGGTTAGAATTTACGCTTAAGCAGGATTAAGAGTGGATCTGAAAAGGTAGGAGAACGCATGACATCACGCAGCTCTCATGCCTATCTTTGCCCATTGTAATGTTTTAGGAAGTGGAGAGACATCATATATAGACCCTATTTTTGGAAGTGAGGAAACGCGTTCCCCTTCACTTTTACCCCTGCCTTTAAGTAGGCGAATTTGCTCATTATGACGTCATCAATCGATTGGTATAGTATGTCTTATCCTTGCAGATAATTATAGTTAAAATAAAGTTACAGCTTAAAAATGAATCATAATTTGATCTTATATCTCTCTAATCATAATCTATCATCCTGCTAGGGTCATAATGAATGGATTTATGAGAATATGCTTCAGTATCAGATTCATGTGAACAGATGGCATGGTTATTGTAGAGCATCAAGTATTAAATTTATAAAAAAAAATTTTTTTTCAAATTTCCTCAAACTAGGCATTAGGATTTACACTCGCCTAGTGACGTGTCGCTCACGAACCAGTCGGATCTTCTGAATGGGTCTCTTGGATGAGCGAGTGAGTTGTGGCTCATCTCTACTAACTGTAAGTCATAGTTCTTCGGGAGTCATAGTTTTTCGTAAGTCAGAGTTCTTTGCAGGTTACGGTTCTTTGGGACTTGTGGTTCTTCGGGAGCGAAAATGCTTTTTAAAATCTGGATCTTGTACATGTAATTTACTCGGAAAATACTCTTTTACTTCTCGATCTTGGTGTTTTCAGTTGCTGTTGTGGAGCAGTTACTTCCGTGTTTCTCACTGAATGGCTCTTCTATTCAGTTCAGTAAGTGTGTCTTGCCGTAGTGTATGTACCAATGGCGTCTAGTACCCCAGTCGGACTGGTGTACAACATTCATTAATTAATATCCAGTCTCCTCCTCTTCTCTCTTTCCTCCTGACATACACACTATCTCCAAGAACACCACAAGTATTTTTTTTTTTTTTTTTTTTGGCATTTATTCCGAACGTGATAGTACCGTTGGTTTTAGATAAAAAGCTAAAAACAGCTACGAAAATTTAAAGATCATCAATTTTTAGGACCGCTTTAAAAGGGTATAATAGAGTAGGGTAGAGTGGAGTAAGGTAGGGTAGGGTCGGGTTAGTTTACGGTTAGCTAAGTATGGACCCATTTTGTTAACATTAATAGTGTAAGCTCTCATCTCTGTGTACGGATACCAACTGGAATCTTTCTGTACACCTGCAGCCATGTTTAGAATACAAATACTCGATATTTTCCCACAATCTAAACATGCACGAAGTAATTTCCTCCAATTGCCTAATAGTTCCATGACTATATCCGCTTATAAAAAAAAAAAAAAAAAAAAAAAAAAGATAAACAAAGTTCCGTTCTCCTTACCTATTATCAAGCACACAAACGAGCAAATTATCTATTTCTTCCCGGTAAATTTCCAAATTTTGCTAGAAATGGACGACCAGCTTTGGAACTTAACTAATTATTCCTAAGGGTAAATAATCTGTCACACAATTCCAGTTGTGAGTACATACACACCTTGGAGTACTTTTATTAATTATACTAAATATACTATATTTACTGTAATACGAGTTTCTAGTACGACTATCCCTCCTCCCTAGGTAATACGATGTAAACCACTATTGTTAAAATGTGAGTAAGCTGTCGAGCCGCTCAAATGAACCTTGTTCTTTGTAGTGAGAAACCGCGGAATGGCGCTATGAGAAATGAACCGTTTTCTCCATTACTATTTATCTTCACAATCACTTTATTTATCTGAATAACACATATCGATGAATACAATACATTGATCTCATCCGTGGCTAAGCGGTTAGCGTACGCGCCTTTGGCGTGGGAGACCCGCGTTCGATTCCCGGCGGGAGCTCATGTGGTTCGGATTCCACGTTAATCAGTAGGTCCACGTCTCATATAGCCTCGCTGCTGAAAGGGACGCTAAACTAAAAATCAACTCAACTCAACGAGTACAATACATATATCTTATGTGTGGACAATTCTTTTCTTTTGTTAAATGCTGATAATATTTTAGAATTAACGAAATATTGAGTTGAGAATTACTCTGTTAGTAACAATATAATGATACTTTCTTGTTTTATTTTTGTTAACGCACACTGAGAAAAATCCGTTATCCGGACAGTGGTATATTGTACGGATATAACGAATACATAACTTTACTACAGACATCTATGTTATTCATATGCTACATACGCACTGCCTTCAGATGTTACATAATGCCGTTATAGGATGTCTGACATCTAACAGTCTTCCGTATATTGTATTCGTATGTTACTTACGTCAGCTATATGTTATATACTTCCATGTGTAGATATGTGAGATCCTGATCGCTTAAATATATTTCATTCTTTGGTACAGGAAGTACGGTTATTCGAAAAACTTACACGGAAAGTGCATATAAACCATAAATTTTTCAGTTACAGGATTTCTTCAGGGTGTTATCTACAGTCGTACGTTAAATCCAAAAACTACAGAATTTACGCATGTAACCTACGTTTACACGTACGCCACATACGTACGTTTTTTCTCTGTGTGCTTACTGACATTTTTTGTTTCTTCTCTTGATTGCAAGTAATTACATAAGAAATATTTCAAATGTTTCAAATGTTTCAATAATAATAATAATAAAAAATGAAATCTTTAAGTTTTACGTCCCACGGTTATGCCGGTTAGGCTAAAGGAGACGGTGATTATGAGAAATGAGTGAAATGGTGGAATGAAGAATGTGGGAGGAAACGGGAGAACCCCGAGAAAACCCACGCACACGGTGTTTGTCCACCACAAAGTCCACACGGCGCGAGCTGGGATCGAAAAAAGGACCCCAAGCACCGGAGGTGAACGCTCTACCACTGAGCCACCGCGCCCCCCTAATAATAATAATAATAATAATAATAATAATAATAATAATAATAATAATAATAATAATAATAATAGGAATGTTTATTTTAATAGCACTATTATTAATTTTAGTCTAATAGTTGCCGCTAGTTGATGTGCCTTCTACATGGGACAAAGAAATGTCGCTAGCGTGCAAGCAAATTACAGCAGAGCTGAACGCTTCAGTGAAATAACAACTAATAATAATAATAACAATATAAATCATTTCTATTAGATCAAATATCAGCAGCAAATGCAATACATGAAAAAAACATGTTATACATTAAGTTCAAGTTACACGAACCTGTTACACAGAGAAAAAAAGTACGTGGCATACGTAAGAACGTATATTACGTGCGTAAATCCTGTAGTTTTTGGATATTTGTACAATTATGTGTAACGCGCTGCAGCAATCGTGTATCTGAAAACGTATGTTTCATAATACTGTCCGTATACCTGTTCCATCTACACGTAGGCCAAATTTCCGTATGACTGTATATAGGCAGTAATGATCTCATATATGCAAATGAACGTATTTAACATACAGCTAACGGATGTAATATACGGAAGATATAAGTGTTAGACATCCTGTAGTTGCGTGATGTAATATGTAAGCAGGAAAAGAGGCAGTACGTATATATGGATAATGTATGATTTGTATAAATCTCCGTAGTAAACATATGGATTCCGTATATTTGTACAATATACCGCTGTCCGGATAACGCATTTTTCTCAGTGTAACCGTTAAGTAAATTGAATATGTATGTGTAATAATAAAGATTTGTTAAACTGATTGAAATCGAATTTTTGAAGTAATCGGGAAATTCAATTGTTCTACTATCGTTTCATGATATTTATGTACAAATAATAATAATAATAATAATAATAATAATAATAATAATAATAATAATAATAATAATAATAATAATAATAATAATAATTATTATTATTATTATTATTATTATTATTATTATTATTATTATTATTATTATTATTATTATTATAACCACTATGTTTAGGAAAGTGCCAGACACTTTTGATCAACCGCTTGATACTACCTTTTCAAGTTTCTGTACTCAGCATAGCAAGATGAGTCTGCACTGTTTGTTTCGTTCAATTTTTGAAGATTGTTGCTGTACCATATAGGACATAAGATAGTACATGCTATAGTGATTTTAAAAACAGAAAACTTTGATTATGTCCAAAATTTTCGTTCAACTAACGTTATACACCACGTACCACGTACTTTTATGGGTTCATGACACCAAAGTGATTCACATTGCAAGGTTCATTCAATTCTCGAGTTGTTTCTTCAATGTCTATATCATTTGTTGAGAAAAGATTGGGACAGGAGAGCACCCACGTGTGTAGAGTCCACCAGGTATGGATTTCCCCCTTCCCTAACCTCGTAACTCGATATATATTTGTGCACTTTCCTATTAAAACTATACTTGTTCCTTACAGAAATAGTTGAAATAGCATAAGGATTTGACTTTACACTTCATTTGCATTATTTATTTTCTTATAAAAACAACCTAGTTCTATCATTCTTTTCTGGGAATATAGGTCTCAGTACTTAACATTACTTCTTTTTCGGATGTAGAATGATACAGGTTTAATAGTACAAAGACGTAGTGTCTTGCAGTATTGGACCCCGCCCCCAAGAAAAGATTTGGACCCTATCAACAAAAATTATTAGTGACATAAGCTTAGAAGGTATTGTTTCACGAGGTGCATGATAGAATATACTGTGGAAGCATAAAGAAGGAGGGGATATAAAAGCCCCGGTACTTTAATTTAAGGTTTCACGTTAATGTGTAACGATATCTTGTATTTTCTGAATAACTTTTAAATAACGTTTTCTTATATTTCCGGGCAATGTGTGATTTTAAAATAGGCACTAACCAGTCCGAAGAAGATGAAGAATTTTCAAATTGATTCTAAGATTATTATGTAGAGAGTGCGATTGATGAGTTTTTGTCTTTAGGTTGTCATAACAACGAATTAAAATAAATGATGTAATCCCGGATCCATCTTAAAAGAAAGATATACACATTATCTTGAAAGGTGTGTATTTATTTTAGTAATTGTGAGCAAAAATAAAAAGAAGGAAAAGTAAATGCCATATAAACTGTTTTATGTGATTTTCGTAGCTTGTTCTAAATATAAATAGCACTGAGGGCCTTTGTATAAGTGTCGTCATATAAAATATTGCGATCGTCGTTATACATAAATTTTGGTGGTCCTCGCCGCAGGATTGACGATACAAATGCTTTAGGGAATATTGAAAGAAAGTATATGATCCTGATAGAAACACACAGTGGCGGATCTAAAAGGTAAAAGCTGGGAAGGGGGCATCGGAACTCAGACTATGAAAGGTATATCAGTAGTTTACTATAAACTTTCAAAAATATATAAATAATAGCTTAAATTATTTTTGTTGCTCAAAAAACTGGGGGTCTACGCCCCCCTGTCTCGGACTAGATCCGCCACTGGAAATACAAGAACTAAGAGAAAACGCACTTACATGATGTAGTCCACCACAGCCTCACATGACATGGAACATAAAACTTTTCGCACCAGTGACCAACGCTTTCTTTAGTTCCCAATCGGTGTGTCTTTCACGGGCACAAAGCGGCCATAAACTGGACACCGTGGAGCATGGAAGGTTATAACTTTTGTGGCAATTGACCTACCAATGATGGCAGATTAACTTTGATGATGATTATAACATTTAATTCTTTCTTTCTCTTTTTTTCTTTTCTTTTAACTTTTTGCTTAAAATAACAGAAGAAAAGAAAAGAAATACAAACTAGTTACGAAGTTATCCGAGAAGAAAGTGACTTATTACACATATGATAGAAAGTACGGAAGAGAGATAAATTTAACAACATTAAAGAAGGCAGTGTTGGTATTATTATTATTAGTTTTCGCATCAAGTGTTTGCCTGTTCTGTGAATGCCTGCACGTTAGCGATATTTCTTGGCTCTAGATAAAACCCAGAAAAGTTAGAGACAACTATTAGCCTAACAGTAATTACCGGAGCTAGGGATAAAAATGGATATGAAAAGGCAAGGGAACGCATGACGTCATGCTGTCCCTCGTGCCTATCTTTGCCCATTATATTTTTTTAGAAAGCGGAGAAACGCTACAGATATTTTCTGGAAGTGAGGTACGACGTCCCGTCGCGTTTCCCCTGCTAGGAGCATGATTGGCAGACTGTGATCTTGTGCTATTATTATAATATTTATTATTATAATATTTATTATTATTATTATTATTATTATTATTATTATTATTATTATTATTATTATTATTATTATTATTATTATTATTATTATTATAAACGAGTAAACTAAGTTGGCGACTAAGCAAAGTATGTGGCGACTTGATATTACATAAACAGTGTACATTCGCGAAAAATTTAAACTTATAAGAAGCTTTCGAGTAATATTTGACTAGGAACATTTAATCGTGAAATTTTAACATATAATTTAGATACTTTTAGGCATTGACAAGAACTTTAAGGATATTAACGTGTATATTTCGACCTACAAGGTTTTTAGTTCGATCAAATGGAGGTGTAGTATGGAACCATATAGTTAAAATAACACTCAAGAGATAGAGCAACCAAAAAAGATAGTTTTTAAATAAGTTGTGTCTTAAAATGAACACGATATTACTTCCTCTTCTTGTGAACAATAAGCATTTTTAAAAGCCTTTATATTCTGATAAAGAACTCGCTGCTAATAGACAAAACACTGCTAAAACCTTTCAAATCAACAAATTATCCAGAATATATTTCGTTAAAAATATTTTATTAAAGGGTCAAATGTTCGGAACAGGGCAATGCGTATTTATAACATAACCATATAGATTCCTGCCGATTTTGACACCCAATTAATCGTACGCTAAAGAGAAAATAACGCACGTACCTGTCAACCGCTTGAGAGCTTACCATCAAACTTCAGTAATACAGACACCGTGAGCACCAGTGATGCTAATTTAGTCTATGTTTGGCTAAATCTAGCCTGTTTGGAGAGGTATTTAGCCACACAAATTTACGAAATGCTTATAGCCTCAAATATAGCTTATTTTATGAAACTCTTTTGAAATTTTTGACTTTTTATTAGCAGTTAAAATAATTGTAAAAATACTTTTTTCCTTTCAAAATAAAGTACATTTTTTTAATTAGTCTATTTGCCATTATATATCATGGTATTAATTGATTTCTGAAGACAGAGGTTATTTTATTACGCAACAAACAATTTTTTCATTCTTCTTCTCTCTCCTCACCCACAGATTTACAACTATTTAACAATATTTATCGACTCAGAATTTCGGTGTCGCTCCTGTAATGGCACCATTATTTGCTACTTTTTAATTATTTTAATTTTCACATTTCATTAGAACAATGAAAGTTTTCTAATTACAAATTTAGTAAGCTGTTCGTTTCTTCAAGCTACAAAGATTGTTTTTTTGTTTATTAAGGAAACAAATAGGATATCTATTTTTGATCTAGGAATTAATTCGTGCGGTTGGTACGCACACATTGAAGCTGTAGTACAAACACAAAATACATAAATACCTTAAGAAAAATATTGTCCATCGCTAGCCACCACTTTCGCCCATCTGTCAGGCAATGTACGGATTCCGTGGCGAAAGAAGTCCTCATCCTTGGAAGCGATCCAGTCAGAGACCCATGTTTCGATATCTTCGGAAGAAGTAAACCGCTGTCCAATCAAATCGTTGTTCATGCAATCGAACAAGTAGTAGTCCGAAGGAGCAACGTCTGGTGAATACGGCGGGTGGGGTAAAACTTCCCATCCGACATTTTCTAAATAGGTTTTGACCGGTTTTGCGACATGTGGGCGAGCGTTATCATGTTGAACAATAAGTGTATCATGCCTGTTCTCCCATTCTGGTCGTGTTCTGGCCAGAGCTTGCTTCAAACGCATTAATTGTCGTCGATAACGTTCTCCATTCATAGTTTCACCCGGTTGCAGCAGCTCATAGTACACCACACCTTTCATATCCCACCATATGCACAGCATAACCTTTGCACAGTGAATATGTCGTTTTGGTTGTGATGGACCTGGTTCACCTGGTTTCACCCAGGCCTTTTTTCGTTTAGGGTTCTCGTAATGGATCCACTTCTCATCACCCGTAATAATTCGATGCAGAAACCCCTTTCTGCTCTGTCGTTGAAGCAGCAATTCGCAAATGGTTTTTCGTCTTTCAACGTCTCTGTCTTTCAATTCATGTGGAACCCAATGTGACATCTTTTGAATCATTCCCATGGCTTTCAAGCGTTTGGAGACTGTTGTTTGATCAACGCCTAATGCTGCTGCAAGTTGTTCCTGCGTTTGACACGAATCCTGCTCGAGCAATGCTGTCAATTCTTCGTCTTGAAATTTTTTTGGCTGTCCAGCTCGCTCTTGGTCTGCCAAGCCGAAATCACCACTTCTGACACGTTCGCTCAGCTAGAGCATGGTCACCATACACTTCCACCAAAATACGATGACTTTCAGTCGCACTTTTCTGCATGTTAAAGTAATGCAGCAGGACACCCCGCAAAAACACTTTATCAGGCACAAATTGCGCCATGTTCACTTAACTACAAACTGGTGTTGTTGACGCTTTAATCCACTGCAATATACTACGAACGATACGCGATGACAGGGGTTTGCAACATATGTGTGGATACACGGAACTGTGGGACGCTCCGTTCGTTGTGCCATCTCTTGTCCACCCGCACGATTTAATTCCTAGACCAAAAATAATTAGCTTCAATACTCTCAATGCAATCATGATGATTCATATGGCTGTTGATTTTCACAAATCAGATGAGTTGATGGATTTTATTGTAAAGTCATGTATGTTGCTTGTTAGTCTTCTGCGAATAAAATTCAACATTTCATATATTACTATAACTCACTTATAATCCTACATACAAAAAGGGGGTTTAACATCTACAATGTGGGTTATAGGTTAGCAGTTCAAAATCGAATCATTTTTTGCGTAAAAAATTATTTCTGAAGTCCATCTAGCCTATTTTCTTCAGAGATTGTTGGTAACACTGGTGAGCACATACAGTAGTGGTAGCTCGCCCAGTATTGAAGAGAAATCAAGGTATCAAAGCAGCTTGTTTGCGTGTGTTTGTTGTATGACTTTGAAACGGCCCTGTCAGCTGCCTAATCAAGTCCCCGAATATGCTAGGCATTTGGGGAGAATGCCGTGAACGAACGCACCGCCAGGCACTGATTCCAGAAATTCCGGTCGGGAAATGTACCTGGCAATGGACGACCACATGTGATGGATGTCGAGGCCCTGAAAGCAGCCATCGAGAAGGACAGTGGTCTAACGTGTGATAAACTTGCAGAAAGGTTTCGTATTTTCACTGAAACAGTCAGACTACTCATGTATGGGATAGGGAAATCATACAAGTTAAGAAATTCGGCAGCCAGCAAGGAACAACGAGTAACAGCTGATTTGACCGCGGTCATTCGCTACCAGAACACACCCATTTTTTTATCGCTTGCACATTGGTGACGAAAAATGGGTGCTCTATCGCACTAATAAGCGTACCAGACATTGGTTATCGCCACATGATGCTGTTCCTCACACCTCAAGAACACCTCTATACTCACGAAAAGTTATGCTCTCTACATGGTGTAATTGTCGGCAAGTGGTGCATTACGAGGTCCTTCCACGAAGTCACAACTTGCTGCTGACCTCTACTCTCAGCGATTGCAAAGTGCGCACCGTGCATTGCGGCAGAAGGACAGGGCATTGATGAATCGCAATGGTATGCTGTTCCTGCACGACAATGCAAGCTACATGTGGCAAAGTGGACCACCCGATATATCCTTCAGCAACTTGCCTGAGAAACAATGCACCATTCACCATATTCACCGGATCGTGTACCAACAGATTAACATCTGCTTCATTCCCTCGATATTTACCCCCGTGGGAGATCCTTCGCAAATGAGAGGGACCTACAGAACGCACTCACGGACTTCTTTGCATCTACGATCGCCAAAATATTGTACCAAGTTTTGTCACCAAGATATTGTACAGCTGCACGAACGCTAAAGAGAGGTATTGAAGCTGATGGAGATAATTTGGAAGGATGAAGGTATGCACCATCCACTGTATTGCTCTGGGACGAGAAGAACTTTTTTGATTACTTAGTAGACCTACTATATCAATTTAAATAAATAAATTTTTGCCCTATTATTAATAAATTATGGACAAGAAGAATACAAATATAGTATAATTCATTAATTTTATACCTAAACACTTCAATAACATAGTGATAGTATCAGATATTATATTCTGTGTTTGAATGTTTACAAGTGAATAATATATTTTCTACATTCTCGATTTGTACGTGCGGCCCGATTTTCGTATAATTTTAGGATACGAAGCGTTCAGGTATGTGTTGTCAAGGAGTCCTAATAATTTAATCTCACTTTTATTAAAAATAATTAATATTAAAATATTTGTACGTTAAGTTTCAAATCTAGAAGATTACCAAAGTTTGTTTTTATTGGTAATAAGTATCAAAAAACTATCTGTAAATATAATTAAGGTGGTAAGTGCTGACTGAGGTGATTTCTGCCCATGGACACATTTTGTAATTGTATGTTTTGATGTCAAAAAACAAAGACATATTTCATCGGACAGTGTGATATAAGTTACACTAAATTCTGAGTAATGACATGATGCTCAATCCAGAGATAAAAGCGAGGGGGATCGCGAAAGGATGCCATTTCCTCACTTCAAAAATCTATGGTGTCCCTTCATTTCCTAAGAATATAATGGGAAAAGATAAGCATGGGGACGACGTGGTGTCATCCGTCCCCATACTTTTTAAGATCCACATTCAGCCCGCCACAATCTTAAATAAAATATTAATTAACTAAGATTTCTTTTAAAAAATCCTCATACGCATGTGTATAATTTCAACACAAATTTTAAAAAACACAAGCCGCAATATAAGGATTTCTTTTTGTATTAATACTTCAGTTTACTTCGTTGTAGTCGGTCAAAAAATCAAAAAGATGTAAAGAAACATAAAGAAAGGAGTTAGTAGCCGTCAATAACACAAGTGTCACAGTGTCAAAAAGTGACAAATAAAGCACTCATTGAAACCTAAAACTTCGCATCCACAAGTTCTTCAAATAAACTAAATCGTGTACAATTAAAAAGTTATTCTCCACTTCTAAACTTTTTGACTTTAAGAAAAAGATCATAAACTACGCAAGATATAAACCAGTCGACCTTTTTTCTTCTAGCCTAAAAAGTAATAGTCACACTAAAATCCCATAACATCAGCTACACAAACATACACAATAATTATAAAACAAAATACATGTTGAAATAAATTCAATTTGTATTTCTCTCTTACACCCCCCCCCCACACACACAGACGCACACAAACACACACACACACACACACACACAGAGAGTTCTGTTTTGTCGTTTCAAAACAGTAATAAAAATATCCATTAATACTCATAACTAGAGACCGGATGTTTGGGCACTAAAAACCTGGAAAACAGGCAGGCAAATAGGCACTTAAAATTTAAAAAATAGGCAGTAAAATGTAACTCGAAATAATGAAGATAAATACGCAATACCATTAAAAAATAGATTCAAGTCATAGATAATGTTCAAAGAATATAGAAAAATATTTGTTTGTTAATTAATATCTTCTTTTACTGTATATACAAAAACGAGGCATGTTATGCATTGCACATACTGGGTGGATCTGAAAGATGTGCACATACTTCAGGAGGTGATTCATGACATGAAAAGAAGACAAAAAGTGCTGTTGCATGTTGTCGAATTCTGCGTCGTGTTCGAGTGACAGGGGTGCCAAATTGGAATCGAAATCGAATCCTGACAATTGGAACGGGACATAAAGGTGCGCACATACTTCAGATGATGATTCGTGAAATTCAAGAGGACTTTTATCTTCTTTTCATGTCACGAATCACCTCCCGAAGTATGTGAACATCTTTGAAGTTCATCCTGTATACATATTGTAACGTACCACGAGCTTGTGTTTACAAACACATAATATAAGTAAATATGTGTGTATTGTGTTACGTAAATTATATATTTTCCGAATGAAGGCTTATTTTGAAGAAAATGCATAGAATAGGCAATATTAGGCACTAAAGCAATTATTTAGGCAGTAAAGGTCGAAATAGGCAAAATAGGCAAAATAAAATTGGCTTAAATCGAAACTATAACCCCCCATATAAACTTTAAAACGTTATGTTTGATCATATCTTTAATATTAAAGAATAGGCATTTTGCCTAACATCCGGTCTCTACTCATAACACTTATAAGTGCGTTCTTTCAACATTAGCAATAAAGATAATTCAAAATATACCTTAAGCTAATGCTAGCAATCTAAAATTACTCCAAGTGCTCTAAATTAATAAAGAAAATACTACTTTCCAACATAATTTTTTTGAAAAATAATAACCCAGGTTGACAGTAAGTTACTTTGTCAGTTGTGCAAGCAAACATCGGAGCAGAGATATTCAGGTCTTGCAGAGTGGCGCAATAGAACTTTAAAGAGCATCAGCTCACACCCCAGGATCCGTGTCTGAACCTGTGTATAACTATAATCTGAAATAGTTGGATGATCTATAATAATAATAATAATAATAATAATAATAATAATAATAATAATAATAATAATAATAATAATAATAATAATAATAATAATAATAATAATAAGTAGTAGTAGTAGTAGTAGTAGTGGTAGTTGTAATATTTTCCACAGAGAAAAGAGGGAATTTTACGATTTATGCTGGAATAAAAAGAAGATATGTGATACGCAGAATTTACATATTACGAGCAATGTACGGTTTCACAGTAACGTAGAACAACTGCAATTCAAAACTCGGAAAATTCAATTAAGAATAACGCGAAAGAAAGCATATTTTAATTCCTATTGGGAGTTCATGTGGTTCGTATCCCTCGTTAAGCCATAGGTCATTGTCTCATGTAGTCTCGGTGCTGTAAGGGACGATAAGCTCAAATTCAATCAGCCAAATATATTAAACAAATCGTTTTCCCCTTTAACTGTATTTTACTGAAAACTTCGCGAATTTTAACAGTCAATATTTTTTTTAAATATGTTCAACCCACAACCTTTTTTTAACCTATAACCTTTTTTATATGCTCAACCCACAACATATTTTATAAGTTCAGCCTACAATTGTTTTTATATGTTCAAGAAATCCTTGCAGAAAATATCGAAATTCACAACCACTTGTATTTCTGCTTTCATTAGTTTACAGCAGTTTCTGTTTCTGACATCAGTAATATTCTGCTTTTATTAGTTCACAGTAGCTTCTGTTCCTGAGATCAGTATATTCTGCTTTTATTAGTTCACAGTAACTTCTGTTCCTGACATCAGTATATTCTGCTTTTATTAGTTCACAGTAGCTTCTGTTCCTGACATCAGTATATTCTGCTTTTATTACTTCACAGTAGCTTCTGTTCCTGACATCAGTATATTCTGCTTTTATTAGTTCACAGTAGCTTCTTTATCTGATATCAGTATATTCTGCTCCTATTAGTTCACAGTAGCTTCTGTTCTTGACATCAGTACATCATGATCAACCGAAACTGATCTAATATGACCGAGACGACGTTGACAGATGAAGGCTAATGTACTGAAACCAAATTATTCTTAAATATAAGGCTCGGGCGGGTAAACGGTTACAAGTTCTTTCCGAATACATTGTTGCCTGGCGTTGTTAAGAGTCTGTGAGTAATCAGTTCCTCTAATAAATATATTAAATGTTTAGGACTATAATATCTTTATTTATTAACGTAAAATATAAGATCAAAAACATAAGACCTGGCAACATAGTGATGGTGTTATACTTGTTTTTTAGTTTGAAATAAAGCGTCTTACTCCATTCAAATAGTTTGAACATTGGTGATCCTAATCTTTGTTAAACATACTCTGCTTGGTATTTATACATTTCACTTTCCTTCCCCGAGAACGCTTCACACATTTACACTCTCAACTCAGGTAGTTCGGTCGATGCTCTCTAAAGTCGGATAGAAACTTGTAAACTAAAACTAACTTTGTATTTGATAATTGTTTTCCTCCACAAAGTTAGTTCCCTTTGAATACGTGCAACCTCTATCATTTATTAAGTTTTGTCTTACAAGCTGTGAGTGTGACTACATGGTTTTTGCACAACAGTCCCGAAAATGTCATTGTTTACAGTTTGAAACAAAGCTCCATCGAGAGAGACCTGCGACAGAACTGTACAATACGACTTAACGAACACACACACACACACACACAAATATTATATATATATCATGTAGAAGTCGAAATTTTATGCAAACAAAAATTGTCTTTTACTAATATAATTGGTGAAACAGGTTTTCCGTTAGACTTTGTGTACTTCAATTATCTACTTCTGTATATATTGTACTATGTGCTTTTTTTTACTATAGGTGTAAGAAGTTTGTAGAACTCTGAAAATATTTTCATCTGTCCCTTTCTTTTACTTTCGAGTTTCTAAATCCTCCATCATCTATGGATCCATCGTGTTATTCGTCTTTTTATTGGTCCTTCATGAACTTTCGCTTTCCAAGAGAAGAAAAACTCCATAAGAGAAATTGGAACTTCCTATGGGCTTTTCAAATTGTTTGGGTTGAGTACAAGCGACTAGCTTGGTTTGTTCCATTCACATAGTAAGGGAAAGTTCTTGCAGCAAACAAAGGGAAAACTGTAACTGTTCCTCGCGGAACTCAATTTCTGATGATATTTTACGAAATGAGAAGTTTCTGCTTTTACTCATTTCTCATTCCTCTCCCTAACCCATTATCCATTCTGCTTTTGATGCTTTTCATTCTGCGTTTTGGGTATGGTATGGAAACTTCCTCGACAAGGGAACAATTACGGATAATTCGATTTTCAGGAATTTCACATAAGTTTCGTCGAATAATTCACAAAATTAGCATTTGAATTTATTTGCGTGATCGTATCTAGCGGTCCATTATACAGTACAAACCACTATTTGTTATTCAATGAGTTACATTAATGGAGGCAATATATATATATTGCTTTATGTTTTTTCTTAAATATAACAAAAGTATTGAAATATATTTCAGACTTAAAATTGAAGATTAATATGATCAAAATCGTCATATGACAATTCTGTTATTTGTAGACCACGCTTTCTGCATGGTTTACATAACCCTCGATTCAAAAGCAAAACCACACCGTTCTGTGCCAATTCCATCTAGGTTACATTGTTTTCAACCATCTTTATAAGATTTTAAAGCTCCCTCACAGCTATGCTTCCAGGTTTTAAATTAAATTGTATTCCGAGGGCACGGCAGCTTAGTAGTGGAGCACTTACCTCTGGTGCGTGAAGTTCCTGGTTCAATCCCCGAACAAGTTAGTTTGTAGTGGACAACATTGTACTCGTGGGTTTTCTCGGGGTACTTCCGTTTCCTCTCACGTTCTCATTCCACTAATAATCATTCAGTTTCCTTAATAATCCGTGTCCTTTACCTAACGGGCATATACGTGGGACATTAAGCTGCGATATTTCCTTTCCAAATTGTGTCCTATTTTCTTCAAAATTTGATCTTCTGTTTATATATCCATTTGGCTTGTTTTCTGTATTTTTGATTTACTAACTGTAACACGTATTATGTGCCAAGGAGTGTCATGAAATCAGCGAAAATGCTGTGTTAAACTTCTTTGCATTTTTGTTAAATTAAAATACCAGTGCCTGCTAATAGTTTTCGAAACACTAATTTGCTTGCTAAATTACCTTACGTTTACGTCTTAATTGTAACTTTTACTTTCTGTTTTCCTAATGATCTTGTCTGTGTTTGTCAATTGTCAGCATCTCAAGTATTGTGCGTTATATAAAATATTCTCAGTGTGGTGGAGGGGTGTGTAACGGGTACGTGCGTATGTTAACAATACTATATCCATATCTACGTCAGTATCATCTCTATTTGAATCAGCACCTGAACCTAAATATAACGAAAGTAAGTATATATATCGTTTAGTTTCAGAGTTCTAACACAGTTGTAATTATCTTCTTTCTAGTTTCGTTAAATCATTAGCCAGGCAAAGCGCCTGGAATATCCGTCAGCCCGCTAAACTTAGCTCTTTCATTGGTTGCCTATTTCAAGAATAGCCTCCTGCTAATTCCAAACGAACGTTTGTTTGGTTCCATAGTAGTACAAACAGGCCTTGAGTGTGCAGGTGCACACAACCCGTATGTTTTAATAGAGTAGCTGAATTTTAACGTTATGCAAATAAAAAGACTTGCGAGCATGTATTTCGTTATGGGAAAGCTCGTGATTAGAAAGAGGAGGACCTGTTGCTTGGCGATCCCATTCGTTTTGCTTTCCAGATCTCAAACTATTAGACTATTTTCCGTTGAGTCATGTGAAGAGTTTGATGTATGATATCTTAGTGAACAGTTGAGAAATGCTGGTAGCAAGAACCATAGTCTTCAAGTGATGAGATAGTGAACAGTTGAGAAATGCTGGTAGCAAGAACCATAGTCTTCAAGTGATGACATAGTGAACAGTTGAGAAATGCTGGTACCAAGAACCATAGTCTTCAAGTGATGTCGTAGTGAACAGTTGAGAAATGCTGGTAACAAGAACCATAGTCTTCAAGTGATGTCATAGTGAACAGTTGAGAAATACTGGTAACAAGAACCATAGTCTTCAAGTGATGTCGTAGTGAACAGTTGAGAAATGTTGGTAGCAAGAACCATAGTCTTCAAGTGATGACATTCAGAGAAATTCATGTACTATTGAACGTGTGCGTCGATTAAGTGCGATATAATGAGTCCAACGGGACGGGTTGACGTCAATTTAAGATTTAACTGTAAATAAAAGCGATGTCTGTTATACGCTATATTTAACTGTTGTGCTTGCTATAACCTTACATGTACACATAATTTGTTACATTAGAGTTGTACATTCTTTCTTTGTAGCTTATGCTTGTATGTGGCATGTTAACACATTGTTATCTTTGTCCAGCTTGTTTCCAACAATAGACGAGAAATCAACAAGAATACTAGAAAACAAACAGAACTGAACTGTAACCTATACAGACTAAAAATATTTCATACATACCAAATATTTTACAAAAAAGGGAAATATCTATTGTGTCGAAAGTAATAGAGAAATAACACCTATTACAATTCTGTCATTGTTCATATATAATTACTGACTTCCTTGCTGATAAATTCAAGGATAAGCAAAGTCACAATAATATGTTAGCTTATATAGGTTTATAAGAAGAAACGTTTTGCTTTCCAATCGTCTATCACTTC
The DNA here is from genome assembly GCF_964235325.1 of Thermobia domestica. Classification (NCBI taxonomy): domain Eukaryota; kingdom Metazoa; phylum Arthropoda; class Insecta; order Zygentoma; family Lepismatidae; genus Thermobia; species Thermobia domestica. The sequence continues at coordinate 338,860,801 of NC_137455.1, read as the reverse complement.
TCTAAATCTGACACAAATTCTAACGAACACTGTGTTACAACACCTATTAAACAGAATAGAAAATAATATTGAATATTCATACACAGTGGGTGCCTCGTGCTAGTGTTGTGTTGGATGGTTGTCTATAGTACGTAAGCCGATGCATCATAAATTTGCGTATGTAATAGCCCAGACTTTGGTAGAGCAAGATTGAAAAGACATTCGATTCTCAAATGGAACAAACCATGCTGATTGGTTAGTTTGGGAGAGTGAATAAGACTGACAGTACGTTAGGGATATCGAGAGTAACAGTGTTCAAAGTGATGATGACATGGGGAGGTTGCAGGAAGATCATAGTAGAGCAATAACGGACAAGAACGAAGCCTAGTTTAGCAAGATCGCCGAGCATTGATGAGGATTCTCACAAAGACAAGTAGAAATAATGCAGCACAAAGACTGCAGAACTCAATCAGGATCTAGAAAGAGTTGTCACAAAGACCTGTAGAGAGAAGTTAGCACAAGAGACTACAAAACTCAATCAGAATCTGGAGCGAACTGTTTCTGTAATCACACTGCGACGAGAGATAAATAACTTCAATGTCCACGATTGAAGAATATGGTTAGCGTACACGAACTCGGCGCTGGAGACCCAGTCTTGATTCCCGGTGGGACCTCATGTAGTTCGGATCGCACGTTAAAATGTAGATCCACGACTCATGTACCCTCGATAGTTAAAAGGGACGTTAAACACCGATTTAATCCTACCTAATATTCGGTTAGGTTATGGATTGTGATAAGAAAAAATAACATCACTATCGCGAAAATGATGATCCGGGAAGTAATTGTTACGTCTGATGAGTTATCTTCCTTTTTGTTTCCAATAACAAGTCTGATTTGTGTACGATGGTCTGGACCTCCTACTCCTCACCGTTAAACGCTGTATCGGCTCTTTGTTAATGTGTGCCTCAATTTCATGGTAATTTGTTGGTTTTATTATCATTCACAAAGAATAGATTTTAATATGTTATTGATATTTTAGATAAACAGATGGATTTTAACGAATATGTTTATTCTAACAACGACTCAGTCTTCTAATATACCAATGTTAGTTCAATAGCGATATGAAGAATATTGGAATTAACTTCAATATGCCCACTGTACTGCTCATATTCCCAACTTAAACATTATTGAACAACTATGATAAGCTGGTTTAGAGCAGTGAGTTCGCTGCAGACTTTATCATCTAATCAGATACATTTTTCATTGGTGCATTGAATTAAGAATGCCCCCCTATTACTCTGCAAATGATTTACGAGTTGACAGGTAAGTGGCTAAATTTTGACGATAATTACAACAACTTAGCGGTAATTCAACGTTGTTTTAATCAAATAAGCTCTATTCTGATTAGATGGTCATTATAATTATGTCTGTATACTTTATATAATGGTTAAAAGAAACCAATTTGTGTAATTTATTAATTAGTGGAAAATGATACGAATATTCATTATGTGTCCATTACACAATGGATGCTCATTATTTAAACTTCACTTTGAAGTGGCGAACAAGAGATAATAGCTCAATTAACAAGAACAACAACACTATGGAGACTAATTAATCGATACCAAAATTCAAATTGTGATTTGGACATCTTCGGACGTTTCTGCGAAGCAGACAAAATATGCACCCACATATCGTTCTTAATTTTCTTAATAAAGTAACAACAACAAGAAGAACTAACTTTTTATTGGCTTTTTACGTGTCTTGTTGAAATAATTAAACACGGAAACTATATCATCGTCACACATATCTTTTCCCTATCATTCTGCAGAGAGTTAAAACCCAAATCGTCGAACTTACAGCACGACACAAAGTTAGGTTTGCTTACGAGATAACAGTTAACGCTATCTCGGAAAAAACTGTGAAAGTCAAGTATAAACCGATTCTATTAGAGGTGCTCTATTTCGCTACAAAAATTCTGTATCATGGGAAAACGTACACGAGATATACTAAACCTTTGGTAATATACTATTTTCATCTTACCAACCTATTCCCACTGGACATTATACTATTTCCGGTTTCAGTGTTGTATTCACGTAGTTTAGAAGTCCACCGTGGTTTCACAGCGTGAAACAAAACCCACGTACTTTTATTTTTAAATTATATTAAAGGACTTTCATCCTCCTAAAAACAAGAACTTCAGTCTTTAGAAATGACGCGTTTTGTATTGCTAGCAATATATCTATAGCTATTAAAAGATTTGGAAGGTCATTGCATGAGACCTCCTTAGGAGTCGAAGAAAGAACTGAGCTTCAATATATGAAACAAGTATAGTCTGAGACAAAAGAAACTTTGTAATTCCCACTTTTTAGGCTTCCAAACTATGCTAAGGTAAAGTATCAGAAGTCTAAAAAAATTGATATTTTCGTATGCCTGTCCAGCTGTCGACAGGTATCAGAGGAAATTTGGCAAACGATATCGAGTAGTGATTTTTTTACTGAACCGATTCAAAGTTCCGTGAATAGGTACCATCTCATCAATTAACCCTCTATGCAAACTGGAAATGGATTTCAACGTTGATCGTAACGGAACAGAAACAGTAACAGATAACATTAAGATTCAGAGTCTGAAGAATTTACACTATCTTAATCCGCTGCTCTCTACTAAACCGAAAATAATATAAATTTACATCTAGTTCTGATTTTAATACTGAAAGGCCCGTATCCAAGGGTGGTCTAGGGGGGCCGTACCCCCTAAATGTTTACTGCCCTTCTTAAATTTTCACTGTAGGTTTGCAAATGAACTATAAATATGGTTGGATCGGCTCCCCTACATTTTTGGAGTTGCTAACAGCCTGAATACTGACCTGTTTATCAGTGGTGCCCATCCCCCCTTATGTCTATGACGCACCCCCCCCCAATTGTCTATCCGTAGGTGTTCTTCCATGAAAAAATCTTCTTTTCGATTAATTTTACCCCCCCTCTCATCAAACATATTTATATAGATTTTAACCCCCCTCAAATATTTCAATGACGCAGTCTGCGTCATAGCCCCCCCTTGTGGGCACCCCTGTGTTTATAGAAAAAAACAGTCGGCCTAAGCTGTTAACGAGTGTTTGATATGAATTAAATGTCTGAGGAACAGGTTCTACCTTTCAGCTTATCCCTCTCTTGCAATCAGAAGCTATGGAGGTACTACTTTCAGCTTAAGTATTGACTTCTCATAGTTACTAAGTGTAAAGTAATTTGACACTGTGAACAAAACTCATTTGCCTTGTAAAAAATATTCTTTTGTTATTGAATCGAGAGTAGCAAGGTTCTACCATTTGACTCAAAACAGAATTTATGGATTGCCCACCCATCTATCGGTTACACGACAACTCTTTCTAAATCTTATCCGAGATTTAAAATATTTTCTTATGTTCCATCTTCCAACCTTCAGAAATTACTTTATAATTTAGAGCTGAAATCCACTAACAGTATGTGGTAAAATGGAGCAACATACCAGTCTAAGTTGCACGTTTGATCATAATTAAGTTTTCACTCACTTCTACTACGTGCGGCATCAATAGTTTATATCCCTTTGGTTATAATTACATTCATTACTTAATTTTACAGACTTTGATTTAACGATTCCGAAGCAGTGCACAAAATCAGCAACGGTCGATTTAATTTCAAAATCCTAATTTTAAAAACTGGAAATGATTTTACTGTATTATTCAAATAACCACATTAGATAATGTACTTGATTAAAAGTATAGTACTGTATTTTTGCTCTTTCGATAGTAATGTAATTGTGCATATTAGCTATTGAAGACTTTGTGCCACAAATACAAATAATTGGCAACATTAAATTGCCATTGGCCACTTTTAGTCCGTTAAAACAAGGGATTGGTGTATTTTAATGATGTTCCACGTCTTACAGTTCTTAGTAAAAAATAGAAATGAAATCTTTCAGTTTTATGTCCCACGATTATGGCGGCTAGCTAAAGGAGACGGTGATGATAAGAAATGAATGAAATGGTGAAATGAATAAAGTGATAGGTAACGGAAGAACCCCGAGAAAACCCATGCACACGGTGTTTGACCACCTCAAAGGTCACGCGGCATGAGCGGGGATCAAACCATGGACCCCACGCACTAGAGGTGAACGCTCAACCACTGAGCCACTTCGGCCTATTTCTTAGTACAGCTTTATCCACTTGTTCATCATGCAAAATTGTTTATTTTCATAATTTCGAGTATTGCTAATATTACCACTATAATAATAATAATAATAATAATAATAATAATACAGTAAAGTAACACTCTTGTTTGCCATTATGTTAGAGTATCGGCGTGAGAAACAAGCTATTTGGAGAAGTTCCTGCTGAGTAGAGTTGTCAGATTTTACAGAGAGAAGGAAAGGAAGATCTTATCTCCAGAAAAAGAAAAGAAGACGCGTAATATTTAGGATTTACATATAACCATTATAAATGGTTTCACATAATAAAATATAATAATTTAAATTTGAAACTCGAGCAGCTTCATTAAAATACACAAAATAAAAAAAATGTATATTTCAATCTCACGTGGGAACTAATGTGTTTCGGATCCCACATTAAGTTTACGTCTTCTTCTCATATAACACCAATGGAGGTCTCTAAAAGCTCAAATAAAACCAATCAAACATATTGCACAAACTTCTGTGTACCTTTTAGTTGAAGTTTAGTGAAGACTTTGCATTTCTAAACAATGCCACATTATTTTTTTATACGTTCAAAACATTACAGGACATAACGAAATTCACAAAAGACTTGCAATACTATCTGCTTTTATTAGTTCACAGTTCTTCTGGTCCTGACATCACTATATTCTGCTTTTATTAATTCACAGTAACTTCTATTACTGACGGCAGTTTATTACTTCACAGTAGCTTCTGTTCCCGAAATCAGTATGTTCTGCTTCTATTAGTTCAAAGTTGCTTCTGTTCCTGACATCAGTATATTCTGCTTTTATTAGTTCACAGTAGCTTCTGTTCCTGACATCAGTATATTATGCTTTTATTACTTCACAGTAGCTTCTGTTCCTGACATCAGTATATTCTGCTTTTATTATTTCACAGTAGCTTCTGTTCCTGACATCAGTATATTCTGCTTTTATCACTTCACAATAGCTTCTGTTCCTGACATCAGTATATTCTGCTTTTATTGCTTCACAGTAGTTTCTGTTCCTGACATCAGTATATTCTGCTTTTATCACTTCACAGTAGCTTCTGTTCCTGGCGTCAGTATATTCTGCTTTTATTACTTCACATTAGATTTTGTTCCTGACATCAGTATGTTCTGCTTTTATTAATTGACAGTAGATTTTGTTCCTGACATCAAGGTATCACGATTGATCAAAATTGCTATATGATTAAGACTGTGTTGACAGACAAAAGCTAAGATGCTAAAACCAAATTATTCTTAAACATAAGATTGTGGTGTCGGTAAAAGATAAGATAGAAGATAAAAACGCAAACCTGCTGTATTTTCTTTATAAATGTTCCTCTCTCTAAATTACACCGTTGAATTGCAGTGTATGAGAAACCAATTCATCTAGTAAAAATATATAGCGTGTCCATAGAAATACTATCATATTTTAAAGTAATATTACGTCGCTTTAAATAATCGTATTTAAATAAAATTGGTCACATTTGAAAGAAAAAACTTAAATATTATTTACTATACCTCATAGACAATGAATGTGGGCACCACGAGTGGCGATGCACACATCGATACGGTATTCCCGTTCACGCCGCACATGCTCTAACATATCTGGTGAAATAAACTGGATGGCAACACTGACACGAACTAGTACTTCTTGCAGATGTTGAGGCAATGGGGGTATATTGACACAATTCCTTACATAACCTCATAAAAAAGTCACAGACGGGCAAATGAAGCGACCTCGACTGCTGCTTGAAAAAGACATTGTTATCAATTCCGGCACGTCCAATCCATCTCCCTGGAAGCCGCTCATTCAGATCTTCCTGAACCCCAACACAAGGAAAGGAAATAAATTTACGTTAACACATTGAGGCATAACAGTATAGAAATATAAAAGCTTACCCAAGAGACTTCAGCACAAACAGCAACTGTCTGCTAAATATCTAACAATGTACCCATATTGACTAATCACAAAGTAAACGTGAACGAACTTACTTTTTCTGTGTTTCATCGCGTCCATTATTGAGATTGTTGTTCATTGTTGACGTGCACAAAAATATTTTTCTTTCAAATGTTACCAATTTCATTGCAATATGATTATCCGAAGCAACGTAATACCACTTTAAAATATGATAGTATTTATATGGACACCCTGTATATCACACAAAGAAAATCGTATTAAAACATTTTTTAAATGTCCAGAACTATAATTTCTTTTATTTATTTGTTTAAGGGCCAGTCCTACAATATCCTGATATTCTTTTTGATTACTATCAGTCAGAATTAGATATCAGGAAGTTGTCAGTTACTTTAACCCGTGGTTCGTTGTACAATATACTGTGCCTGATATATATTCTGTCAGATAGTTAACCCGAAGCAAGGTTTTAACGGACCATTTGATTGGTTGGTTTTCTGTTGCTCATACTGAAAACAATTGAAACGACAAGTGCGTTTTCAGTGTGTGTAAATTCATTGTATTTTTTCTTTTCAGAGGATATTATATCCTACATTCCACGCCGAGGGTATGTCGGGTAAGTACATTGTTATTTAAGTTCAATTTGCTCTTAGCTTAACGGAACTTTTCCTTACGAACACACTCGGGAACACATAAACATGCAACCATTTTATTTGTAGATATTTAACAGTATTTGGTCTTATTATTGCTATGCTCACCTTTTAGTTTGCTGAATAGCATTTACATGAGACTACATTAGTTATTTCAAATCGAATTCCAATTTTCGATTTCGTACTTCCAAAACTTGATTAGCAAAAACAGATCATTTTTGTTATGTGGTAAAACGATGTCGGGGCAGACATTCCATACAATTAAATATATTTAATCTAATTTATATAACAATTTTACCTTTCTAAGGGCCAGTCCTACAATATCCTGATATTCTTTCTGATTACTATCAGTCAGAATTAGATATCAGGAAGTTGTCAGTTACTTTAACCCGTGGTTCGTTCTACAATATGCTGTGTCTGATATATACTCTGTCAGATAGTTAACCCGAAGCAAGGTTTTAACGGACCATTTGATTGGTTGGTTTTCTCTTGATCATACTGAAAACAATTGAAACGTCAAATTTATAACTAAAATTTATAACGTTAATTTCGTTATATATTACACTCCATTTTATAATACTACACGTAATAACACAATCTGTGCTTTTAATTAATTCATTTATTTGATATTCCACGTCTAAAAATTTATGTAAATTAGATTAATAATTTAGATATGTTTTTATATATCATTCAATTTCAATAATTAAACTCTATATTTTATATAGAATATATTTCTTCATCTTCCAACTAGACAAGTTACATGGCGCTTATGTGTGGGCACTTGTAGCCAACGGGTACTACTTATCGTTATAAATTGGCATATATTGGAGCTAAAATGGTCTTCTAGGCCTCGCTATATATTAAACAATCTCCTCATCGTCCTCGGACACCATCTACAATTCTTCGATTTCGTTCATGATTCACTACACGACAACTAACAAGTAGCTGATAGCTGTTAACAGGCAATTGAACTTCCTGTCAAAGTATCAACCAGCTGATAGGGTTTATCAGCCACCTGATTGTTATCAGGACATTGTAGAACACTTATCGGAAAGATGTCAGGAGGATATTTATATCAGACAGATATCAGAAGATGGTAGGACTGGCCCTAAATAAACAAATTCTTCTTAATGTTAATATTACATCGTTTTCCTGGAGATATATCTTAAATTTCAACGAAGGTTAAAGTCTTTGTCTTGTCTTGTCTTCTTCACAGTTATCGGTGTTATTTAAAGGACCATCAGCTTTAAGCCTAGTATGCTAAAAATGTGAATAAATAGAATTACTTGTACTGAAATTGTAACGTATTTTACAAATGGCGAAAGCATTTTTTGGTCGACTTTCTAGTCGTATTATCTGTTATCAGAGGGGGGGGGGGCTTCCAGGCTTAAGCTCCCCCCCCCGAAATCTTACTTACTATAGTAAAGTACGGTATATGAAATATCTTGCATAATTTTCACATTTTCAGGCAAAGCCACCCCGCCGAAAGTTAGCTAAGCCCCCCGAAACAAAATCGTAAATATGCCACTGCCTGTTATATATAGTAAGAAATACCGTATGTATTTAAGTATAAATTGTTAGTTATGTAGGTTAAAGTAGAGCAATTAATCGAATCCAGGTAAAAGATGTATAGTCATAATCAGGTGTGAAAATAGTCAAAATCGGGAAGGAGTTCCAGCGAGAAGAGGGCCATTTAATCAGATATTCAGGGTGAAAATGTTGGATAAAGTGAAAAAAAAATGAAATGAGTACGTTTAGAGTAATTGTGAATGTATGTAGATGTTTGATGAATATGTGTTAAGTGTGTAAATGGTGAACGATGAGAATTTTCCACTTTAACCACTTCTTCTTCAGCAGCTTACTATAGGAGATATTTATGCTTTCACACGCCGCGGAACTCCATTTAAAGTCCTTAATTTGCTTTTTATATCTTGTGTGTTCTTAATTCTTAAATTTTCTTTCTGTTCAGGTGCGAGATGTAGGCCTTTTCGCCAGGCTCCAGACATACTTCATATAAAGAAATAAGCTTTTGGGCTCAGATTAACAATATTGTTGCGATTATACGCACTAAATTATAGCACGAAATAAAATTACATAATCTGTAGCAAATATTTAATTGAAATCTAATACATGAATTGATGTCTGTAGTGTGGAGTGCAAACCTGGACTGAATTGACAGAGCTCGCTAATTGAAAATCATATGACCACAGATTAGTACTAGTATTAATAACATTAATTAATTTTCTGTGTGATATTACATTAGCGACAAACAGATTCAGTAATTAAACCTTACGATAGTAAATGTATCTAGAATTCAAACTATGACAAAATATTTTGAATAATAAGAAAAAAATTACAAAAAGATAAGACGTGTTTAATGTTTTGTTGGTTGATTTTTAAAGCGTTTTCACGTCCCATCTAACGGAACTATGACTAACTCGTAGTAGCAAAATCTGGATTTGTTTATCATATAATAGCAGAGCCAGGTAGGTATACAAAAAATTATTTCGGGAGAGGTCCAAATCAGCATCATTTCACATTTTGCCAAGGGAGACTAGATTGTCCATCGACATAAGAATTTCAAGTTTTTATTTTGTATATTTGTAAACAATTTATTAATCTAAGCAGTTTTCCGAAACAAAACCTTTTGATAAAACTTAAATATATTTAATTCCTTGTAACTTTGTCCCTTCCTATTCGGAATATGTCACAGCATTCGCAAGTAAGGTAGTTGAAATGCACATCGTTCTGCTCGTCTCACTTGTATTATTATAATTATTATTGTTGTAGCAGGCCCGTATCCAGGCGGGTCTAGGGGGCCGGGTCCCCCTAAATTTTTGCGGGCCTCCTCTAAAATTTTCATGGTAGGCTTGCAAATGAACTATAATGTAGTGATGAACTATAATATGGTTAGATCTTCCCCCCCCCCTAACTTCAGCCGGGCGTCCCCTACATTTTTGGGCTGGCTACCGGCCTGTGTTGTAGGAGGTACAAAATTTGTGTGAAAACATGTTAGTGATATTCTAGCGTCCTTAGATTATAACTCTGAATAATAGGTGTGTATTGTAAGTTTTGATTTAATAATAGGTCTTTATATTGGGTTCGGAATGCTGTTAATATGGTGGCATTGCCTAGTGTGTCAAACAATTTCCCTTGGTATTTGCATGCGACAAAATTTCAGCATTACTTTGTTTACTAGTTTAAAATTTATGACGACGTTTTAAGTTAAATGTTTCATCCTGTGTACACAATCGATTCATAATACCAGTAACAATGAAATAAAATATTTCAGTTCAACATCCCACGATCATGCCCTTTCTGCTAAGGGAGAATGAGTAAATGATGATGGAAGAATTGGTGGAATGAGAAGTGGGAGGAAACGGGAGTACCCCGAGAAAGTCCACGGACTCAATGTTGTCCACCACAAACTTATTTGGCCGATATCGAAACAGGGATCCCATGTATCATAGGTAAACGCTCTACCGCTAAGTCACCGTGCTCTTTTTCATAATATTGGTATTCATAGGGCTAGACAATAGATTTAAAATATAACTTTATTAACGCATTTCTTCGTTAGCCTTTCTTAAATTATTTTCATTAAAACTGATTTTTAAAAAGGCCTATGTTATGCATTCTTGTATGAATTAGGATCGGATTTTTATAGACACAGAAAGTTAAGTAAAATGTTGAATCAGAACGCTAAAATCAGAGAAAAATGCATTATATCTATATAGTATATTTAACAAAAATACGTAATAAATTCTCAGCCTAACGAATTTCCAATATATCATTTGACATATGTGAATAACATGTGCTGGGTTATTTAGCACCATGAATAATATATATATCCTTTAATTCAGGTTGTCATCAGATAATAACTCAGCCTGTGGTGGAAGTTCACTGCCAGCTTCACGGTCGAGCTAGATTCCTCAGATGAGCTTCCATATATTATCTGTCAGACGATTTGGTAAGGATTACAGAAGGCGGGTGAGGAAAGGCATCTCGTGAAGGGGTGGTTGCTAGTGCATGCGGTGGTGCTTACAATGTCTAAAAATAGGTGGATGTTGGAAAGTGAAAAGAAGTATTCTTAGGCATGACTTAGAGAAGGAAAATAGAATAAAACATTGTTGCTTTTCTCATCTTAAAAAAAAAAAAAAAAAAAAAAACTAATGGGTCAGTAAAAGCTCTAAAATTGCAACAAAAGAATTATATAAGAATTGAAATTAGTCACAGAATAAAGCTACCAATTGCATTTCGTGCATTGCGTACGTCAGTGATTGCACGGGTCATCTCATTTGGAGTTGACCGAGTCACGACTTTTGTCCGAGTCACCCAGGGTATTCATAGTCGATCTGATTAAGACAAGTGGCCAAGAACGAGATAATATAATTACTACAGTAATTTATAGAATCAGAAACGAAATAATATAATCAGTACAGCATTATTGTAGCATTTTATAGAACCAGATTCGAAATAATATAATCAGTACAGCATTATTGTAGCATTTTATAGAACCAGGAACGAAATAATATAATCAGTACAGCACTTTATAGAACCAAGAACGAAATAATATAAACACTACAGCATTATTGCAGCAGTTTATAATGTACTAATAATACTTGCTTCTGAAACTCGAATATTCACGCATTCAGTTCCTGGTTGTTGGTTGGTTAAATTGGTATTTAGCGCCGCTTTCGACACGAGGCAATATGATACGTTTACCTAAGCCATACATAGGAGATCCGAACTACAGAGCTCTTACCTACGATCGAACCGGGCATCTCGCACCGAAGAAGCGTACGGTAACCATATATTAAGACATTAGTTAATCAAAGAAGGACACAACTCACAAGGGAACATTTTATATTGATAATAGCATTGCCCAGTCAAACAACGCTGAATCGATAGAGGAGTGAAGAAAAGTGAGAAATACAAAGTTTTACGGGCCGACACCCAGAAACACAGGAGATACAGAGGAAAGGATCTAGAATCATGTGAAGATAGCAATACAAAAGGTACAATGGCACAGAAAGAACTTTAAAAATTATTAAATAATCATAGTAAGCAAACATTGTACCCACAGACATGCTCTATAACATCGTATGTAATGCAGTGGTGCAAACTGAGAACAAAATGAAGTTCTCAAGCGACACTCTCCTCATAGGGACCAACATACTGCGGAGCGGTTTATCAACAACAACACTGTAAAACTGGCTACCAATAATGTGTGGGGTGATACAATATTACGTGCCAGGCCCGTATCCAGAGGGAGTCTAGGGGGGCCTGCCTCCCCTAAATTTTCGCTGGCCCTCCTAAACTTTTCACGGCAGGTTTGCAATTGAACTATAATACGGTGATGAACTATACTATGGTTGGATCGGGTCCCCCCTAACTTCAGCTGGGCCCCCCTACATTTTTGGGCTGGCTACAGGCCTGTTACGTGCAACAGAAAAGAAAGCCTGCTAAAAAGTTGTCAATCCAAGCGCATACATCATCTCAGTTTTGTGTGTTGTATTTGATACTATTCTGATTTTCCACTTGGGCAAAACTGCTTCGACATTGTGCTTCGTCCCTTATTTCGTACTTCAGTGATTGTATTCATGTTTGTGGTCTCATATTTTGGTTTTAACTAGTTCGAATCGTGTACTGTATGTACCCTTCTACATCCAAGATTCATATAGGAATTCATATAGGCCTATCCTCAAATATTTGCAACACGGTATATCAAGACGTCATAGGTATGGTTCTACTCATAATTAGATCTGCTAGATGTTATAATTTGTATTCCGTGCCATTTAGCAAACTTCATTTTGTGCTTAGTTGGCAACATTGCATTACATATGATGTTATTGAGCATGTCTGTGGGTACAATGTTTGCTTACTATACTGTTGTGTAAATGTCATTTTGGTTACTTTAATCATCTTGAAGTCTGTGTCAGTGTATCTTTTGCATTTCTATCTTCACATGATTCTAGATCCTTCTTTCCTCTGGGTGTCGGCCCGTAAAGTTTTGGATTTCTCACTTTTCTTCACTCCTCTATCGATTGCGCATTGTTTGATTGGGCAATGCTACTATCAATATAAGATGTTCCCTTGTCAGTAGTAAACGGCCTATTTCTTGTGTGAGGGATCCCTGGATCGACCCTCGCCTACGTGAGTGTGAGGTGGACAACATTGTGTCTGTGAGGTTTTAGGGGTTTTCCTCTCACATCTAATTACATCAATTTGTTTCATAATTCTTCGCTTTCATTAATCATCCGTCCTCATTAGCATAACGTGCAACGTGAATGTAGAAATTTCATTTTATGTATTAATGAAGATATACCTTGAATATTTCAAATATAATTTCCTTCTTACTCGTTTTCCAAAAGTGAAATAATGCAGCAGTAGCTTTTTCTAACACAGACTATACAAAAACACTTAATAAAACATTGATTTTGGCCAAGAAGTACAGTATAATCTAATATCCTACATAAATTTTTACAGGATCGTTGGATTAAAACTTTGCAAATTTTAATAGATATTGCAGTTCTTCTCTGTGATTCTTAGCTGCTTATACTTTGATAGATTTTGTAGTTCTTTGTGATTCTTAGCTGCTTATACTTTGATAGATTTTGCAGTTCTTTGTGATTCTTAGCTGCTTATACTTTGATAGATTTTGCAGTTCTTTGTGATTCTTAGCTGCTTATACTTTGATAGATTTTGCAGTTCTTTGTGATTCTTAGCAGCTTATACTTTGATAGATTTTGCAGTTCTTTGTGATTCTTAGCTGCTTATACTTTGATAGATTTTGCAGTTCTTTGTGATTCTTAGCTGCTTATACTTTGATAGATTTTGCAGTTCTTTGTGATTCTTAGCTGCTTATACTTTGATAGATTTTGCAGTTCTTTGTGATTCTTAGCTGCTTATACTTTGATAGATTTTGCAGTTCTTTGTGATTCTTAGCTGCTTATACTTTGATAGATTTTGCAGTTCTTTGTGATTCTTAGCTGCTTATACTTTGATAGATTTTGCAGTTCTTTGTGATTCTTAGCTGCTTATACTTTGATAGATTTTGCAGTTCTTTGTGATTCTTAGCTGCTTATACTTTGATGGATACTGCGTTTCCTCTCTGCGATTCTTAGCTACTTACATTTTGATAGATATTGCAGTTATCTTCGAGAGAAGTTGCGTAGTGCCATTTCAGGTTTTCTTTGAGAACGGGAAGACCTCAAATGTAAGTAGATTTTCAACTCTTTTAGTTAGTATATTGTTGATTAAAACGTACAGCCACGAGCATAAATAAGTAGAGATTGGAGCCATAAGAAATAATAACGCGTACTTAATGTTCGTGACTGTAAATATTTCTCAAGCACAAGGATCTTTTTTCTCCCTTTTCGCCAGAAGAATCATATGACACCTCTGATGCGCTTTGACACATTCACACATACAACAAGAAAGTAAGAAAATGATAGATTTACTTAGGAGGAAAGAAGGAGGAGATAATCATACTTGTTAGAATACATTTTCAGACGAAGTTTCGTGGTTTCATGGGTGGGATATGACTCCTTCCTGATCTTTCATCATAGCTGTACAAACAGCAGGTAAATTTTCCCTTTTCCCTGAATGAATTCAATGTTTCCTTTTATCAACCAGAAAGTATCCCGTTAATACTGTAAGGGATAATGAACGAATTTACGCGTCAATTTTATTACCTATGCAACTAGATACTTGATTTGGTTATTTATTTCCATAATACTACATTATATTCGTAATATTGACGACTTTTCTTACGTACCAATGAATTTTTCTCACAGTTTGTCGTGAACAAACTTATTCTTCATCAACTGGCCTATGGGTATTTGTAAAAAAAAAAATAATAATAATTAGGTATATTTATCAGAGGGAACGCGGTTGCTCAGTGATAAAGCGTTCATCTCTGGTGTCAAAACTACCTGGTCTGATTCCAAGTCATATGAGTTTGTGCAGGACAAGTCGTGTATGTGAATTTTTTAGTAGTTTTCCTGTTTTCTCTCCGACCTTCCTATTTCATTGATTGCATTCATAAATTATTCATTTTCCTTGATCACCCATCTCGTTTACTCTACAGGGCATAAGAAAGGGACGTAACATTCGATTTAATTTCATTTTATTTTTGAGCTTTCTTCAGCCCTCCCCGCTGGTCTAGTGGTTAGTATGTGCGTCTTTGTTGATCACGTAATCTTAATTCCATATTCATACTGGGAGAGCATTGAACACTGCATGAAATGGTTCAGATTTCACCTTAAACTGTGAGTTCAAGTTTCATATATACTCGCAACCAAAAAGAAACAGTAGGCCCAGGGGCGGATTAAGGTTTCTGACGCCCCTAGGCACTCTGACATAAGGCGCCCCTCCCGAACATACACCTACGATGTGCGTATACAGATGGGCGCTTCAGCAAATGCAATTGGTGTCTTATTGCCCCCACCAAAAGTGCACAGCGCTTTTAAAAAATGAAGTGCAAGTGCAACATTTAGATTAGTGCTTTATTCTAAAATTATAAAAAAGCCTATTAAGTGAATTTTGTAAACAAAGGCCGATTTCTCGATAACTGATTTTTTGAAAATATACCGTATTTTTCTCGG
Organism: Thermobia domestica; assembly: GCF_964235325.1. Lineage (NCBI taxonomy): Eukaryota > Metazoa > Arthropoda > Insecta > Zygentoma > Lepismatidae > Thermobia > Thermobia domestica. The sequence continues at coordinate 338,845,465 of NC_137455.1, read as the reverse complement.
GCGCCCCTTCGGCGCTGACGCCCTAGGTACGTGCCTACTGTACCTGTGCGTTAATCTGGCACTGAGTAGGTCTAAATTACACAAACAAACAAAAACACTTCAACATTGTTCTGTCGTGAAGTAGGCAACTTTTTTTTTTTTTTTTTTAATATATATTGCAACGTTCTACGCGTGCTTCCAACATCACATGCTGGCTTCTAACAACATCAGACAACAACACGTGGACGTCGTCATCAACCCTTAGTTGGTAACATCCAAAAATAAGCTATAACAGTAATATCCGCCTCAGAGACGGACACACATAATTGAGACGTTTGAAGCCAAAGTGGTGTGTCCAATAAGGTTTAGTTATACCCAGAGAATTCATTTTACGTAACAAAATTCATTAACTGAATAGTGAAGCACGTCGTAATTCACTTGTACCCATGAGTTCAATACAACATGCGTCACCGCTGAGAATTTATTTCTTAGCATATATCTTGTAGAATTTTATCAACACATATTTGCATCTCAATAAAATATGCCTTCTGACATTTAGAAATGCTCTTATTAAAACAAACACACTGATGCTGGAGAATTCTTTCTTTTCCTTCGTTCACGAGTAGCTGTATTATCAAACCTAAGAGCCGCCAGCAAACCTTTACATCTTTTCGGGAGACATGAATGCACGAAAAGCATGAAGTCCAGTGCAGTCAGTTGAAAAAAGTGACACCAAGTTTTCAAGCACTGACTTAAAAATCTTAGCGTGACATCTAATTAAAATCTATTTCTGGGTTGCTGACATGACCTGTTGTGGATAAATGATCTTGTTCAGGAACATATGAATCATCGGATCTGTAATCATAATCAGTTTCTGATTACAACCATCTGTAATTGTTATATAGCCAGTTGTAGTAAAGCCCTACTCCTTTGTGGTATACCTTTTCTACTTGACATCTTAAAATATTGATTTTCGAAACGAAACAGAACCCACAAATATTAATAGTTGTCAGTATAAAGTAATATCCGTCACTTAGACGGACAAAATATATTACCTTTACAGTAATATCCGCTTGCGAGACGGAGAAGAATAACTTTATACACTTCGAAGTTTGCAACGATGAGCTAGACATACGACCACCTGCACAAAACATCATAGTCAACCCACAACTAAAGCATAGGTGAACAATCAGATGAAACCGTGAATATGCGTACCAACTCTGAACAAAAAAATATCGTGTATCCGCCTGGGAGACGGATATTACCAATTAAGGGTTAGCAAGAATATTTCTGAACAAAAAGCAGCCACAACAACACAGAAGGCATCAATCCCCACCGACTGATCATCATCTCTTTAGGACGCCTAGTCTTTGTGTGTTATCCTCCTCTCTAGGACTCTCGGTCTCTCAGAGGTATCTACACACATTTCTTGGTCACAAGAAAGCTTTGGATTCTGTCTCCCTAGGACACTAGGGCTCTTCCAAAACTCACCAACAGACCACCAAATATTTATGACAATCTCAATATTTGAACTGTAATTATTTATTACTGTACATAGAAGAAATTTTATAATAAAAGGTGATTAGTAAAGTCCAAAAATTCCCCTGTACCATTTTGTGCCCTACCCTAAACACAGAATTTCACACTATCCTTAAGTAACTCCCTCGTACGGATATTGTGATTAAAAAAAAAAAAAAACTTTTCCTGTGTTGTGTACTTACACTTATTTGTTTTATAAAAAGGGGAAAAGTTTAATTTTTGTATTTTGATATCCAAATTTAAATAATAAGCCTATGAATGCAATTTTCTCTCATATTTAAAAAAAGTCTCTGTACAAATAGTATATAGAAACGGAAGTTCACTACCGGTTATCTTAACAAAAAGGCCAGCGAAATCATCTTATTCTTACTCGGGCTCTGGACGGCACTTCGGATCTTTCTCGGTTGAAAATGTTAGTGGCCAGCTGATACTCGTTAAAGATCGTGAATAGTTCTCTTTCAAACTCTTATCTTTAACACATTCAATTGTAATATTCAGGGGCTGACCAAGAGCCGGGCAACTGTCCGGGGCGCCACAGTCAGGGGGCGCCAAAACGAGCCTCAAAAAGTAAATTTTATAACGTGTTTTCTACTGTCATTTTTTGGTTCATGTTCTTGTAAAGTAGCGTCAATTACATCATCTTTTTCCAAACCACTATGGAAGAAGTGAGTTTCATAGTACTAGGGGGGGCTGTGTCAATAAAGGAGACATGGCGTATAGAAGAAAGAATGGAGGGGGACTTAGTATTGTTTATAGCGAGACATGTTCTTTGTGAACTTTTCCCAGGCAATGAATGTTACTGGATTTTATATATGTTACTCTTTTAAGTGGTAGTGGAAGGGGAACATGATGTCGATTGAGTTCGACATTCTTCAGGACATTGACATACAGATGTCATTGTCAAAGATTTTGGAGACAAAGAGTCTTGAAGGTTATATTGTAATTGTTGTGAGGTGCTGAAAACAAATGTATTTAGAATAGTGCTAGTTTAATTTGTTGATCATTTTCAGTAACAGTGGAACTTTTTATTTAGTTTTTCTTAAGTTTTGTTATGCTATTAATTATTATGCCTGAGGCTAAAGGTTGCAAAATTAGGAAATCAATTTGTGAAAACTATTCTAGATTTTAAAATACTGTTTTTATGAAAGAAAAAGATATGGCCGCTTTCTCATAAAGTTCCCTAAATTGATTTTGATATGGTTTACTTAATTATCAAACTTATAAAAGTTAGAGTACTTCTAATACTTAATAAAATCTATAGCTTTAGTCTTATAAGTGTACAGCTTTTGTACAAGTTCATGAGATACATTTTATGAATGCTATCAACTTCAAGTACTAGAGCCTACATGAAAAGGGTTGTTTATATTGCTGTGCGTATAACGTTCAACATATCATTACATGAGAAACACAGGAACGTAACTTCATTTTCGTAGGTTTACAGGCGAGAGGACAAAAATATTATTTTCTTAGAAAGATGTGTTTTTAATAAGATGGTAATTGAGCTACAATACAAGAGATGATCGACTAGGAGAACAGATAGCGTTGCGTTCCATTTACGCCGAGTGGGGTTTCAAAATTATGTCCAAACATGAAGAAAGTGAAATCGCATTTTTGGAGTTACGTTCCTTTGGTTCTTACGCGACGATATGTGAAATGTATTTATTGGTATTTCACGTTATAAGAATAGATTGTTACGTAGTCGAATATATGGTAAAATGACTCCTGATGTTATTGATATAAGAAAACAATTTACAATATAACATTAACCATGTGGTCATTAGTAGTATTCAGTAAATGCTAGTCGATATTGTTTTTGTTTATACATATTAGTGCATAAATAATAAAAAACACAATGTAATTGATACCATATGTATATTTTAAGTACTAAATATATCTATATCTTGTTTTTGAGTGTTAATTTTTCTTTTTGAAAAATGGGTTTAAAACATTAAAATCATTGTAATAAAATGTAAATTATAGGCTAGGACTAGGGGGGGGGGGGCATCAAAAAGACATTTTGTCCTAGTGAAAATTTTGTCTTGATCCGCCCCTGGTAATATCTCTGATTTACTTTAGCAAGATGCTCAATGATTAGAGCTATTGCAAATCAGAGATATTACAATAATGATAGTGTAGCCCGAAGTGATAGTAATTGTAAATTCTAGAGAGCAAAGTAACAATGTTTCGGAATTTTTTCATGTTTGCTCTCTTTATGTTCATGCGATAATCAGTTGAGCACAGCTATGTTCATTTTTACATTTATGAGTTTACCTTCAGTTTCAGTTTCCCTAAGTTTGCGTTTCCGTTCCAATATTGAGAGTTTATTGCTCTCTCTCTTAAAACAATACATATACTGCATTGCATTGCTTTGAATGGTACGCGAACAGATTTATTTCAAAAAATCTTTCCAGTGTTATGAGAATAAAACCATAAGTAATTTATATTGTAAACTAGAAGTTTGAACAATAAAAATAGATATTTATGCAGGCTACAGGCCCGAAGCCAGGTCCGAGACGGCAAATCTGAAATTTTATTTTGTTTTCGAGAGAAGAGCTAACTTGAGTTTAACTTACATTCATAGATAATTAAGTAACAAGAAACGCTGAAAGTTTTCAGGAGGCTGAATGTGTTTTCAGGTTTGGGCTGAGCCCCGTAGTCACCTCCTACCCAGGTCCGTATCCACAGGAGAACATGAAGGCAACCACCTTAAATTTTTACTGCTTCACTAAAATTTGCACGGTAGGTTTGCAAATTTTAGTGGTGATGGTGATGAATTATAATATGGTTGAATCGGCCCCCCAACATTTTTGGGCTAGCTACGGGCCTGCTCCTAGCTATTCTCAATATTAAGGTCCTAAGAAGTCATCATTGATTTTTTGTAAAAAAAAAAAAAAAAAAAAAAAAACCCTACATTGAATATATTTTCATGTTTCTCAAAATATTGAGAATAATTTTGCTAGTTTTCAACATGTCAGAATAATTTTACGAGTTTAAAACATGTATTTATTACATTTATATTATTTATATTTATTACATTTATAAATATTTCACATTTATTGTAAAAGTCATTATGTCATTTTAGATGAAGCTACGCTTTGAAAGAAAGGTTTACTAGATGGGGCGTAACTTGTGTGAAAACAGAGTACTCGATTTTAAACATTGTTAAAAGATAGACAACGATTTCGTATACAATGTAAATTTCAGAAAAAAGCGTAATATTGCATTATATTTATTGTCAAAACTTATAAGTGGAGTCAGGATATCAATAATCTTATATCCTTTTCTCGAATGAATAGATTATTGGTCGTTCTAATATAATTTTGTTTCTTTAAAATTTGATTGATTAAAAGTATTAGTTGTCATTTTCAAAAAATAGTTTCTGTATATAAGTACTTTTCTTGAGGAGGGGGAAGCAAACTTAACTCCAGTTGACATTTTTGGCATATTTATGTGCATTTTTAATAGTTTTCATTACTTTTTTTAACTACTTATTTCCTAAAAGCTCCCTTTTTTAAAAAAAAATAATGAAATAAGATAAAATATTTTTTAAGTTCAGTTCATATGAAGATGATACTTTAATCTTTTTACTCTTCGAACCCTGCATTATTGAAAGTTGCAATTGTTAATTAGTCAAATTTCCCTCTTTCTACACATTCTACATAAATTGTGTAGATATTTTGGAACGTTTGTGAGCTAGATTAACGGTTGAGGCAGGCAGTTTTGTACAACGTACGGCTGTGTTATTGCAAAATGCCTAAAACTGAAGAAGCACACTTTTGAAAGTAAGTTGTGTTTCTGAACTTGGTGGTCGAAAAGTTTCTATTTTCTACCTTGAAGTTGTGATATGGTAGTTGCAACTGAAGGAAAATGCACTGCAGAACTGTATATGGAGGGAAAGATACATAAACGTGGACTTCAGCTACATGCAAACGAAATAACATGATCTATGCTGACATTCCTACGAGTAAAGTGGACAATTTGAACTTGCGTGCATATTGTCATGGACTACGTTCAACTCCTCTATTAACGTTTTGTCTGTGATTGTATATTTTTGGTTCATTACTCTTCAAAATGTCTAGCAAAGGATGGCAAACAGGGGCGTCATTTAGGGAAGCAGGAGGGGGAAATTGCCCCCCCCCCAAGAGTGTGAGGAATACCTATACTTTAATCGATTGTCTATTAATATACAAGTACAAAACGTAAAAGTCTTATGTAGGTGGTGCTCTTGCCCCCCTCAAGCGAAGTTTGAAATTACGCCCCTGATGGTAAAAGGAAACTTTGGGTATTTCAAAACTCATTTTATGATTAACTCAAGAATTCTTTATTTGTAAAAATTGCTTTGTAATTCTGTCTTCAAATTTATTTCCATGTACCGAAGTCAACTATCCTACACAACGTCATTGTCAATTTCATGCATTGATGAACATGATGATAGAGGTATATTCCTATAAGTACACGTACCTACTATTTTACCACGAGTACAGTAAGAGCATGACCTCAGCATTAGTCGAAGAACAAAACGACTTGGATTCCTTAAATCTTTGCATTGCAACGTTGGACAATAGGAGGTAGAGGACGCCGAATCCGATCTGGGAGCCGATTTAAGAGAACTGAAGTGTATTATCACGAAGAAATTAAATGTCGATTAAAAGCAGAGAATTCGTGTTATTATTCAGTTCAAAATGTTTTGTCGTCGCGAATTCTGTCAAGGAATCTGAAGCTTAAAATATATTAAACGATAATAATGTCTGTTGTTCTCTACGGTTGCGAAATATGGTCGCTTACTCTGAGAGAAGAACGTATACTGAAAGTATTCGAGAGCAAAATCGTGAGACGAATATTCGGACCCAAGAGGGACGGGAATGAGGAATGGCGGAAACTTCATAACGAGGAACTACATAATATATACAGTTTACCGAATATTGTTAGCATCATCAAATCTACGAGGCTTAGGTGGGCAGGTCATATAGCCACAATGGAAGAAAGCAAGAACGCTTTTAAAGTTTTAACTGGAAATCCAATTGGAAAACGGCCATTAAGAAGACCTAGGAGCAAATGGAAGGACAATATTAATATAGATTTCGCAGAAATAGGGATACAAAGTAGAAACTGGATCCAGTTGGTTAAGGGTAGCAGTCAGTGGAGAGCTTTTGTGAACGAGGCATTGAACCTCCAGGTTCCATAGGCCATAGAGTTAGTTAGAAGTGTGCCATTTACTGGACTTGTATTATAGAAACTTGAATAAGTATGTATTCACTTCATATTTGTCAATGTCTAGTCATGATAGGCACTTGGAACTACTGTATTCTACAGACACGAATAAACAACTTACACACATTAAACTTACTCTACAAATCTCGATCCTTTTCATTTCACTATAAACCAGAATGTTCACCAATATTGGTGCAGGAATTATCGATATCTAAGTTTCTAAGAAATAAATGTTTATTGCTATAACTACGATACTTCTCGCATAAGTGATAGATATGTTAGTGCCTTGATATGTTAATCATAGATAACTCATAATATATCCACAATATTAAAAAATACACTTCTTAATCTCTCTCTGATACTTTGACATTAAGAATGAGCTACTGTAAAAAGTTTTTGAAACAAAAATACTGAATATTAGACATGAATTGGAAGAGATGAAAATATGGGTGTCAGTCGGCGAAACACGTGATTCGCAAAGGATGTAATTTTGTAAATGTTATTCGTGTGGTGCAACATGGGGCATGATAAAATATTCTTTTAAAATATAAAATTCTGGAAAATATTAATTATTCCACTATTAACAAATTATTTGACAAATCAACGCCTGATATTTTTCAATATGAGAATATGGTATTGTTTGTAACGGACACCAGGATGTCTATAGTGAAGTTAGCAGGCTCATTGTAGGCGCTATATTTAAAAATGGTTCCTATAGTTTGCCTTGCACATGGTTGCTACAGAGTGACTGAAGAAGTACGGATGCAATTTCCTGAGGTTCACAGATTGGTAGAAGTGTTTGATAAAGCACTACCGCGCGGAGCTGCTTTTAAATTTGAGTACCCTGAACTCCCTCTAATGCCCAGCCCAGTTTTAACCAAGTGGTAAACTAGAAGCCTGTAGTTACTATTCACAGGCTGTGTTGGTTATTATATACTCTTTCCAAGCCTCTGAAACTTGCTCGATTCGAACAGCATAAAAAAATGCCACTCGTAAAGTTGAAAGTACGCATTATGTCTAATTTTATTTTTCTGCCTGATGTCAGTACCTTTTTAGAATAATCTGAAGAACAGTCAACAGCTGACGATGTAAAACACAGTTCTTGAATTACACAATATTAGTGTGGAGATGGGGAAGAGTATACCGGTACCATAAAAAATGAAAGGTGTGCTAAGAAAAAATGTAAGTTATCCTGTGCGGTGGTCATAGGAAATGTCCTTTCAGTCAGTTTTCACTTCCTCCACTGGAAGTGGAACCGACAGTAGGCTATCTTCCGGATTTCACGCATACTCCTGTCGAGTCTCTCGACATAGAGAGAACATTTTCCTGAAAACGGCCAATGCATTTTCGACACTTTGTACATGATATCTGCCTTGTATTTTAATTCTGCTGTAAATACCACGCACAAGAGTAATAATACAAAAGGGTACTCGATCAATCTTAACTGTATGTTTTAAGAAAATATATACTAGTTCTGAAAAAAAAAAAAAACACACACACACTGTGTTATGAAGAATGTATGAGATATATATATGTAAAATATCAATGCTCTTTTAAAGCACTTTAAGACATGTTTTAGAACATTTTGTAACGATTTAAAGTGCATTTTTAACTCTTCATTTTTTTGCACTCTAGCGCAGTAAAATCCTAATTCTACTTAAATGCATTAAAAGATAATGCTGGAAGAAATTCCTTATAATTCACTACAGAGTTACAAAACTTTACTATATTGTGCAGCAATTATGGAAATAAAACCATACATTTAAACAATTTCGTTCAGTATTAATTGGATTCACAAACAGTATTCTGCTCGAGTGAGCTAAATTTGAGTATGAGTTAAGAATCACACTAGGAAGGCATGGTGAAATTAGACAGATTTATATTTTGGGATAGAGCAACAAGTATTCGATTCAGGTCCATATGAAGGTATTTTAAAAACGTGGGCACAAGAAAAGTGTTTGCCCCATTCACTTGTTGGTGTTAAGAATAGGCCTACACAATACGATGGCGTCCACTTAATTGACTCAATGATGCCAACCTGAAACGTTATAAAATTTCATCTCTAGAGGCAGAAATTCCCATTTTTCTTTTCAATTTCCTACGTTCTACCAAATTTCCAAAATTTATAAAATATGAAAAGTGGAGCTACTCTATGTCACTCACTCGGTTCAATATATGAGTGAATTCAGATCGTCTACCTAAAGCAAGCGGTTTATGAGTAAGTACTTAAGAGAGAGAATTGAAAATGCCGAAGAAAACAATTATATTTTGTTGTTAGAAATTAGTAATCCCATCACGTTTTTTGTGTCATAATCTTCGATGGAACATAACGAAAGTAGATAAGACAAGTTTCATTCTCCAGTAACTTCGTATGGGAGATGGTTGAATAATGTTTGGTATTTTGTTAGTAAGTTTCATGGCGCTTATTATTATTATTATTATTGAGACTCTCAAGTCACTGTATAAATCTCTGCCACATACCATACATTTTACAGTAACAAAATTTGACAATTAGCATTAATTTCACGCTTATGGAGGACTTAATAGTCTATTTTCCGTTCAGAGAGAATTTTGTTGGCGTCTTTGAAAGAAATGTATGAAAAATCTCATATGTTCTACCAATTTCTACCAAAATTCCCTTTATCCTTATTGGAAAAATTAATGTAAGGAAATCCCAGAAAATGCAATTTTTCTTACGGATTGGCATCACTGCATTGAGCCACTAACAACGGGGCGTAGTGTACAGACAATAATGCAGGCATGACGATGGAAGCCAATAAGCAATAGTTTTAGTCTATTCTGGTGCTAGGCGTATTGTAACGAGCAAACTCGTTCGCGCTGTGCTGCTTATGTTTTCAGTATAGATCTCCCTGAAATATTTCTCTTCTTTTTTTGCATAACACACTTCAGTGTCGATTTAAATAAATATGCCACTTTGTAGCCTATGTATAAATACGGGCCTAATTACATCCATTGCTATAATGAAACAATATAATTGAAAATTATACAGGGTGACCCAAAAGTAGGCATACAGTCCGTCTTGATTAGCTCACTCTATTTTATATCATTTCTTGTTGTTATTCTACTTTCTTTATTATTTGTTCTTAACGTCTTTTTACTTATAACTTAAGCCCGGAACAGGCGAAGCAAATAAATCCACAAACTAGAATGTTATATTTGATTAATGCAGGGTGTATACATACTTTTGAGCCACCCTGTATATCCAGTCAGGGTTGTAATGGACCGTATACATGAATATACGGCATATGCCTAGATAATCCTATATTTTTATAGTCTAGCGCACACTCACCTTAAGTCTACGAGCGAGCAAGCATATACGAGGTGGGCATACGCTATATTATTGAGAACAGTCGAGCGTATATGTATCACAAATTCTAGCAATACATCACTGGATCAAGCCAAGTTAGAAGAAGAACGAAACATAATTAAATATATTGCTCCATTTTATAAGATAAAATGTAAGTTTGTTCCTTGTGAAGTTAATATTGCACATTGCACATTAAAATACAATACATTGATCATATGGTCACTTTAGTGTTACCCTGGAAAATACAGCCCGCATTCAGTACTCACACTCAGTCAGGTTTAGTCTTTCTATAAGAACATACAGTCGCTTCTGTTTATCCAACATGGGTATGCATGCAATGTGAAGCAAAGACTAGAAACAATAAGATTTATCCATTACTAAACACAAGGGTGATTCTTCATTATTTTAAAGGAAAAGAAATAATACTAGAAATAGGAGGTCGAAACTGAAAACCTGCCCAAAACAAACTAATCCTCAGACATTTACTTTGAAAGCAGGAAACGCGAAGAATGGAAAGAAAACAGATCTAGGTATGTTTCTTATCAAAATAGCTCATATTATTGATATATGATCTTCAACTTTCTAGTGGTTTTGCTGAAGTCGGTTAATTTTTTAAAAATATATTTTGCATTGTTTTTCAAATACAGGGGTAGAAACAGTTCAAACTAATGTAGAGTTTACATATACTATTATCTGAACCTGGGCTTTCTACACAGCGCATCATTCACATATGAGCGTGAACCTCCTTGTCATTCCTCACACACATTTGTATTATAGGGAGCTAGCTTGTTTACCAGTGGGGGCTGAGGTAAAGGGGGAAAAATTTCAACAATCTTTCTGCCTGACTCTTGCAATACTCCCTTACCCTTCTTATATATGTCAGCGTTGCCAGGGTTAAAAATTTGTCACATTCTGAAGAGTTAGTGTGAGTTGGTTACTTGTTGTGTGCTGTTGTGGTTGCGGTTTTGTTGCTTATTATTCATTTGACAATGGCTTCAAAGCGTAAGAGAGGGCAAACTATACACAGCGAAGCTAGAGAAGTAATAAGGAAGGCCATAGTGCAGTGCGACGAAGAAGCGAGGGAGAGAAAACTGAAGCATTTGTTATCACAGCCTAATTTGTGATGTCCACGTATACAGAGATCTTCGATAGGGACTGCCTAATTGCATAAAATTTTTGAATTAATGAGTATTAGCTGATTTTTTTCACAACGCACTGGCAACCCTGTCCAGGACCGTCGAGTGACCGTTTCTTGGCGACGGTGTGGGGAACCTGCCAATCAACTCTGAATTCCTCAGCCTCGCATTAAAGCTAGCTCCCTATAGTACATGTCCCTTTACAGATACAAGTGAAGGACATCTTGATAAAAATTCGCAAGGGGTACCATAGAGGGGAGTTTTTCTTTCGATTACTTCTTCAATATCTCGCACCGTTTGCAAGATTAAGGCCTACTTCCAGTTGGAGTTTCTAATTCATGTACAGTCAATTTTCTTTCTTCTTGCATGCAGTATGTAATAAGCAAATACACTACACACACAATTATAATGTCAGTAATGTATATGATGCTCATTGGGAAAAACACTCCAAACGATAAAGATCCATCTTAGATTGGAGAAATGGTTATCCTTCATTTTTCATTATCATTTGACTATGAAGCAAAGGCCGTAGAAACGTAGTAACCTCGTATACAAATGTGTAGTGTTGGAATGTATAACTCGTAGGACATGATTTTTTACTTTTTAAAATTTCTATACTTCCAGTGCAGCCCTAAAATATGTAATAAAGAAATAATCACCATTTTAAAAAAAATATTCAATTAGAACTGAACAATCGACACAAAATTTGCAATCGATCCGTGAAAACGGATTTTTTCTAGAGCTTGTGGTTTCCGACATGTCATTCTCAAAAGATTTGGCCACAAACATATAAACCTTGCATTTTAATATGTAGATAAATAGGACTAATAAAGTAAATGACCAGCTATTTTACCCGAGTTTTCATGTATTTTTTTTCATTTCTTTTTCTAAGTAAAAAGTTTGGGTGTTATAAGAGCGAGCAGGGGGTACGATCGCCATAATTGCCTGCCTTCCCTTAGATATGTATGCAGCGTAATTATTTCTTAACTTTATGTGTGTGAAAGCCTTCTCATGTTTGAAAGGATACTGCTAATCTAGGATATCCGTAGTTGCATACTATATCAACAAACCAAGTAATATATGTAGCTGACTTAGTTGGAGAATAATGCATGTACCGGCGCATGAAAGAAGAAAATAAAAACAGAATACGGAAGAGGTAGAAAATGAGAACAGGGAGTAAAAGGATATTTTTTTTTTAAAAAAAAGAAAGATTTTTCTCCGGCAAAACTTAATTTAAGAACATTAAGCCACTACGCTGTTTCTAGGGACTACGATAAAAGCAAGACCATGTTGTGTTATTGCATTAATGCGTATGTATGTGTGTACTGCGTCTGACTGTTCCAGTTTCTCTTTTATCTACTTTTTTCTGGACTTCCGATTTCAAACCATTTTGTTTTTCTACTTCGAAACATTAAATTAAGTTTTGTGGAATTCAATATGTTGTATATTTGATTATGTACGCATGTTTTAGCTTTTCCTCCGATACCGTTTATTATTTTGAAATGACATCAAGGAAAATGACTCATCTTCCGAAAGAAAATGTCACAAGATAATCTTTGGTGGCTCAATAGCAGAGCGCTCACCTTTGGTGCGTGGTGTCCCAGATTCTATCTTACCATGTGTCAAGTGGATTTTAGGATTTAGGAATCTAGATTTCTGGGCTTTGGGCATCTAGGGCCATGTTAGAGAGTCACATTTTGAGAGATGACGTACCTCGGCGATCACATTTTCCGGGGAAATGGAAGGAAGAAACGATTGGAGAAGGAAGAAGCGGCCTGGGACCTATATGTTAGGTACCACCCCAGCATTTGCCTGGTATAAGGAAAACCCAAGAAAACCTCATTCAGGACGGCTGGCCTGAAAAGGCTTGTTACACTTTTGCGATCGAGTGCCCTCACCAAGAATTGAACCCAAGTGGATTTTGTGGTGGATTTGGGTTTTCTGGTGGTTCTCCCGTTTCCTAGCACTTTCTTCATTCCTCCATTTTATTCATTCTCATTATCACGGTTTTTCTTAGCCTCGGAAGCATAATAGTGGGACGATAAAATGGAAATATAACTTCTATTTCAGAAATGTAAAAAAGATGAATTACGAACAAAGTACTGTACTTGAAGACTAGACAGCAATACTCTTAGCAATACTCTTGCCGATTTGTTTTGCCTTTCCAATCTTTTGATGTTAGAGGTGGAATGTGAACGGTATTCCTTCCAGACAGAAGCTAGTAACCACCTCGTTGATAAGACTAATTTAAAAATAAACTAATCGTTGAGTAAAGCAAAGCAATATCTTATCGTAATTCTTAACTATATATAGAACCTCATGAACTGACTCACTGACATAAATAACGGGTACTTCCGGTTGACATGGAAAGTTGAAATTTGGCATGATTGTAACTTTTAGGGACTAACAACAGAAAAATTACCACAAGTGAATATTTTAAATTTTTAGGGAGTCTAAAGGGGAGGATGAAGAAATTCTCCATGTTATTTAAATAGACCTTTTTGGACTATAATCTCATATTATAGGTACTTGAAATAAACTTTAAAATTCGGTATGCGTGTACGTTTTTGTTAGCGTCACCCAACAAAATCAGCCAAAAAAACCCAAATTTAGAGTGGTCTTATGGTAAACTGAAAAATCTTTCCCATGTTATTTATATGGGGCATCTTTTACACCCCAAAATGTTTCGGCACTTCGGGCAGAATTAGAATGATGAAATTTAGCATAAGTGTAGCCTTCCGGGATTAACCTATAGGAAAATTTCCAAAAGTGAAAATTATTGTTTTCCCAGATTCTATCCTACCATACCATGTGCCAAGTGGATTTTAGGATATAGGAATCTAGATTTCTGTACTTTCGGCATCTATGGTCATGTTGGCCCGTCACTAGGGTTAGGATTAGTATTAGGAATTAGATTTCTGGGCTTTCGGCATCTATGGCCATGTTAGAACGTCACTAGGATTCGGATTAGGATTAGGAATTATATTTCTGGCTTTCGGCTTCTATGGCCATGTTAGCCCGTCACTAGGATTGGGATTAGGATGAGGCATCCATGGCCATGTTAGCCCGTCACTAGAATTAGGATTAGTATTAGGAATTAGATTTCTGGGCTTTCGGCATCTATGACCATGTTAGCCCGTCACTAGGATTGTGATTAAGATTAGGAATTAGATTTCTAGGCTTTCGGCATCTATGGCCATGTTAGCCCGTTACTAGGATTAGAATTAGGATTGGGAATTAGATTTTTGGCCTTTCGGCATGTATGGCCATGTTAGCCCCTCACTAGGGTTGGGATTAGAATTAGGAATTAGATTTTTGGACTTTCGGCATCTATGGCCATGCTAGCCCGTCACTAGGATTGGTATTAGGATTAGGAATTTGATTTCTGTACTTTCGGATTGGATTAGGGTTAGGAATTAGATTTCTGTACTTTCGGCATCTATAGGCAAGTTAGCCCGTCCTGTTGAATTGATTTTGAGTTTAACGTCCCGTTCAGCAGCGAGGCTATATGAGACGTGAACCTACTAATTAACATGGAATCCGAACCAAATGAGCTCCCGCCGGGAATCGAACCCGGGTCTCTCGCGCGAAAGGCGCGTACGCAAACCGCTTAGCCACGGATGAGCTCGTTATCCCGTCCTGTATGAGGGATAACACTATCCGAAATCTCTTTTAAGTTTTACGTCCTACGCTTATGCCGGCTAGGCTAAAAGACACTGTGGTGATGAGAAATGAATGAAATGGTGAAATGAAGAAAGTGAGAGGAAACGAGAGAACTCCGAGGAAACCCACGTACAAGGTGTTTGTCCACCACAAAGCTCATTTGGCGAGAGCTTGGGATGAATCAAGGACCCAATACCAACTATCAGAGGAATGAAAAGGAAGAAAGGATTTGGGAAAGGAAAGAAGCGGCCTGCGTCCATAATATTAGGTACTATCCCAGCATTTTACTGAAATGAATGAGAAGAAAATCAGAAAAACTTCAATCAGGATGTTTGGCCCGAGAAAGCTTTCACACTTTTTGGACCGACTGTCTCCACTGAGAATGGAACTAAAGTCGAGATCGTTAACAACTACGCTACGCGGGGCCACTATAGTTTTTTTTTTTTTTATTTAAACATGTTTTGTAATTTTTACATTTCGTACACTACAGATATATTAAAAAATGTTTCAACACTTGTGAGAATAGTACAGTAGAAGCAGAAGTAAGAAATAGAGGAATACCGTCTAATTAAAACAACACAATGATAAAGAATTTTAGAAGAGGGAAGAAAAATGGAAACAAAGAAATCTCATAGCAACAACAACATGGCTTAAGAACCTTTCTCAGCATCTAAGGAGGAATGAAAAACACAAGACGTCCCCCGTTCCTCCCTTTTTTCTCGTTCTGTCCCTTAACAACTCGAGATAATGACCTCCATTAGGAGATAAGTACCGAAACTTTCGGTCTTCATTTATCATTTCGAACACCCTCTTCACCCTTTCATCTCATTTGGTCGTTCAGTATGAACAAGCCTTGTTAATATACGAAAGCGCATGAATTATGTAGTGTTCTTTTCGGGAAATAGATGTTAAAATAATTAAGTTGATCTCGATAAAACAGGGCAAATTCATCATTTGCAAGGAATTTTCTATAGAAACGTTTTTCTCAGCTGAGATTTTCAGTTAACAAAGTAGAAGGTGATAAACAAAATTGAAAATTGTTGAAAGAAAATGGGAGAGATTTTTTTTTTTAAAAGAAACTGACATTTAAAGATGAGACAGAAAGTGTAGTAGTGTTTAAGGGGAATATTTAATAAGTTCCTGCTTTCTGACGAGAGAACTAAGTCTAAGTTAAGTGGCTTTTGACAGTTTTCGTATTTTATCATTACTCAGAACATTTGATTGTTTTCTTATAGAACAGTGGTTGTCAAACTTATGTAGCTTCTGAGCTAACTTACTATTTTTAAATCCTACTGTGAGCTATCAAGGAAAAGAACTACCAACATTTAAAAAAAATTCTTAAATTTGTTTATTGCCTATAAACTTACATTTCTAGTAAATATGAAATCGAATTATTCAAATTAGCAAATGTCTAATATACACACGAAATACATAGCAAATGTCTAATATACACACGAAATACATAGCAAATGTCTAATATACACACGAAAAACATAGCAAATGTCTAATATACACACGAAAAACATAACAAATGTCTAATATATACACGAAAACATAACAAATGTCTAATATACACAGGAAAAACATAGCAAATGTCTAATATACACAGGAAAAACATAGCAAATGTCTAATATACACACGAAAAGCATAGCAAATGTCTAATATACATACGAAAAACATAGCAAATGTCTAATATACACACGAAAAACATAACGTGCACAACCCCACGTTTATACAATCAACTGTGAGACGAGGCTGACAATGACACTTTCACGGGAGAAACAAGCAGTAGTTGTCATCAGCGCCCCCTGTCGTTAGCGTCAGCACAGTGAAATAATCAAGGTTAGCACCCGGAGCGTTAATGTAATCTTCAGAAAATGTCCCCGTGACCTACTAGTGGCTCAAGATCGACAGTTTGGCGATTCTCATGTTACTGATAAGAATTTGTATTCTCGGCTCAGTGGTAGAGCTCTCACTTCTGCTGCAAGAGATCGCTCTTTCGATTCCAGTTTCCGCCATGTGGGCGGGTTTTCGTGGGTTTTCCTGTGATTTTCTCTACCTCCCTACTTTATTAATTCAATAATTTTCTTCATTATCGTAATTATCACCATCTCCTTTTACCTTCATGGTATGATCATGAGACGAACTTTAAAAAAATCGACTTCCGTGATCACTAAGATATCTTTTTCTTTTATAAATTTCGAGTGACGAATGAAGGAAGAAAGAATATGATATTTGTGGAAAAATATCTAATTCGAAATTTCGATGGATTTACACATTTTACAGTCCTCACGTGGTGGTGGCGCCTTGGTGAAAGGCTATACTGCTCAATGTACCCGAACCAAATTCAAATTTAAGTTTTTCCTTATGATTCTCTAGAATGAGGGTTGGAATTTTCTTCCTAACTCCAAAATAAAGGCAATTTATTGGTTAAAATTTTTTAAAAAATGAATTTACCGAAAATAACTCTAACAATAATGTTATATTTCAATAATGAAGTCAAAGTTTCATTAATCAATCTCTACATTTTGGTGTAAGCTTTTTTTTTTGGCAAAAATGAAAAAAAGGGGCAGTTACTCTTGGAAATAAGTTATTTTTGGATAATTTTCTAAAATATGACTTCAGCTATTTATTTCATATTTCATTCATAAATATTAGCTCAACAAACGTATTATATGGCATAATTTACGGTTTCTAAAAATATTGCCTTAAAACTGTTACTTTGAGGGTTTACAGGAGATTTTGCTAAAAATCAACTCAGGCGATTTAAATTCATATTTATAAATAAGTAATTTACTATTAACTGCAGTATGACATAATTTAAGAAATGTCAGCTAGAAATTTTATACGTATTTTTTGTTACATTTCTTACAGTGAAAATATTAGCATTTCCAGGCTTTTATAACAAGTGAAATCCATTCCTTGGGGGAATAGTGTTTGTAACAAGATAATTAGAGTCAGACCAGTGCAGAATCTTTTAGAATAGTCTTGCCAGTGAAGTCCGGGCTATTTCTGAATGTTTCACTACTTTCCTTCAGTTTTCTACAGACTGCTACACCATCTCTTAGGTAGAGAAACTTTTCATATTGGGTCAATCCATACGAAGTGGTCCAGAGGTGGTTGCTCGACCATCTCCGAAAATTATAAAAATTTCAGCGTGATGAACCTTGTGTATGAGAAGGTCAATAGCACGAGTCACGGTTTCGTATGTAGAAGTGTTCCTGAATGTCGGCCATCTTTGTTGTTGGTGGAGTGCCAATTTTTGCATTTGCAAGCGTTTACGAAAATTACAGTTGCTCAAGACGTACGAATCAGACGAACACCAAACAAAGACGTATGTTTACAGGAGAGACTGAGGTACACGGAGGATATAAACTTTTGCGTCTAAATAAATTTACAGGGTTGCAAACCAATACATGAAATCACAAGAAACACTACAGAAAATTACACTTTTAAAGGTGCTGTATTTTGAAATGGTATAAAGGGGGGGGGGGGTACGTAAGTTTTGTGCTGAATACTATTGCATGTAAAGAGTCTGCATAAATATCCACAGCTAAGATACTACTGGCACCGTAGATTTATGGGGGTCTAAAAGTTGAAATTTGTAATTTTGATGCCACTTTTGGGGCGTAATATCTCAGGAGGGCAAAGTGCTAAAAATTGCTGCTTATGCCACAAAGTAATTCTGTATGTGAATAAACTATTGCAAAAAAATCATGACTGATATTACATGGAGAAAAAAGTGAAAATATGCAAAAAACGCGAAAAAAGCACGTGTTGGTTGTAGCCCGAAAAAAATTAAATGTTTGGATGTTTCATACTAGATCTTAAAAACTACACATGGCTCAGCAATTAGGCTCGATTTGTTTGTGTTCAGTTGTGTAATAGCTTGAGAGTTTTGTTTGTTTCATCTTTCTAGCTCCATGATCATTGCTACGTCTATATGGTAAGCGAGGTAGCTTCCCCTTGCTCCCACGGCACCCATCGTCGAACTGGACCGCGATATTAAGGCATTTAATGTATCAGCAAAGTATCATTGAAATCTATTTCCAAGTACGGAAGTTAATATGTTCAAAAAGTTTCGTTGTATAGGATAGACTAGTCTTTGGCTAGCTGGGGACTCCGCTCAGACACCCGCGTTTACTCGGTCTTCGGCCTCGAATCTCTAAAACATAAACTTCCACTAAATCTCAAGTTTCTTTTCGTATTTCAACTATCTAAAAGATAAGATTTTGTCACAAGAAAACACCCATTTAAATAACATGGGTATTACTTCATCCCCCAATAGATACTTTAAAAACTAAAAATATTCGCTTTTGGCCATTTTCCTGTTGGTTAGTCCCTAAAGTCTACAATCACGCCAAATTTCATCGTTGTAATGCTGCCGGAAGTGCCTAAACATTTTGGGGTGTAAAAGATGTCTCATATAAATAGCATTGGGAAGATTTTTCAGTTGCCCATAAAACCTCTCTACGGTTGAATCTTTTTAGTTTCTTGTGATTTACTTAAGTAACGCTAACGGAAACGTACAAGCATATCAAATTTCAAGTTTTTATTCCAATTCCAAGTACCTAAATCATGAGATTATAAGTAAAAAAGAGGGGGCTCATTTAAATAACATAGAGAATTTCTTCATACCCCCTTAGACCCCCTAGTTGGAACTACGAAACAAATACTGTTAGAACTTTTGGCAAATTTTCCTGTGGGTTACTACTTGAAAGCTACCATCATGCTAAATTTCAACTTTTCACGTCAACCGGAAGTACCCCTTTATTTTATGTCAGTACATGTATTTTTATATTTAGTTAGGAAAGATGTAACTCAACCTTTTGAACATATTAACTTCCGTACTTGGAATTGGATTTCAACGATACTTTGCTGATACATTAAATGCCTTAATATCGCGGTCCAGTTCGACGATGGGTGTCGTAGGTGCAAGGGGTAGCTAACCCCCTGACCATATAGACGTGGCAATAGTTATGGAGCTAGAAAGATGGAACAAACACCACTCGCAAGCTTTAACACAACTGAACATACACAAAAGCGGGCATAATTGCTGCACCATGCATAGTGTTTGAGATCTAGCATGTAACATAATCCAAACATTTAAATTTTTCCGTGCTACGACCATCGTCATGCAAGTACTTTCTTATCATTTTTACCATGTCCTCACTTTTCTATCCATGTAATATCAGTCATGATTTTTTTTTTTTTTTTGCAATAGTTTATTCACATACAGAATTACTTTGTGGCATAAGCAGTAATTTTTTAGCACTTTGCCCTCATGAGACATTACGCCCCAAAAATGGCATAAAAAACAGAAACTTCAACTTTCGGACCCCCATAAATCTACGGTGCCAGCAGTATCATAGCTGTGGATATTTCTGCAGACTCTTTACATGCAATAGTATTCAGCACAAAACTCACGAACCCTCCTTCTTTATGCCATTTCAAAATACAACCCCTTTAAATGCGTAATTTTCTGTAGTTTTTCTGGTTATTTCATGTATTGCTTTGCAACTCTCCATATTTATAATTCTCCGTGTACCTCTCTATGTTTTAATCAGATCTTGTACATTCTAGGTTATACAACAATCTGATTGTAGTGGAGCCATTAGTGATGGCTCTTTTATATTCTATTTTAAGTAATAGGAGACAAGTATTTTTCTTGATGTGGATTCAGGATCCCAAGAAAATATTCCAACTTGTTATTTTCCTTTTACTTAAAGTAGTGGAAGTAATTAAAACTTAAATGCAACTTCCGGTTTCAATATTGATTTCTAGACTGTAATAATTGTGTGAGAGAGCGAGAAGCTACTTTTTTTTTTATTTGGAAATGAAATGAAATGAAATCTTTGAGTTTTACGTCCAACGGTTATGCCGGTTAGGCTAAAGGAGACGGTGATGATGAGAAATGAATGAAACGGTGGAATGAAGGAAGTGGGAGGAAACGGAAGAACCGCGAGAAAACCACGAACAATATGTTTCTCCACGACAACGTCCACACGGCGCGAGCTGGGATCGAACCAGGGACCACAAGCACCGGAGCTGAACGCTCTACCACTGAACCACCGCGTTCCCTATTTTTTGTTTGGATTCAGTAGGTTTCATCTCTGATATTATCCGACTTTTGTAATCGGAAGTGATAGATCTATTTCTTTACATTCCAGTATTTATTTCTCATAGTTTGCAACTGTACTGTAATCTGACAACGTGAAACAAAACTCATTTCCTTCTTTAAATATTTCCTTCCTGTAAATACGAGTATTTTTATTTGCATTTGCATACGCAGTATTGTGTATTCTAAATATTGCTCAATACCAAACCTTCAGGAAACATTAACAAAAATTTACCTCATAATCCGAATTTACGAAATAAACACTGTTAACCATTTATCCAAGAGAAAGTCCTATGAAGTATTCGTGTCCCATTATTATCTTATAAATCTGATGGTAATATATGTATGCTTTAAAGAAATGACCTAATTTCAATGAAGCGTTTTTAAAACTAAGATATTCTTCTCATCGTTCAAGCAAAATAGATAGATTCAGATTGAAATATCATGCGTCATTTTAATTTATAATAAAATCTTCCTTTACAGTATTGAGCGTTGTACAACGTCAGTTTGATTATGCAAATCCTATAGCAGGAAAATGAAAAGCACGACGGGCCAATTTACATAAGACAGATTTCCTTGGATAGGAGTCAATCTCATGGTTTATATCATAAGGAAGAGAGAGGTATTCGTACAGCACTCCTTCCTATCTCTGACATAGGTGGTGCACAACGAATAATTAATTTTGTTCCACAAACGTGGTCTCTCTTGTCTCCTACAGTATTTCGGGGCGGGGGGGAGCGGGTTCAAAGACTGGTGGAATAATCCTGTCACAGCAAATTGCCTGATGAATAATTGAAAGAGTATAGATTTGGGATAATTGCCAAGAACATCCCAACACAAAGGACTGGTTTACGTACATTCATCCAGTGACGGTAGCATATATCTATGCTTCATACATTGGACACGAGGACACATGTTCAACTAATCATATACATATTGTCTCTTACATCCACATACACGCCACATTCATTTAGTTTCTTCCACGCTAAATAGATATATATTCATGTATCAGAAGCCGCACTACATAAAGAATGAATTCGTAATTTTAAAAATGAATTTAAGCTCTTATGTGAAGCAAAATTTAACATATAACATTGTGTACTTTATACATTCTATTATATATCCTTCCAATGTGGCGCTGAAGTTCACCCAGACTCTTTAAAAAGGGGTACCTGGAGCAATCTGAGGGAGCTAAAGGGCCGAAGAGAGGTGGTTGTTGCAGATGTAATGAAAGTTGGCGAGTAAGACTGTATGTTTAGTATCATATGCTTAATCTGTTTGAAGAAGAATGCAGTTTTTAAGTTCTATTTATTTGTCATGTTTTTCGATTATGAACTTATTAAGATTAGTTAAACAAGAATTTTAGGAAAACCAAAAATGGACCAAAATATTGCGACCTTGGCCAATAATTAGTTTTTGGATCAGGGACCACACATTTTTCGAACAGTCCCTAAATCAAGTTTTCATATTTTCTATGGAATAAGCACATCATACTTAATTAACTGATAATTTGGGTTCGGCTACTCCATATGTAGTTCTTCAGATATACGGCCTACAAGAAAACTTTTGATTGAAATATGTTGGATCTTTTGATCCAATGATGATTATATTTAATTTGATTTGATTTGCAGTTTAACGCCCCTTTCAGCAGCGTGGCTATATGGGGCGTGGACCTACAGTTTAACATGTGATTCGAACCATACGAGCTCTCATCGAAAATGATGTTAGGAATTATTTTTAATATTAATTAGACATGGTTGTAAGCTTGACATGCAAGTTACTTCTATGAATAATTCCGAACATGTTAGTGGTTTGCAGGTTAATGTGGTATGGACTAGTGCAATGTAAAAATAAATAGAATTGGTGATCAGATCAGTGGTGGTTAGATCATCTCCAAGAGTGTCAAAGTCAAGAGAGTGTAGAGTTTCTACCAACCCTGCGTCTTCATGGTCTGTAAGAAAAGAGAGGCGAATCTTTACGTTACATTTATCTTATATAGACTGATAGCAAGAAATGCATTTTGTGTGATCGTCAAATAAAGTTAAATATGCCATATGACACAACCTTGAAGCAATGTACTATGTTATTACCGATCTAATTGCAATTCTTACACCAAAGCCATCATCAGTACTGAAAGGATTGATAGAAGAGGGTGGAATCTCTAAACGTGTCCCTATAGAAAAGGTTCTAGTGGCGACTTCTAACAGCAGATATTACATGAAGGAGAGACATCACATTTATCAATGATACTTTTTAAAAAATACAGATAAATCTTTGAAATCTTACTCTAGAGTACACACGCTACACACGAACGACTACTCGATTTTGTGTTAGAGGAAAGCACCCTGGTGGAAAATTGAATCTCTCGCCATGCATGAATAAAATATGTCTGAAGTCCTTTGGCCATGAAGGAGCAAAGAATTAGACCAATGAGTGGTACACTCGAAAATTAAGAAAGGAACATTCAGTTTAACATAGTACGTGCATGGTCGCCTGCAGCGTGTAATAAGGGAGTGCAATTGAACGAATATCCTTGGAATTTCGAAAGGGTTGCGTTATTCAAAATACTAGTGTTATGTGCATATATACTTCAAAGTATATCTATATCTATATCTATATATATATCTATATCTATATCTATATCTATATCTATATCTATATCTATATCTATATCTATATCTATATCTATATCTATATCTATCTATCTATATCTATCTATCTATCTATCTATCTATCTATCTATCTATCTATCTATCTATCTATCTATATATATATATATATATATATATATATATATATGTAATTACTACTGCGCATATGTGCCAGTTTTTGTTTTTCCCTCTTGGAAAGAAAAAGATGCGGCCGTTCCTGACAATATACCATTCTTTGATAAGAGAGAGAGAGAGAGAGAGGGGTCTAATACAAGAAAGTGAACTATTATGGAATGATAAGTTAAATCGTATTATTGGAGGAAAGTAAAAACTCCGTGGAAACCCATAAACAGACGACGCTATCCACCACAAGCCGATCTGGACTGGGGGACTGTGGTTGAAGGATCCTCTCGCTCTAGAAGATTAGTGTTCTCGTAAATAAATAAATAAATAAATAAATAAATAAATAAATAAATAAATAAATAAAAAGTATTTTCTATTTTTACTTTCATCTTACCTGAATCACTGAATGGACACCAATAAAACAGAGTGAATGATATAGACCACTGCACTAGAAAGTCGTAATCGTTTCTTAGATTAAACCATTCCATGCTGCAGTTTAACAGGAACTTTTGAGTTGAGTTGATTTTGAGTTTAACGTCCCTTTTCAGCAGCGAGGCTATATGAGGCAGGACCTATTGATTAACGTAGAATCCGAACCACATGTCCCCCCTCCGAGTTTTGTACGCCATAGGCGCATACGCTAACCGCTTAAAATCGAAAGAGCTCAACAGGAACTTTTATTCACGAAAGCAAAAATGTGAATATAAATTTAACTAGGAGTTTTCCCAAAACTTTGTCTGAAGGAAACTTATCCCTAATAGTAAACTACCTTTCGTGAGTTTTTTTCATGAGAAATGACTTATGACACATTATTGAATTGTTGGATAAATAATTATTTATGAAAATAAATGAGAAAAACAACAACAACTGAACAGTTTTAAGAAAACTATCTGAAAAGAAAACCCATTCTGAAAACTCATGAGTAAACTATTGGTTGTGAATCATATTCATGAATGATGTCTTGTGACGCTACATTATCCAGGGCTGTTAAATAAATATATATTTATGAAATATAAATAAAATCGCCTCAGCTGTATTTGAGAAAATTCGCGAAATACGGTATACCAAAAGTAAACAAATTTCGTTTATTTTCATAAAATTTGACTTATGACATATTTTAGGGATGTTAATGAAACTTCTATTTACGAAATATGAACAAAACCGAATGGATTGTGTTGAGAAAATTATCTACAAAGAGCTTATTCTAAGAGAAAATCATCCCATATTTCTCTCTAAAAAAAAAAAAAAAAAAAAAAAAAAAAAAAAAAAAAAAAAAACCACTAGTTGGTTAATGCGAATGAAATGTCCGTTTGACGTCTGGTGAGGAACTCCCCTAAGCAATACATTCAGTGATAGACTAAGGTCATTCGTCTTAGGTCGGAAACTCTCTACACATCAGTCTTGCCAACCATACGGTAATTTTTCGTGATATACGTCAATTTAAGCCTTAATCCTATATACGGTAATGTCCTTGCAATAATAGATGAATACACGATAATTTTAGAACGCATATTTTTAATTACAGTTTTTGAATGTGCACATAATTTGTGTTGAATGTGCATTTAATAATTAATTCTAACGTACACACTTTGCGATTTTTACAGTCATTGCCGTTTATATAAATTTAAGAATTGACAAATGGCAACCCTGCATGCATCCTTTAAATTCAATTATGTTTATGATGAAGTGGAAATATTGTTGTTTAGTATAGTGTTAACAAGAATTTTGTTTTAAAAATGGTGATACAGTGACGCTTTGATTTGAAGTTCAAAACGGAAGATTACTGGATAAGTTTATTATATATTATTGCTATTATTATTAGTACTTGTATTATACCTGTTTCTACATTTATCATGTGCATAACGAATATACGGTATCTTTTTCTGTAATGTGCGATAATTTTAAAGACGAAAACCAAACAATTGTTTTCTGAAATTGTCAACTCTGATACATATCAAGCAAATAGACTGGGGTATGCAGACAGTTAAGAGGTAGTGCGTTTGTTTTTTGAACAGAATCTATAAAAATGCCCCATGAAGAACTCACAATTACTATTGGTTCTTCTTTATGAATCCAAACTAAGACATTCTGCACAGCTAACTACTAGAAACATTAACAACGTATCGAGTTAGGAATGACGAATGAACGCACCATTCACCGTTGGTTTTTCACATTTCATTCCGCCGAGGTGACTGCATTGCAAAATAAGCCCCTTGGGCACCGACCAGAATCATATTCTTATGAGCTTCTCAGGAACACCATGGAAGCAGACCCCTCAGAAAAGGATTCGTGCCATTGCCGATGAGTGAGGCATAACCATACCGCGTCTCATTGCAATCGGTAAAGTGGCATATATATTAGACTCATTTATGCCAGGTAAGTTGATACCAGCTTACAATAATCGCCATATAGATGAGTACAGTTCTCTGAAGTAATGAATATCCGAGACTTGTGTTGAATTCTTACTTGAGATGAAAAATGAGTCTGGTCTACTATGACAATCGTAAACTGACAGGACAATAGTTGAATCACAACCAAAGATGGTTTCCTAAACTACCTTTGCACCTACATAAGGCGTTGTTGCTCCTGTGGTAGTCTAAGTGTGTTGAAGCCATCAATCCAAATCGTTACAGGGTTGAACTGCTTGAAGTACATCGTAAGAATCATGCAATAGTCAACGGACATAGTGTTCTCATATTGGACGACAACGCCCGCCCACATGTCGCTCAAAAGGACACTGCAGGCTCTCCGTGAGTTGGACTATGAAACTTTTCCTCATGCACCATATTCTTCTCACGTTTCTCTCACTGACTACCTCCTCTTCTGTGATTTCGATCCACTTATTGGGAGGGAAGAATTACCCCGATGATCATTCGAGCAGTGGGGACTTCTCCCCATCGTAGAGCACACATTCCTTTCATAATAAAATCGAATCGTCTGTGGTTGCAGACGACGATTATTTTGATGAACCAGGTATAGTACGCTTCCTTTATTTCATCATCATCTTCTTGTGTTTGTCTTTGGAAATGAGTACCTGGTGCGGACATTTTACTCCCACCAATTCAATATATTATACGATTGTTAATTAAATATTGATTATAAAAAATTAAGAAAATCCTTAGAGTAATTTTGGGGAAAATCGCCAGTTTTTACTTTAGGCTTCCAGTAAACTGTCCTTATTGTAATGTTTGGAGGAATATTTAAAAAAAAAAAAAAAAAAACCGTTGAGAATCTTAAAAAAAATTAAGTTCAAAACTTATACAAGGAGTTACAAAAATGTGTCACAATTTTTGGGAACAGATTCCTTACATCAGAATAAGACAAAAAATCATACGGACTTGCGCTCAAAAGTTGATAGTTTCGGAGTTATAGGGTGCCGAAAACGTGAAACAAGTGTACTTTAAAAGTTCATAGCTCCAATACTGTGGAACTTATTATAGTCGGGTCAAGACATCACTGAGGAAGGGTATGTGATCTATCCAAATATCCATGTTGAAGAATGCTCCAGTACTTGCAGACCAATTTTTAGAGAGGTAGGTGTAGAGTGATCAGATACTTCCAAACAGCCTCTCTAATAATGATTGTGCAAGTACCAGAGGTTCTGAAAGATGGATATTTGGATAGTTCACATCAGAGATGGTCATCATCCCTCATTTTGCCCTCATGAGAGCCGCCCTCACCCTCACCTCACCCTCATTTTAGTAGTTGAGGGTGAGGGCGATAAAGTAATTGAGGGTGAGTGTGAGGGAGGGTGAGGGGAGGGCGTCAATGGAGGGTGATGTGTGAGGGAGGGTGAGGATGAGGGGCGTCAATTGAGGGTGAGGGTGAGGGAAGGTTAGGAAAAATGACCATCTCTGGTTCACATACTAATTCCTCAGTGATGTCTTGACCCGCTACAATCAGTCCTATAGTAGTGGAACTATGAGCATTTATTTATTTATTTATTTATTTATTTATTTATTTTGCACTCTGTAACTACGAAGCTATGCACTTCCGACCACAGATCCAATAGAACTTTTTTCTTATTTTGATGTGAGGAGTCTATTCCCAAAATACTGTGACAAATTTTTGTAACACACTGTATACACGACAAATCAGAACTGTGATTTCACGACAAATCAGAACCGTGATTTCACGACAAATCAGAACTGTGAGCTCTCTCGTAGCTAAGCAGTTAACGTACGCGCCTTTGGCGTGGAGATCCGTGTTCGATTCCCGGCGGGAGCTCATGTGGTTCGGATTCCACGTTAATCAGTGGGTCCACGTCTCATATAGCCTCGCTGCTGAAAGGGACGCTAAACAAAAATGAACTCAACTCAAATCAGAACTGTTGTATAGGATAACGATGTATCATTAGATACGTTGTATTTTCTTAGCGTCTTTCAATTAATTTGATAATTATTTATACATACATGTAGATTTGTCTCTCACACACGCTGAAAAGAAGCAAATTATAAATCTCCCCACCATTTATAGGGTTTCCAGACGTCCTGGTTTGGCTGAGACAATCTCGGATCTAAGTCCCTGCAAAAGTTACCCAAAACTCCAAATGTCTCGGTTTTCCTCCAAAGCGTCACTTAACTACTTGACTACCATTACGTACGGCCCTTATATAGCTGGTTGTAACGGTTGAAGAGGAAATATTCTTGTCATAGACAAACCTACAGCTGCCATAAACAAAGATACATTCAGCAAGAAAAGATCACTCCTAACTAACAGGATTAACAAGGAAGATGGTGGTCAAGTGCTACATGTGGATTATGGAATTGTATGATTGGAAGATTTGGGCATTACGAAAGTCAAAGAAATATTTAAGAAACTTCGAGATCTGGAGATGGGGAATATAAAATGGACAGTGAGAATAACAAGCGAAGTACAACGGCGCCGACTTTCCAAAATTTATGTGGGTGCCGGACGTGTTAGCCTATATGTTTTCAGGAAAGTCTCGATATTTGATTGATTTATTTTTAGTTAAAATCTGTTATGAACACTGTCTGTTGTCATAAAGGGTTGTGCTGTGATAAAGTAAAATATACTGGTACTATAAGGATAAGTTGGGCTGCCCTTAGCTCAGTCGGTAACACAACTAACTTAAACGCAAGAGAAACGGATTCAAACCCGGATCCAAATTATTTGTGTGGGTGCTGGGGCCCCGGAGCACCCACGTCGTCGGCGCGCATGAGCGAAGATATTGTAAAACGAGAGAGAGAGAAGAGGATGCTTTTAACCAGCATTCCTCGTAGGAAAGCCAATTGGATCGAAGATATTTTGCGAAAAAATTACCTTCTTTGCTGCCCCATAGAGGGGAGAATGAAACAACAATGAGATGGAAGAAGAAGGTAAGGACATCTGATTGATGAATAGTCCCACAAAGATAGAATACTTAGTTATAATAGTATTTTAATAAATATATCCATACGATACACACTGACTTATTGGCTAAGGTTCCACAATACCATCAGTATTTGTACACTTGTTGTGATCAACATACAATAAATAAATAAATAAAAAAATAACTAAAATTTTCCCAATGCATAAGCTTGTTCGTCAATTATTTGCCCAGAAAATGAATGTTTCCTTTTAATTTTGTCGGACAGTGAAAGAGCGATTTCTACACTGAGAAAAAAAATTGTAGGTGGCATACTTAAAAAAGGGATATTACATGCGTAGTTTTCGGACAACGTACAGCAGACGTATAACTGAAAACGAGTTTTATAATACTTTCTGTATGAAACAATATAGGCGGTCAGGATCTCACATACAAATGGACGTATATAACATATAGCTGAGGAATGTAACATAACTATATGCATGTGATATACGGAAAACTGTTAGATGTCAGACATCCTGCAACGGCATGATGTAACATCTAATGGCAGTGGGTATGTAGCATATGGATAAAGCATGCTCCGTATTCATTTCTGTAATAAGCAAGAGGATTCCGTATATTTGTACAATATACCACTGTCCGGAGAACGCATTTTTCTCAGTGTAAATTATGCTTATCGGTCTCACACCTCTACATTTTGTAATGATTCAGTTCATCTCTAATGCATAAATTTTCTTTAGTATTATTTCTACTTATGCAGCTTCGGGTACACTGCACTATGTAGGTTCGCTACTGTAAAATTTTATGTAGCTTAAAATTTATTCATTTGTAAATCAAACCTGTCTCTGCAATTAGATATTCCTCGTTTACATATATTCATTTATTATTTGTTGAAATTAAACTCCTCTTTCCAGCGTTGAGACTACATGAGACGTGAACCAATAGTTTACAGTGGAATTGAGACATTTGTAATAAGAGGTGGTCTTAGGCTTTGCGAGGCCTAGGGCGACGGATTCCCGCAGAGTCCTTCGGTGGTTGCATCACACAATATGAAAAGCAATAGACAGAGTAGCTCTCGTCAAGTTACCACCAAGAAAATATAGAAGTATTTTAATTTCATCGATGTCTTCATTTACAAATCACAATATTACAGAGAGCTTCTTTACTTAAGAAATATCTCGTGTACAATCATGAAAAATGGAGTAGGTCTTGATTTTTTTAAAACAACGTTTTAAATTTCTTTTTCAGCGATGTTGTTCTGCTCGGATTTGAGTTTCGAATATGCAGCACTGATGCTAACCTAAAACATAAATTCTCATTTCGAGAAGCACAGATTGCTATTTTATATACCGGGTGTTTCAAAACAACATCGACAACGTTTGGGAGGTGATTCCTGAGACCAAGATAAGACAAAAAGTATAGATGAACCTTTGTGCACAAATGATTCCTTTCGGAGTTACAGGCTGCCGAAAACATGAAAAACTGAATTTTAAATGTTCATAGCTCCAAAACTATGGGATCTACCGTAGTCGGGTCAACACTTCACTTAGGAACTAATACGTGCGCTGTCCAAAAATACATGTTTGAGAATTCTGAGATACTCACGCAATAATTTTTATGGAGAGAGTTTGGCTACTGGCATATAGTTTGAAGTACTCAATAACTACCTCACAAACGTTGTTGGTGTTTTTTTGAATCACGCTGTATATATAGGGCCGGATTTAGGAGGGTGCAAAGGTGCACGTGCACTTTTTTTTTGTCAATATACATTACCCAAAGTGAGAAGCTAGCGGTGATAATAGCAACACTTTCTGAGAATTTCTACTCTCATGTTCCCGTTTGGGCTTAAAACAAAGGGAAGTTTTGCAAAATCGATAGTTTGTCAATTTTCTAAAAGTTTAAAGAAAGGGATTCTCTGAGAAGAGGTATTTTCAGGACATTTTCTCATTCACATCACATATGCCTAAAAGCATTTAAAAAATTCCAATTCAATTCAAATGTACTAGTAGTTGTTGGTGCACCCGCTCAGAAACTTCTGGATCCGACCCTATATATATGTGTATGTATGTATGTATGTATGTATAATACGAAAAGTAAAGACGCTCACTTTCTTCTTCAATATATGAGTCAGCTATCCGTAAACTTCGATCTTCTACTATTGTCAAATACTTGTCCTTAATTAAAGGAGACAACTGAAAATGTTGACGAATACAAGCACCTGCATTTTGCTGTCAGGATTAGGATTTATATTATGCTTTTGTTAGATAAACTTTTAATGAGCATAACGATATTAAAATAATTTAATACTCCAGACAATTTCTAAGTTGATTGTTTCTCATTTCGTATTTTACTTTTTCAGTTTTATTATTTAAATACGAGAGCGCAATTTACGTTCCTTGGAACTTGTTTCTAGAGAATTAAAAGTTACATCTTCATTTGCATGCATTTTTCAGTTACAAAATTTTACAATTAAGAGTCTTCATCGCGGCGAAATTAAAATACCACTAATTTTACATTAATTATGTGATATCTTCAAATAGATAAAAGATAATTGAAATATGGAACAAGAGCGCCCTAGACAATATTATTTTGCGTGAGGTACCGTTATCACAAGTCACCTAGTGGCTTTATGTTTTCAGCTGTTTAGTAACGCGAAAATAAATGCCGATTTTCAAAATGGCTCGAAGTCGAAAGCAGATAAGTGAGTCGTGACAACGGTTTCTCATGTAAAATGATATTGTCTAGGGCGCTCTTGTTCCACATTTCGATTATCTTTTATCTATTTGAAGATATCACATAATTAATGTAAAATTAGCGATATTTTAATTTCTCCGGGATCAAGACTCTTAACACTGATTTCAAACTTATGAGGACTTATTAGCCTACTTTCCTTCCATAGAAAATTATGTTACTGGCTATGAAGTATGAAAAATGCTATATATATTGCCAATTTCGACGGAAATTCCATTTATTTCTTTTCAAGAAATTAATGTCCAAAACCCCACATCATGGGATTTTCCCCTACAGATTAACATCACTGATATAGAGTCAATGGTTGTTCTATGTTTAAATCTATTTTGAGGTCAAACCATTTTTCTTTGTGATGGTTGTTACTGTGTTTCTCTTTGGTTCTGAATTCAAATCACGACAGGAACGCATCACACTATCAACGTATTACGGTGATCAGAGTTCTATCTTAAACTGCAAGTCCACGTCTTATATAGCCTCTGTCCTGAAAATGGATGCTAAACATGAACAAACGAACAACCACAACGTCACAAAACCACACATTCTTTGTCTGCCGACTCAGAACGATGTACGGAGAAAATGAGATCTATGCAGAGAACCTCCTGTAAATTCAGGAAAATAATCTCGTAGATCAGAAACATGAGAGTGATGGATATTTTTCATGAAACTAAAGGCATTGCAGTAGTATTAGGTAGGTATTGCAAGAAGAAACCCTGATAGGTGGGGAAAAGCAGTCCTTGATTAGATATAAATAGAGAACATTGGACATAAGAAACGTCCTTGTACGAAATGATGTAGTAAAATCTAGATGAATATGCAGAAGAGTTCGAGAGACATCCATCCAGCAGTAAATTGACAATGGTTCATTAAACTAATATATTAAAATGAAAGTGACTATGATTGTGACTTTAATAACTCTTGAACCATCTCATCAATCTGGATCAAATTTTCAACATACCTGAGGTTCGAGCCTGGGATAGTTTTTATCATTTCATTTTGACGGTGCAACTTAGGGGATGGAGAGCGAAAGATATCTTAAAATGATCGAAAATGACCGATATTAGTATCGAATCCACAGTTTTTGAGGTCACTGAGATGAACAGTGACACTTCCGATGCCGTTTAAATCCAAATTCAGCTCCCATTACCCTTTATGTTCAAAATGAAAATTATTTTCCCAGTGTGGCAATTTGCTAGTTAAATATAATTTGTTTCCAGAATATAAGGAAATGTTCAGAGTCCTTCCACTTCCCAACTTATCTTTGACAAATTTAGTCTATTCGGAATCATTATCGTTTGAAAAATTCATTCTTTACGACACTTAACACCTCGTGTTTATTAAGTAAATAGCTTAGTTAGTTAGTTTGACATTTCGTGTTTCTTTCAGCATCTAGAACCTATGAAGCATAAATCTACAGCTTAATGACGGACCGGAAGCACATGAGATCCCAGCAAGAATCAAACACTGTTCCGTGCCAACCACGTAGCCACGTAAAACATCTGTAACTAGTAAAATCAGAAATGATTATAATAATAGTTGTTAATATAACACCATGTTATACAACTACCCCTTTCCTAGTAAGTAGAACTCACACTTGAGATGGGGTCGCGGTGGTTCAGTTGTACAGTGTTCACATCTGATGCATTGGGGTGCTTGGTTCTATTCCAGCTCGCGCCAAGTGAACTTTGTGGTGGACAAACATTATATGTGCTGGTTTTATCGAGGTTCTCCCGTTCCCTTCCACTTTCTTCATTCCACCGTTTCATTCATTTCTCATCTTTTGCCTAGCCGACATAGGCATGGGATGTAAAAGTTAACGATTTTCACACTTGAGATTTTAATTTGTAGTCACCAGCCAGTGTTTGAGACACATACCTAAGTAGATTATGACGTAGGATTTAGGTTTCTGTGCTTTCGGCATCTATGACCATGTTAGCCCGTCACTTTTGAGGGATGACGTTCCTTAGCGAGCACACTACCTAGGGAAAGGAAAAAAGAAAGGATAGGGAAAGAAAGGAAGAGACCTGGTACCTATAAGTTAGGTACCATCTCGGCATTTGATGTTTTTTTTTCTTTATTTTCCTTTGATATGAATTGGGAGTCCCAAAAATAGATTCAATAACTGTTTTTATCCCTCTACCGAAACCGGAAATTTTAGCTAGTGACGTTTTTCCGGTTTCTATATACAGAATCCACATAGTCTGAAAGTGTACTATAGTTTAAGGATGTGAAAGACACTAACTTGTTTGGAAAAGACTGCTTTCTTCACTGCCTTGTTGTTAAACAGGGATATCTATATACTATTAAAAAAAAAGAGTTACTTCGTGATTTTCTGCATCAATGTATTTTATTTTTGAAATACGAAAAGTGTATTCATCGTCCCTTCTAAATATGGGGACCTTAGAAGGTTATGTCCAACAGCGTCATTTAAGATTTTGCTGGTTACGGGGGCAAGAGTATCACTTTAAAAAAAGGATAAAATTGTATAAATACATTTCTCAAACTCAGGGGTGGGGGCAATTGCCTCCTTTTGCTTTCCCCAAATGACGCCCCTGGTTATGTAGCTAGCGGTGTATAAGTATTAGGAAACTTTCTTTGATTAATTTATTAGTATTAGGTCTTTTATTAGCAGCGAGGTTACATACAACTAAGAGTAGACATCAGTTTAAAGGGAAATTTGAATCACTGCAGTGCATTTGATGTTCTCCCACTGGGAATTGAACCCCGAGATTCTTCCTCAAAAGGCAAGCACTTTAACCATTAGATTAGGCAGCTTGGTAGGATCATTTGATAAGTAGCGTATTCAGACTTTCATCAAGAAGGAAGGGGTAGTTGAAGCTTCGAAGTTCATTTCGTTTAGGACTTTTATAAGTGAAATCTTTGGAGTTTTACGTATCACTATTATGCTAGGCAGGTTAAAGGAGACAGTGATAATGAGAAATGAATGAAATTGTGGAATGAAGAAAGCGTGAGGAAACGGGATAACCTCGAAGAAACCCACGCACACGGTGTTTGTCCACCACAAAGTGCACTTGGCGCGAGCTGGGATCGAACCAGGGACCCCATTTTTGTATACATATAATAATATAGTAAATGTTTATGTATTCGTAATATTTTAACTGGGAGAGCGCAAACATACTTTGCGTATACCATTGCATTAGATAATCAGGGAATCATTTTAATCTGTAAAAAATCCTAAGAGAAGAAAAAAAAACAACAACAAAACTACCTATATCCTGCAATTTTAGTGAGAAATTGTACCTCGCTAATGGAAAGTGTGATATATATACATAATCAGTTTCAATTTCCACTATCTTCTGCACACCAAAACTAATTCTTTTATATGTGCTTTAACGGCTATACGCATACCAAAAACTAATTTTTTATGTGTGTTTTAATGGTTATACGCAAACAAAAACTAATTCTTTTATATGTGTTTTTAATGGTTATACGCATATTCAGTAAGTTTAAACTCGAGAAACTGGTAAATTGAGAACGGATAATCGCGAGTCAGAGAAAATTATGATTATTATATGGTGTTACAATGTTTGTAAGTATATTTTTGTTCCAGAATTTTTTTTTAGTTTTCATTTTCGATAATTGACTGTAATTTCTCTATCTTGACATTTGTATCTGCTATGATCATTTCTGAAATATCAGTTTTATGCTGGAGTAAAATTTAAAATAAATTGGATAAATTATTGTAGTTGTGAATTTTTGATATGTTATCCATCGTTTTATGTTCCACAAGAACGTGATATTTGATTTTTATGTTTTGTAAAACTTTCTTTAGTTCAGTAGTGTAGGTGTAAAAATAAAAATGCTCGTTGAAACAAATAAATAGATATAAATTTGATCTTAATAGTGAATTTTGGGTTGAATTTGAATTTAATAGTGATCCAGGTTTTTCTGAGGGGATGCACCAATAAACACCAGCACATTTGAATTGAATGGAATTTTTTAAATGCCTTTAGGCATCTGTGATGTAAATGAGGAACTGTCCTGGAATTGCTAAGTGTCTGTTCTCGGTGAATCCTTTTATTTCAACTTTTAGAAAATTGACTTAAACTATCGATTTTGGAAAACTTCCCTTTGTTTTAAGCCCAAACGGAAGCATGGCAGCAGAAATTTTCGCAAAGTGTTGCTATTTTCGCTGCTAACTTCTCACTTTAGGTAGCGTATATTTACTACGAAGAGGGTGGTGGTGCACGTGCACCTTTGTACCTCCCCTGAATCCGGCCCCAAATGGTTCGGAGTCCACGTTAATCAGCAAGTTCACGTCTCATATAGCCTCGCTGCTGAACGGGACGTTAAACTCAAAATCAACTCATCAACTAAATCCGGCCCTGTATACTGTCGTCTTGCTAATAGAGAGATTAATGAGGTTGCATTTCAGTCTTTATTTCTCCTGAATTAGATGTACAATATACAATATTCCATGGGACGTAAAACTCAAATATACAATATTCATATAGCATCAATTTTTAGCTTCAAAAGAAATTGTTGTTTTATCCACTATCTCGAAAACTACGCCGAAGAGAGCTGTTGTCAGAACAGTAAGACTAGGCCCAAAATCATTGTTGAGGGGGTTAAATTCCGTTCACCTTAAATTTATACACAAATACCAACAAACTAACATTTTCACGGGTCTGAAGTTGGTGGACGGGGGGGACTTAGCCCCCCCCCCCCAACTGAACTACGGGTCTATTCACATATAGAAGCTTGTTCAGCACAATGAGATATGTTGATTAGTATGTCTTGTCCTTGGGCAATTTTTTTCCCTTTACATGCTAAGAATATATGGTCAAGTACATAATTTTAACTGTTCGAGTTTCGTTTGCTAAATAATAATAATATATGTTTTATTAATTAATTTATTTATTTATTTATTTATTTATTTATTCAAAAAAGTTCTGATATAGCTTGTTGCAACTGTAACTAGCTGTAACTAATCGTTGTTGGCGGGTCTTAATTCATAGCCTGCATCAGGCAAAAACGGAGGTTACCTAGAGCCAGGATATGGTAGGTATATCATGAGTTTACTATAAACTTTCAAAAAATATTTAAATAATAACATAAATTATTCTTGTCACTCAAAAAAGTGGGGGCTAGGACCCCTGGCTCTGGGATCGATCCGCCATTGGTCTGCATAAATGAGAACAATATTTCCACAATCATTCCATTTCCCACGTGTTTATCCTTTTCTGCTATGTAAGCCCGCAAGATCCAGCCGTAATGCTGGTTGCTTACAGGCCAGACGTTCTTAGAAAACAACCAAAGTTCTGGATATATTTTCACACTACTGGAAGTCTCTTCGAGCAGAAAATCGAGAAAAAAGGGGGTTATGTAGGCGATTAGATCTAGTGAAGATAGTGTACCCGTTTACCAAATTTGGTGGTCACTCTTCTATAAGAAAAGCTGATATACAGACACATATACACATTATTATTATTATTATTATTATTATTATTATTATTATTATTATTATTATTATTATTATTATTATTATTATTATTATTATTATTATAGGTGAAATCGTTAAACAAGAATAACCTGAAAGAGGGATAGCCGACCGCGCATTAGAATGCCGGAGATTTCGATTGAAATAAAAGTACAACATCTGCTCGCTAGGTTACTGGCACTAACTAACCTGTCACGTGTCATTCAACGCAGTGAAACGAAAATGCATAAGAAAACGATTTTTAAAATTGTATTAACGATTTGTCTTATTTTTCAAGATTGTTAACTATTTTAAATAGTATTATAGTTAATTAACTAAATTAGCTGGTGTTAAGAGCTCAATCAAAGGAATATAGATGACAGTACAGCATTTGGTTTAATTTTGATTTTCGAAGACACTAATTTCAGGCTTTCTGGACCTGGAAGTTGTTAATTGTTAATTCCGGTATCTTTCTAGTAACCAAGAGATACGAGGCTAATACCGAAAATTATATATGTAAACTAAAAATTAAAACTTGGGTCAGGTTTACAAGAACGAAGAGTTCATTTGACTGGTATAAGTAAGCAAATGAAACAAATACGTCTGTTATTAGATGGTTAAGATAAATGTTTTTAGCTGGTTGGCATAGTAAAAGTATTTGTCAAGTTCTGATATTTAAAAAAGCGTGTTATTACATGTTTAATCTCGTCTAATTAATAAGATTTTAGATTTTAGTGATTAAGTCTCAATTAGTTCTTGTAAAAATCTTCATAAAATATGAAAGCCGAAGTTAAAAAATAAAACATCTCACCAACAGATTATAAGATATAAATTCAAGTAATCTCAGAGCATAACATGCATATATGAGCCTTAAGTTCGTTATATTGTAATTTCTGAAACTAACTAACTAAAACGTAGTTTACTTACTAAACGTTTAATGATAACATTCAAGATAAAATATATGTAAACTGATGTATTTTCCGAAGATTTTCTATATTTACATTCTTATTTTTCACAAAATTCCTTCTGTATAATTGCGAATACGCGAATACATCCACTATTAAGAATTTCTTTACGTTTTATATTCTAACTGTTTATACATGTTTATACATGTCTGGCTACAAAACTTAACAAGTTAAAAAACAAAAATGATAACATACGATACGGACTGTTGTTCATATCAACATATACATATTTATAAATGTTATTGTTATAAGAGAAAGTAGTTGTATTTTAGAAGATTTGTTGAGAAATATTTAAAAGTTTGAACGACAATATGCTAACATAACGTAACTTCTTTCTTCAAAGATTATTTAATATATTTTCATACCCATGTCTCCAAAAACTATATTAAAAAAAAACGATAAAAACTTTACAGAATTGTACTACTTACCTAAATTAAGTATCGAAGCCTGAACTCTGAAAAAAGAAATCACTTACAAACACCCAGATTTTTAAAGCAAAAATGCGACACAATGTTTCGTAAATGTGCCCTATAAATTGATAAAGGTTTTCGTTTCGTAAATGTTAGATTTCGAAAAAAAAAATATTTTTGTTCTATGTAAACGTTTAAATGTTCAGTTGAATCTAACACACCACTGTTATCAAAATCGCTTATATTCGAAAACAGATGTATGCAATATTATATATCAGAGACCGCGTGGTTCTTTTTTTCTTAAAAAAAAAAAATATTTTGTCTCCCCGTTGGGAGATTATTTCCCCACAATACAAATCTCACAGAATTCGTGTTTCAGTTTCGCGTTTCGGCTTTCTTTTTTTTCTTTCTTTCTTTCGGCGACACAGTTCGACGAAAGGATAAAAAAAGACGGAAAAAGCTCGGAAGAGCTAGAACCGACAATCAAGATTGCGAGTCGATCCGGCGCTAAACCGACAGTCAGCAAGGAGCAGAAAATGTGTTCCCGCCCGCGTGCCTCACCGTTCGGAACTTCACTGCAGTAGACTGGTCCAGATCTATCTAACAACGACCTGAGATAGTTCGAAGCATCATCCTCTCCGCTCACTTTTCATCCTGCATGGAGCAGAGCGCAGACGGTAGTGCCACCGTGCGGCGGAAGCAGGAACTAAATCGGAAGACTTCTCGGATAGGGAGAAACTTCTGCAGTAATTTGATGCTATAAAGGAGAGAAGAGATCTCAAAAGGCAGAATGGAAAACGCTGTCTCGTTTTTTTTTCTTTCTTTCTACATTTTCCTTTCATAGATTCAAGAAAATGTTTTCCTTCAACGTGTATATGAGTGTATATATATAAAAAGATAGAGCGGAGGGACAAGGTCTGGTGAATAGTATGGAAAGAAATTCTTTTTTTTATATAAAACACGGAAAAAGTAGAATCTTAATACGGAGAAAAAGAAGCGATTTAGTGAGGAAAATCTAAGTAAATTTCAATATTATG
Source organism: Thermobia domestica (assembly GCF_964235325.1). Lineage (NCBI taxonomy): Eukaryota > Metazoa > Arthropoda > Insecta > Zygentoma > Lepismatidae > Thermobia > Thermobia domestica. The sequence goes on along the minus strand of NC_137455.1, from coordinate 338,805,788 downwards.
CTTCAGAAAACCGATCATTTTTCAGTTAAGATATTTTAAATTTGTTCGAATTCCATGTGCTATTTTGTCTCCATTAATACAGCCAAAGCTTTCCTAAAAATATAACCGATTACACTAACAGAAGTACAAAAAAAAATGATCATAATAAATTGATATTTATCTTTTCTTTCTTTCTTATCCTTTTTTTCTGTTTTGAATTACGCTGACCCCAATTCAAAAGGAAAAACTAAAATATTACATCACCACCAGCATACACGTAGCCAAGGGGGGTACAGGGGGTCCGGGTCCTCCCTTCGAAACCAGAAATGAAAATATTAAGGAAGGATGAAACAAAAATAAATGAGAAAAAGAATAATTTACGTTAAAAATAAAAAAGCTACAACAAGATTTTGGTTACACTTTCTTATGAGGAGATTTGTATTATTTGCAGTACATGGTGGTGAACCAGCGGAATATTCTGGAAAAGTCAGGGAATTTGAAATTTCTAGAAAAGTTACGGAATTCTCGGAATTTCTGCGACTAGTCAGGGAAATTTCAAGGTTTCGAAAGCATAGTGCCTTTCTGTAACAGTGTGGACATTTTTAATCATAATTTTTCTTCATCGATTCTCTGCAGTATCAAACATGTTATTTCAAAAACAATTTTCTACTGTTCTTTTAACCTGTCATTTGACACAGACCGTAGTTGACGGAATAATAAAAACGAAAAGTTATGTGGAAAGAAACTTCTGCTAATATTTGATTTAGTAGAGAAAGGAACGCAAATATGGTAAAATTTTTTACAATACTTTCTTTTATTCTTTTACTCGAGATTTCTTTATAGTTATTATTAAAATACTTAATAACATATCCTCATTTTATTGTCCTAACAAACCAATATATGTTGCCAGTAAAACAGTTTAGATTGATCGAGCTCCTGGCGTGGTAACCATAATATTTCTTGTCACCCCCCGTTCATTACTAAATCCTGACTAAATGAACCAATATAGTTGCCGTAAAGTATTTTAGCATGATCAAGCCCTTGATGTGATGACCATACTATTTCATGTCATGACCTTCCCCCCTTTAGGAAATCCTGACTACGTGCCTGCCACCAGGATTAACACTGCAGTACCAAACAAAAAAGCCTCTGCCTGGATTCTATTAGTCTCCCTCAAAACCTTACTTCATACAGGATAATTATAAACGAATTTTAAACTTCCGTAGCATTGTGTTTTTATAAGGATTGTAAACGTAATGTATGCACATACTTTTACTGGAGGAGAACGTTTTCAAATTGTATTTGGTATTACATTGTATTTTTTCCTGCGGAATACTTTATAACATAAATTTAGCGTCATTAAACTATAAAGATCTTTGGTAAGATAGTCCTGTATTATTATTCACCTTCATTTAGACTTACCAAAAGTTTCTTTCTCTACAGGCTTTAGGACTCACCGTCTACGTAGCTGCATGCATTTTCCGTGAGAATCATATATTTTCCCTACCTTAATTTCTATCTACATAGTACAAAATGGCTGCGTTAATCCTACTCAGTAGCTCTGTATCACTCAAGTTGTGTTAAATGTTGCACATAACTGATATTACTTCAAGTACAACTAAAGTCAGACAAAATTGTTAAAATACCAAAATTGTTAAATCAACTACCTGACATAATGAGGAGTCATTTTAGTAATACACCATTGATGTTGTTTTATATCCATTACTTTTCTTACGAAAAAAATTCTTTTTTACTAATTGGACATGGTTTTAATAAGCGATAATAAAGCGAAGTAGAAATTAATTATAAGTGGTTGCGAGAAACGCAATATAGTCAGTGACTAAGAGAGACATTGTGAACCTAAAACAAAAGATAGCAGAAATTCTAGTTATGTAACTGTCTGAAAATTCATTGACTATTGGAACAACTGATGGTAGCACATCTACTTATGTAAATGTTGTCAACATATTCATACATTCACAAAACTATTTTCTTAAAAAATTACATTAAATTTAACACGATGTTCGTTACTTAATTCAAAGGTCCAAAGAGAACGAGTAAAGTTTGGTTCTTAGCAATATATATATATATATATATATATATATATATATATATATATATATATATATATATATATATATATATATGCAAAGTACATCCTTAAAATTACAATACAGATGCATGTACCTGATACACACAATTTTGAAATGGTCGAGATATCTTTGCTAAATTATTATTATTAGCAAATAAAAACCTTTTCTGACCACGGATGCATAATAGTTATTAGTATTGATACCTAAATAGCTTGCGTTTACTATGCCAGCTGCGACGTTGTGTATATAAAAAAAACACCGCAATGTTGTTTCTATTTCCACGTTTCTTTCGTTCATTCACCTAGCTCAGTAATACCGGCGCTCACGTCTGGAGAAATAGGTTAATTTCATACCGCTCTATACTATTTCTCTGATCAAATCGGTCACACCAGGTCAGTGTTAACCGCATTAATGGGGAGCTAATATTATTCATGAAAAATAAATAGTTTTTTTTTTTAAAAAAACTAAGATAAATTATAACACAAAGTCTGACAGTCCAAACGCACTAATCCTAATCATACCATGATTTGGGAATTAACGATGCAAATTAACTGAGTTAAAAATTTACAGAATAACGCTACGTACAAGGTAGTATTGTGATTTGGCGTCTCTATAGCGTTCAGTAAATTTTGTTCAAATTTCAAAGATTAGAGAAAAAGTCATCATTAACTTTTTTAAGGTTCAATAAATATATTCTCCATGTAAAAACAATAATACTCAAGATTAAATTGAGCTCTCTTGTAGCTTTATTGTTAGCGTACTCCTTCCCTTCGGCGCGGAAAACCTGGGTTCGATTCCCCGGAAGAAGGAATGCTGTTTAGATTCCATGTTAAGTTGTAGGTCTGCGTCTCATATAGCTTCAGTGCTGAATGGAACGCTAAACTCCAATTCAACCTACCAACCAATCGAGGTATAGCTTTATATAATTTAGATTTAAGTACACTGGCGAAACGTAAAGATATTGCAAAAGCAGTCTGTTAAACCTGAAACTTGTAGCTTTCTGTAACCACTTTCTAAAATTTGTGGAAGCGAGAAAGGTAACTTCTATAGCAGGGTTTCTTAACCTAGGAGGTTGGAAAGATAGGCAGAAGAGAAATTAAATTAGAATCTAATACCGGAAAATATTTTTAAATATTATTTTGAATTTTGTTCTGATAGGCATATTTTTTATTATTATATATACTGTTAAGAACAACAAAATAGGTTTACTAAACATTTTCAACAGGTGCAGAGTTGTTTAAAAATCAATTTAAATGAAAGAGGTACGATATTAAACTAATGAGAACTGCATATTGACATTCCAGAAAAATTCAAATGCAACACAACCTACATATTGAAATACAATTAAAATTGAAAGCTAATGAGATACCTGAGCATGTTTTGATTTCACTAGTGCGGCAATGTCCGGTCCAATCTTCGTGACGCACATTATCAAGTTATTTAAAACACTCAATGACTTTTTTTAACAACTGCCCAAGCTTTGTTTAAAACCAAGAGTAGAAATCACTTAATTTTTCTTATCATATGACCCAAAACTAAGGAAGTTTTCAAACAGCCACCATTTTGAAAGAGTATGACAGATCGGATTCGATATTTGTAATGTGAATAAACTAACCAAATTTGGTTTTAATCCATTCACTTTTAAGAAAGTTACTGTTAAGTTTAGTTTAGCGTCCCTTTCAGCAGCAATGCTATATGAGACATGGACCTACTGATTAACATGGAATCCGAACCAAATGAGCGGGAAGTTACTGTATTCATAGATAGAAGGACATCGTGAGATCTCCGTAATGGGTATACTAAAAAATCCCCCATAAGCCTATTACAAATCAGAAATCATAAGGGGTTCTCTGGCAAGAGGATGTGATGAAATGGGGGTCGTGACAGAAATTAGGTTCAGAACCACTGTTATATAGTGTACATATATACCGGGTGAGTCAAAAAGATGTTCCCGATTTCGTTAATTTATTCTTCGAGTACTAGTGCGCTTTTCTTGCCAATATAATTTTTTTTGGAATAAAACCACAAAACCTTTTTTCCTCTCTCTATTCCAGAGATGTCCCCCAGATGCCAGTTTAGTCAAAGTTAGCAATATAGCTTCTACAGGCCACAGAGCGTTCTGTGTGCTTCATTTGCATGCGACTAAGTCCGTTGTAGAAGTTCAAAGACATTTCTGTGGAAAATGTTGGGTATTTGTGCCGTCACTTGCTACAACTGTGGTTGAATTCCGTGAGCGCATCACTGCAGCTGTGGTCGATATCAACCCTGACCCGTGGAAAGAGTTTGGCAGGAGCTTGATTATAGACTAGAAGTGTGTCGTGTAAATCGTGGATCGCATATTGAACATTTATATGTTAAAAACAAACTGTTTGAGTTGAATAATCAGTGTGTGTAATCTCTGTTATTAAAAGAAAATTGAAATCGGGATCATTTTGACTGAATATTATATATATATATATATATATATATATATATATATATATATATATATATATATATATATATATATATATATATATATATTTATATATACGAGGGGGTACCCAAAAAAACGGGAATTGTGCTGCAGTGGGGAGGGAGAGTGGGGGAACCCATTGTTGTACCAATTGTCCGTTACGATCACGTCACCTGCGTCAGTGTGCGAAGTTGTGTCGCTGTGAGTGCATCGGTTCGCTCTTGAGAGTTTGTTTAGTAAAACAACTTTTTCCAGTTCGACGAAAACGTGATGGCAGAATATCGAGGCGGCTGTGAAATTTGGTTTCCTGTTGGGGAAATCGGCCGCGGAAACTACTGTAATGATGAAGACTGCTTATGGGGATGCTGCCCTAAGTAAAACCAGAGTATACGAGTGGTTTGCACGTTTTAAAAATGGAGAACTGTCAATTGAAGACCAACACCGTTCAGAACGCCCCTCAACGGCAAGAACTGACGAAAACGTCGAAAAAATCAATGCCCTCGTTCGTGAAGACCGTTGCCGAACCATTAATAAACTCTGTGAGATGTCTGAAATATCGTGGAGTTCAATTCAGAGGATTTTATCAGAAGATTTGCACATGAGAAGGGTTGCAGCCAAATTTGTCCCTCGCCTTCTCACAGACGAGCAAAAGGAGCGTCGACTTGAGGCATGTGTTGAACTTCAAAATCAGCTCAAAGAGGACCTTGACTTTTTTGCCAAGGTGATTACTGATGATGAATCGTGGTGCTATGGCTATGACCCCGAATCAAAGCAGCAATCAAGCCAGTGGAGGAGGTTTTGCCACTGTGGAGGAGGTAAAACAAAAATCGCCGCAGGTCATAAAGAAGATCCCGATAAGTGATTTTCAAAACTGTTTTGAACAATGGAAGGATCGTTTGCAGAAATGCGTTGCGGTCCATGGACAATACTTTGAAGGTGTTGAAAATTTGTTATAAAAATATTGAGAAATAAAGAAGTTACGACGAATTTCCCGTTTTTTTGGGTCCCCCCTCGTATATATATATATATATAATGATTGAGTACTTATCATTTAAGAAAAAGGGGTAAGTGCAACATAAACTTACAATTTTATGCATATTCAAAATGTGGGAAAAGAACGAATTTTCTATAATAACCATAGCTCTCTCCTGGCAAACTGGTTAGTCCAAATGCCTTTGGTGTGGGAGACCCGGGTTCGAGACCAGGCGGAAGCTTATGTTGTTCAGACCTACGTTGAGCTGTAGGTCCACGTCTCATATAGTCTCACTGCTGGGAAGGGACGCTAAAATCAAATCAACCAGTGGAACCTAGTGCGGCAGTGGCGCTGTGACGTATCATTCCGTAGAGGGGAAAATAAAGGTAGAAAAATTATGTGTTATTGAAATGTACACAAAAATGTTAAACAAGCTAGTTTAATATTATCATTGGCTTCCAATTATTTCCCCTTTTGCTGACTTTACAATCGTCTAACTGACGGATTTAGCTATTGGTGGCAACGCTACTTTTATGATTGTCACCACAGCCTGATTAAAATGACATATGGAATGTATGTCGTATTATATAGGATGTAATAAAGAGGTATAGCAAAATTTCAGGGGTGGATTTCTTATGGGCTGACAAGTAAAAAAATAAATATGACAATATATCGGGAAATCCATCCTTACAGAGTTAGGGCCATTGAGCCGCTTGACGGTATGAAATATTCACATTCTGGACATCCCTCTGGACACCCCTCAATGTAACTCAATTTAAAACTCAATAACTCAGCTCCTAATTAAGCTAGGGAGATAATTTTGGTATCAATGTCTTCCTGAAGGGTGAAGTACATGTAAACCACATGTACATATGGCCTGTATGTCGTCAAGTGAGCCTGTATTCATATCACCTGAAGCGAGTGCAGTCTTTGTCAGCAGCCGACCACTTGCCGCGAGTACGCTTTTGCTAGTGATACCTTCAATAGTGTGCTGTTAACCCATCCGCAATAGTGTTTCCAGATGAGGCTCAGTTCAGTTCAGACGAGAAGGCATCTTCAGTTACCATAATGTATATACATGTTTCAGCGAACGATAATCCTTACGCGATCAGTCCCAGGAGACATCAACAGTAGTTTGCTGTCAGTGTGTGGTGCGGTACTGTTAGTGACACTTTACAAGGCCCACACATACTCCCGCAGAGACTGACCGGAAATACCTATCAAAACTTCCTGGAAATCTACATTCTGGATCCATTGGATACGTTGTCTTTGGCTCTGCGTGCACCTGTGAAAATGCATACCAGAAGAAAGCCTCATCCTTCAGAAAGACATTGATACCAAAATTGTCTTCTTAGCTTAATCAGGAGCTAAGTTATTGAGGTTTAAATTGTCACATTGAGGGGCGTCCATGATTGTGACTATTTCACACCGTCAGGGGGCTCAATAACCGTAACTCTGTAATGATGCATTTCCCGACGTATGGTCATATGAACATTTTTTTGGTCCATCCAGAAGGAATCCACTACTGAAATTTTGCCGTACCTTTTATATTATACCCTGTATACGTACGTACCTTTTTAACTATAAGCTATATAGCTATATGAGGGAAATGCCTGTTACTGCTTCTAGCGAGGGACATTCTTTAGCGTTTGCGTGAACGCAACGCAAAATTTGCGATTTAATTTAGTTTGCGACAATTAATTATATTCTTTCAAATATTTCATAAGCAAAACCCCTTTTTGCAATAGCTTATTCGATTTGAGAAAACCGTGTCGAAATATGACCAAATATTATCGACATTATCGCGAAGAACTCCTCATACATACATACAGATCAAACTGTGAACCTTCTCGTGATGTCCGTTAATAAAAGATACGAAAGGAAAGGAATCAACTGGAGCCACAACTAAAAATTAAAGAGCCAATGTTTTTAATATTGAAAAATTTGCTCGATAGAGTGCTCCCATTTAGACCTTGTAAGTTGAAATTACTGTTTAATGCGAGTGGTTAGTATTTTTAATCTTAGTGTCAAGTGTTTTATTGTTTAATTATTTGCATTTTGCTTTTGTAAAATGTGAACAATCAACTTCATATTAAGCCAAATGTAGAGGTTTCTTCTAAATTCACTCAAGAGATCATATACCTTACAGAAATATAAGCGCAGAAAAACTTCTTTCCAGTGAAATGAAATGGTGAAATCATTAAGCTGATCACGTGTAGCTGAAAATATATATATTTATAAATGATACGTTACTCATCTCAATATGGTTAAAGAAATGGAATCCATAGAAATACACACAGATTCTTGATCTTCCTACCCCCTTCTTCACGGTCACGGTAATGTTGTAGTTTTGTATAGAGGATCGGGCCGGAGCTCCTGACTCCATGAGTAGGACTGTATAAAAAATATATAAAGATGTGTTGATAGTTAGTTGGAAATTACTATTGCTTTGTGATGGATGGAAGTCTACATCTGCCACTGTTGCAGAGTAGCTGATTATGGTTTCACTACGAGCTCTGGAAAGGTATTAAAGACGTGGCATGCGATGGACGTTCCGGAAAGTGCATTCAGTGCCGATCTTAGCTATGGCTGGATTAATATGTCTGGGTAAAGTACGCCAGAACTTACTGTGTAAATGCCGTAGAACTTCTCTAACAGTGGGTACCTCTAAATCTTCCAGAATCTGAGTGTTTCGTGTGTATCTGTCGTGACCAGTGATTATACGACCAGCTCGAGTTTCTACACTTTCGAGTGTTTGTATATGACTGGGTGAAGCATGTTGCCAGGCAGGGCATGCATAAGAGATTGTAGATAGGACTATCATCTTGAAGATGTGAACTCGAACCTCATGGAAAAGTGAACTGCAGCGAAAGACGGGGTATAACGCTGAAATTTTTCGTAAGGCCCTTTGTTTTATGTCCCTGATGTGAGCGGCGAACGTTAAACCACGGTCTAAGGTTACGCACAAATATTTGGCGTGCATAGCGTGAAGAATACGAGCGTTCTCATAGGTTAAATTTCGTGGAGCACGGATGCGTCTCTTACTGTGAGTGACAGCACAGCTTTTGTCTGCATTGATTTTAATCCTCCAACGTCTTGCCCATTCCTGAAAACCGTTTAATTGTCGTTGCATGTAGATGTAACACTGCGCAAGTGAGCTACTGGTCGTGAAAAAGGCAGTATCATCAGCATATGTTGCGAAAAAGCAATGCGGTAAGGTCGGGAGATCTGCCGTGTACAGATTATATAAGAGCGGTGAAAGTACAGCGCCCTGTGGAGCACCTGCTTTGATAGATCTAGACGTGGATTTGACACCGTCAACAGACACATGAAGTTTTCTGCCAATGAGATATGAATGAAGTAAGAGTTGAAGACGGTCCGGAAAACCTTGAGTGTATATCTTATATAATAGTCCTGATAACCAGACTTTATCAAAGGCTTTTGAGACAACTGGGTAGACTCCAAGAGTGTGTTGTTTCCTGTTAAAAGCCGCTGTTAAGTGGTCCACCACTCGTACGAGTTGTGTAGTAGTTCTATGTTGGGCACGAAACCCAAACTGATGGAAAGGTAGGAGGTCTCTATTAACTACATGTTGTTTCAGCCTCGAGAGTAACACACGCTCAAAGAGTTTACTCAAGTGCGACAGAAGACTTATCGGTCTATAGTTTTCCGGGAACAGTGGATTCTTTCCAGGTTTGGGGATGGTGATGACACGATCTTCCTTCCAGGTCTTGGGGTAGGAACATAATTGAAATATGGCGTTAAATAAATAGGTTAAAAGACCAGTAGTTTTCTAGTTGGATGTGTTAGGATCTCAGATCGAATCCAATCGGGCCCAGATGCTGTCTTTCCTGGCAGACATTTTAGGTGTCTTTCTATTTCCTGAGGTGTTACTATGGTGATGTCATATGTTGGGTTTTGTGTCCTTATGCTATATAGTGTGGTTCGGATGTGCTGTTTGAGGTAGGGATCGAGGCGTGTTCTGTTAGGCTGGAACTGTTCTTCCAGAGAGTCTGCGAAAATGTTCGCTTGCGACTGAGGATCTTGTGTCAGTCCTTGAGGTCCTTGTATGACTCTAGCTTTGGAAGCATTTGTAGCTCGTTGGAATGATTTGGAGTATGTCCAAATTTTACGGTCATTTACTGTGACATTTTGAAAAGTGTTTTCCCAGTATTGTTGATTTTGTCGCGTTGTCAGCAACTTGAGCTTTGCACGCAGTTTGTTCCACAGCGTTTTATATGCTGGATGTTGTGTATGCTGCCATCGACGTCTAGCCCAACGTTTTAGATGAATATAGAGTTGTAGGTGAAAACTGCCACATTGACTGGTTTGCGTTGGAGAGATTATGAAGGTGGAGCTCGCTGCCTCTGCTGTGCGAAGTGCTAACGTGACGTGAGAGACCGCTTGGTCGATGTCCTCAATGGTGGCGGGTCGATCTCGCAGATCAATCATAGTGTTTAGTTCTTGTTTGAAAATATGCCAGTCAGTTTCTATTTGCTTGAAGATAGGGGCAGAATGAGCGATGCTGCGGTGCGAGACGTGAAAAATGACTGGATCATGGTCAGAATCTAAATCCGAAATGACATAAGGATGAACACTAAATGATACATCTATGCAAAGAGCGACGTCAAGAACATCGGGTTGTCCGCCGAATTTTGGATAATGAGTTGGGTCAGGTGGAGCACTGATGATGAAGTTGGAGGTAAGTAGATATTGATGTAAATCATCTCCAGCAGTGTTTGGAGTGATCGAGTTCCATTCTTCATGTTTAGCATTGAGATCTCCAGCTAAGATGACTTTTGGCCCTAAGTTAGCAATGGCATCGAAGTCTGTGGGCTCTAGTTGTGTGGCCGGGTACCTGTACCCGGTAACCAATATTAATGGAACGCCTGGAGTTATTAATTGAACAGCAAGTGCCTCCAAAGTAAGTAGGGGTGGTATTGTAATCAACTTGACTGGGAATGACTTTTGATGATAAGTAGTAATCCTCCTTTCTGTCTGCCAACTCTATCCTGTCAGTACACAATGTAATTGGGTACTCACCAAGTAGGGATACGAGCAGTAAAGTGTGTTTCTTGTATAAACATGACATCAACTCTGATTTGTGTGAGAAATCTAATCAGCATTTGTTTCTGCCCCTCGAGACCATCTGCATTCCACGTAGCGAGGACAAGTGTGTGATGTAGGACGATGGAGTTAGAAACAGTCATCGTCAACCATTTCCGCTATTGTTTCGATGACTGCTGCAGCCTTGGAAGCTGAGTCAGCAGCTTGTCGGAAACGTGTAATACCACGTTTGATGTGTGTTATTATTTTGCGGAAATGTAAGCCCTTAAGGAATGAAAGAACGGACTTTATGTCCAGATCTTCGTTAGGGCGATCCTGTTGTTGAGCAGAAGCTGAATCGGTGTGGGATGAAGTGGAAGCTTTAGCGTCGTCACCATCCGTAGCCACAGGTTGGACATAGACAATAGTGGGAACGGAAATTTCCTCATCTGATGGGTCTTGGGAACTTTTCTTGGTTTTATCTGGATGTTTCTTCGGCTGCTGTGCCGGCAATTTTAGAGCCTCAGAGTAAGATTTAAATACCGGGCAACCACGGTAATTTTGCTGGGTGATCTCCCTGACAATTTGCACAAGTGGCGGGTGTGGATGTATCTGGTTTACTGCAAGACTGTGTGAAATGCAGTTGCCCACATTTGAGACACCGCGGGTGGGCTTGGCAGGTATCTTGCGAATGCCCCAAACGTTGGCACCTATAACATTGTAGCACTGAGGGAGGCTTATAGGGTTCAATTTGGACCTTGTAATGTAGTAAGTTATAAATTGCATAGACTTCTTTAACAGCTGCAGTTCTCTCCAAAGCAACCAAGAATAATGACATTAGTATTTTCTTGCCATCCGTCTTACTTTTGCGAGACATTTGATAGATGCTTATCGGTTTGTAACCCAATTTTATAAAATCTTCTTTCAGGTCATCTAATTCTGTATCAATAGGCAGTTTTCGGACAACTACCTTAATGGGCCTTTCAGTTTTTGCTACTCCTGTGGCATATTCAGTCTTTGTTTGTTCACAATAAGCCTTAATAGAGTTATAAACGTCTTTGTTAGCTGCTTGAAGGCGAATGCGCTCTTTGTTGGGCTGTGCTAAGGGAGGCTCCTTCAATGCCCGTGACAGGGTCTTTATAAATGTATATGTGTTGGTAATTCCGTATATGAAAATTGGAGGCGGCTTGAAAATGGAGGGCTTGTTGGTCAGTGCATTGTTATTGATGGCTCTAGCATTATCTGTTTGTTCGGGTGACAAAGCATCGAACTTATTACTGGTGGGAAGTGGAGGATATTCTTGAGTGCTGTTAATTTGTTTTTCTGCTTTGTTGAGATTGTCCAAAGACGACCTACGTCGCTTTAGTGTCCCTACTACAGTGAAATCCATATCATCGGTGTTATTTGACGTTGATGGTTGCGAAGCACTTGTCTTTTTATGTGTAGGAGTTTTCAATTTTGACTTCGGTGGAACGTTTGTTTGCTTGGGTTTACCTAATGGCAGAAGGAAGTCTTCAGGTTTATAAGTTGCTCGTATTATTTTGCCCCTGATACTAGGATTCTTGTTTGATTGTGCCTTTTTCTCAGATTTGACTGGTGTCTTCTGAGAGGCCATCTTGATAGTTAACGTAGGAGATGGCGCCAGCTTACCACAAAGGAGGATAGTGACGACCCTTGTATATATTGTGTTCTTAGAGCGGTGCTCTAAGTTTTGAGTTTATTAGCGTGCGTAGTCCTCCTAAGAGGAGGCACTACTAAACGTTAGCCGGTAGAGGCGCCAAAGTCGTCAACTAGTTTTACTTATCTCTGCCTCCAAAGAGAAGATTATCAAAATAAATCGTTAAGCCAAGAGGAATAGCCAGGTCATCAACAGAAAAGATCAATTTGGTGCGTTAACCTCCGTGAAGGTATTAAATATAATTCGACGGTTGTTTCCTCAGCCTCAAAGAGGCAAGTAATCCAACCGTATATACGAAAATCGCGAATCAATTCAACAGATGGGGATGGAATACCTAAATGACTCGCTTTTTTTTCTCCGCCAGCTACGGATACTCTATTTTTTTAACCTGGCTAGAGCTCCAAGTGGCCAGTTCCCCCCTTCTTGCTAAGCTAATTCCTTATAACTAAGTTAAAGCACGACCCATTCGGGAGAGTAATGCTCCCGGAAGTACGTTTTTTTGCGCGCTACTCTAGCAGCTGTTTTACGCGCTATCCTAGCCAGTTGTTTTAAGTTGGTCACAAAATTTATATCATAGAGTACAAGGGGAACAAAACGAGCCCTGCGGGACTTCTAACCCGTTCCTACTACTACTACTACTTATCTGCACAAAAGTAAGTAAATCACTTTTTTGAGTATTATTTTCATATTATTTTATTTTAAAAAGTGTTATAAAAATGCAAAAATATGTAAAATAAAAATTTCCTCGGACCGGGTTTGAACTCACGCCAAAAGAGATTTTCTTTACTACTATATAACACTAGCCAACTCGGCCATTAAGACCGACAACAGTAATGGTTTGATTTCTGCTATTTAAAGGCAACGTGGCAAGAAATGGATAACGCTAACCAATCAGAACTGTTTTTTTCGTTCCTACTTCCGGGAGCATTACTCTCCTGAGCTGGTCCTGTTAAAGCAACTCTGCTTTTCACCGAAAATTCCCCACAGTAACTTTTAACCTTAATATTGAACATGAGATCAAGGATTACAAATGCCATTATTCATGATTTCATTCTATACAAATTGTGGAGTATGCATTTTTAATAATAAGAACAAACTTTTCTTGTACCCTCTGGGAGAAACTTATGACTAAAAGTGAATTTAAAATTTCTAGCCTCAATTTTGATTCTCATCGCTTTTTTTCTGTAATCTAGTATGATATTTAGTTCCACCTTATTTTAGTTCATTAAAGTTGTTTCTGAAAATTACTACGTTTCCCAACAATTTACGAAATCCGTCCCTTCCGTTAACAAGGACGTCTAAATGTTCCTACATTTAGAGACATATCCTTACAGTTTGGCAACATTGCAATACCTACTCAAAAATCTGAATTAAAAAAAAAACAAAACAAGAATCGCCATCGCCATGAGTGTTTGATTTTGTCAATACGAGGAATGATCAGAAAGTAAGGTTACAAAGCCTGCAAAGCATTGTGTATAATTTCATACAACCAATATACCCAACGTTATTATCGGTTGTGGCACTTGTCGCATCGTGGGACGAGTTTGAAGATTCCCTCCTGATAAAATTCCTATTCTTGCGTGTTTAGCCATTTTGTCATTAAGTGTTTCATCTCCTCATCTGAAGCGAAGCAACGGCTTCAGGGGTCTGCTGGAAGTGTTAGAACAGTTGAAAGTTGCTTGGAGTCAAAAGCGCCGATTTCTCTGTAATTTTTTGGAGGAGTGGGCATTCAGATGCAGAAGGTATATATATGAGGATTTTAAGACAAATTGCATTCAAATTATGCCAAATATTGTATATTCATAAATACAATAGGGGGCCCACATGAGGTTTGGCGGGCCCGGGCCTCCTGGTCCCCAAGATCGGCGCCTTTGCTTGGGGCGTAACGTGATCCTTCTGTTGTCCTCAATCAGATCCTGCATGTGAGCTGTGTTCAAATCTGTTGAAGCGGTGTTGGGTCGGCCGCTGCACTCCTCTACCAACCTCAAACTTTCGACTTCATTCTGCGATATGCTGACGAGTCATTACAGTTTCTCCCCAAACCTCTACCAACTGTCGGTGAGTGTCAACCGCGGTTACATGTTTCGACGACGAAACAGACGAAACTCCAGAAATATCGGCCTTGTAACCTTAGTCTCCGATACTTCCTCGTATATTCGATCTATATTGTGCTCTCAGTCTATTGTTACTACAATCTATGTAGTTAATATCTCTTTGTGTAAGAGTGAATAGTTTTCTTGCTCCATCTACGACTCTTCATCTGTTTATGCAAGACTGAAGAGATATAAACCTCCTGAGGTCGATAGTCTAACATATGCAAAAGTAGAAGAATTATGGGAGATTTTGCCTGTAATGGTGCGCCCTGTCATCACCAGAATCAAAGTGAATGATCAAACAACTTGCGAGACTTGTCAGATATATATGTTTAAAAAACTAAGGGAAGCGACTTCAAGCTGAATTAGTATGGGTTTTATACAAGGTCTAGAACGGAAGCTATAATAAAATAAGTTACGAAATAATCTTTAATTTTCTCTAGGTACCTCTTTTTGTGTAGTACTGAAGTTCGTTAGGGATTATAAGCTCCCATCTTAAAATAACTTCAGATGTTTGTTTACATATCTTACAGTGTTGGATCTAGCCCGGGGCCGGGGGCCTAGGCCCCCCCAGTTTCATGAGTGCTAAATCTAATTTAAGCTATTACTTATATATTTTTGAAAGTTGATAGTAAACTCATGATATACCTATCATAGTCTGGATTCTGGCAGGCCCCTCCAGTTTTTACCTTCTAGATCCGCCACTGATATCTTAATGTGGCAATTGTTTATTTTTGTGAGGGCTTAAAACCCCGAAATCTCTCTATCTACGTCATTGCCTTCTTTCGAAATTCCTTGCGCTGCCCTGTTTCAGAAGGGATATATATGTTTAAGAAACAAGACTTTGCGCATGCAGGATAAAAATTTGATGCTTATCCCGTTGTCATTTTTCAGTTACAAAAATGTGAGGAAAAAGCAAATAAAAATCCATTTGAAACGCACATATAAATTTCTTTAATCGTATAAAAATAAAACTATTTTTTTGCTCCATTTCTTAACTTCAATTCTGGAACGTTGGAAAGCTACAATTTATTGCGTAGTATATTTAGAATATTCTTCGTTTCAGAACGTAAAGAAACTACCAGTATCTTTTCAGTTATGATTTTAGGAGTTGGTCTAGGGAAAATCCCTCCGGAGTTACGAAATTCCCCTCGAAGCATTCTCTTAACCGTGCTCTCCTTGGGTTACTAGTATTTTTACAGTACTTCTCTCACATCCGTTCATTCAAACTACGCCCTTCAGGGGAAAATCTTCTGGAACCATGAGGTGTATCTCTTAATTGAGAAAATTACTAACCAGATGGAGTCGTTCATATGTAGAAATTAGTTTATTGTAAAAGCACAAAATTTTAGTTATACCGGAAGTTGAAAGTTGACATCCCACGCAGCACAAAGAGAAATATGACGCAACTCTCCTGCAACCAAGTACATATATATATCGGGAAAATACCAAAAATATCTTGCTTTTTTTTCCAGATCTGTGCTCCATGCTCAAGAACGTTTTAAGAAATACTATTAAAAGGGAAAGATTAACAGTATTAGGTATTTTATGCTCGGAAAACACTTTATTAAGGAAATAGATAATTCTAACACCAAAGTTATCGGTGACTTTGCCAGATAGAAACATCTCCTCAAGGAGTTTCTTAATAGCAATTTTAATTGTCACACATGTTCAGTAAAAACTTGGAGAATCAATACTATAGGTGAAATAATTTTCTTTAAAACATAGTGCATTAATAATAATATTTATTAATTTATTTATCAAGACAACAGGCATTGGACCATTTAGAGTGTTAAAATGTAATAATTCATTTTACAACAGTTTTTTTTCAGTATTTTACAGGACATCGTAATTATATCAATTAGAAGTATAATGAATATATCAAGTTTGAACAATCGAATCCATTTTGAACTATTTTTTGAAGAATATCACATCGGCAATATTACGCCTTCCTTCTAATGAGTAACTTTTAAAAATGTCTATCAGTGTACTATGACTTTCAAGTGAGGGATAAATTCCAGTTATTTTGTATATCATATACCTTAGAAATCTTGATTGAACTCTTCCAATTTGTTGGCAACACTTTTGTTGTGAGGGGTTCCAAATAACGACAGCATAATCCAATTTGGTGTGACATGAATACCGGTAATACATTTTGAAGAGTATTTCAATATTTCTGAAGTCGTTACTACTGTATTTATAAATCCTAATAGCTTAAACGCATCATGAGTAACATTTTCGATGTGTTTAATGAACGTTAATTTAGGGTCAAGTCTAACACCTAGATCTTTAACTGTATCAGGCCTACTTACCTAGACGTATTACACTAACCTAATAATCATATCGAAGGGCACCTTTGTTTCTGCTGAATGACAATACGTTCCACATTTGTGTATATTTACTCCAAATTTATTAAGTGAACATTAATTTGCAACACTCACTAAGTCGTATTGTAAATCAAGACAATTATGAATAGATTTTATCTTGGCGTATATTTTGAGATCATCAGGGAACAATAATCTTTCACTGCGGTGTATATGATTTGGAAGATGGTTGATAAATAATAGAAATAGTAAAGGGCAACGGTTGGAGCCTTGTGTATCGCCTTATAACTCAAAATACTTGTCTGATTTAAATTCTTTATACACAACTGAGTGCTTCGTTCACTCACATATGATGAAAGAAAATGTTGAGAGTTGAAAAAAGTTATAATGGTTTAATTTGTTTAACAGTACTTTATGACTTACTCTGTCGAAAGCCTTCTCAAAGTCAATATATATTACGTCAACTTGGCATCCTTGATCTAACGAGTTAGCTATAAAGTCAGTGACTGTTGCTAGATTAATTGTTGATTTGCGAGTAACAAAGCCATGTTGATAGATTGAAATTACTGGCTTAACATGATCAATAATCCGTTTATATAATATTTGTTCAAATACTTTCACTAAGGTATATAAAATTGATATGGGTCTAAAATTATTAATTTCTCATGTATTACTAGATTTAGATATCGGACAGAGCAACGAGGACTTTCATTTATCAGAGAATATGCAAGTTTTAATGGAAAGGTTGAAAGCAATCCATAATATATACAGCCTTGATTATATACGAGAGTATCTCATCCGGTCCTACAGCTGTTCTCGACTAAGTTTCTTTAATTGCTACTTCAATTTCATATAAGTAAATTTCATTAACACACCACGTTCTAGGATTTCATTACCGTTATTTCATAAGGCGTTTGTCATAGTCACACTCGGGTCTGATGAAGAGGGCACAAATACTAAGGCGAAGTATTGAGGGAAGGTATCAACTATTTCGTCATTACGATGGAGATCCTGCCCTTCAAAATTCAATGAGTATTCAGGGAAATGGTTAGTCCCATTTTTAAGTGGTTTCAAACTTCTTTAGGATTATTGATAATAATTTCTTCCGAATTTTGGATAAATGAATTATATGCTGGCTTGATGCCTTTCTTTCTTAATATATTTACGAAATTCGTTAATTTTTTTTATAGAAGTTCAATGTGTTGGCAAGTTTATACTTGGTATGGTACTTTGCTTTTGTTTTGAGTTTTTGAATAATTTCCTTTGTGAACCAGTAAGGATGGTTATAACGTCTTGGCGGAACATTCCTATCAAAAATGTTATAGATAACTTCAAAAATCTGTTACTAAATCATTAATGTTATCATATTGTTTAAGCAATTCCAACTACCAAAAAAAGTTCTTGATACAGCTTCAAGAAGTCAGTTTTTTAAGTTGTATCCGGAGATGTTACTCTTCTGTTTTACTTTTACTGTCGGCTGTTGTTTGTTGTTCATTAAGAAGGTCGGATGGTGTATATCCTTCCTCTAGAACAGTGGTGTCCAATTATAATGAGCCTGAGGGCCATAACCGTCTTTAGCTACAAGGTGAAGGGCCGCAGCTAATAATAATAATAATAATAATAATAATAATAATAATAATAATAATAATAATAATAATAATAATAATAATAATAATAATAATAATTCTGTTGTTGCGAGCCGCAGAAGATGTAAAAGAGAAGAATCTCCAAGGCAGCTTCTGAAGCGGTTCTTCACAATTTTCATGGTGAATTGGTATGGTTGGTTTGGTTTGGTTAATTGAAGTAATCGTTCTTTCAGCAACGATGCCTTGCCTATAGCTACATTACTGACTACAGTGTTGCCTTGGATGTCCGGGCCTTTTTGTTGTACAGAAGCGCTAAATGGATGCCTTATTTCGAAGGAAGAGTGGAAACATTAAAAGAATGAACATAAATGAAAATATTATCAGTAATAACAATCGTATGTTGTGAGAGCTTTGTGGGCTGCAGAAAATGGTTTGGCGGGCCGCCATTTGGACAACTCTGCTCTAGAACTAAAGGATAAGATTCTCAACCGTCTCCCTCTTCTGACATGTTTGACAGACTAAGACTAAGGTTCGATTAAATTTATTTAAAACATTGTTTAATAATTCTAAATTATAATAAGCCAACAAAATTATGTAAATTTTCACATTTAGATGAACCATTTTCAAAGTTAAAGTTATTGGAATTTATCTCTGACAAGTTGAAGTCACCAACCAGAAGCATGGAACTACCTTGAGGACAGTTAATTTCAATTCGAGTAAATAATTAATCGTAACACTCAATGTCAAATTCAAGTGGGAAGTACAATACACAAATGTTATTTAACCGCTACGCTTATTTTCGATTATTAACAAAAAATTGTAATTGGTATCATCTCTATCTAATAAACATATCTTGTATTTGGTCAAAGCAGCATCTTGTATTTGCAAATTATTATTATAGTGCTGTCACTACTGGTAACCTTGCAATAGTTAATTAATTATTTTTACAAAACTTACTCCAAACAATGTTCTGTTTCTATAGTCGATGCAAGTAATATTCCAGAGTAAGTTTTGAAAAACGTAGGTAAATTTTAAAAAATTTCTACAACAAATTTCGTAATTCTCAAATAATATATATGATTTTCTACAATAACTTACTTAAATTGTTCCAGATTTAATGAATTTTCTATAATAGTTATCGTAAAATGAAGCTAATTTAAGAGCAGTAAGATCTGTTGGAAATGTCACTTTAGTTCCAAGTTAACCTGTCAACATTAACTACCTAAGACTTAAGGCACGTTCATTCACGGCTGTTAAATGCTTTCTATCTTGAATTTAGCAGAATATCCAAGGTGTTATAGAACACGTCTACCGGTACCAACATAATGTTTTAGTAATGATAGGAAAAATAATTTCTTACCTTGTTCATATTACTAGTACAGGATTTGTGAAATTTTATCTGCATAAATACCTGCACTACCACAATCTTCTATTAAAAAAAACTGCTCCAATGTAGTTGATTGTAATCGGTAATAGTATACAAGAGGTCCTAATCATGTCCAGTGCACGTGCATACTTCCTACTGTTGCACTACGTATAAAAAAGATTTTATTATGCAACAGTAAGAAGGTACATAAAACAGTAAGAAGGAACATAAAAAAGATGCAACAGTAAGAAGCATCCACGTTATAACGAAATACTTTGGATAGATTATTAATTACCTGTACCTTGGGCAGAAAGTGCTCATACATGTGCACTATACTTAATAGAATCTTAAGTTAATAATAACAAAAGAAGAATGTTTTTAATATATGTAAAAATATATTATGGGATAGTGTTATGTAATTAGTTGCTATGTAGTTATTGTTTATGGATACCTAATCATCTTGTATGTGCGCATGACAATTTGAATGAAAATACATAAAAAGTGTATCAACTAATAAACCATTTGATACCGTTCGTCGACTTTATAATTTTGATAGAAAAGGTGAGAATAATAATATGTATAATTATTAAAGGTATTTTTACATGCAAACTATTACTACCACTCGAAATTCATATATCAACGATCGAACCAGGTTGACGACTACCCTTGGTGAGTCGTTATAAAAATTTTGGTGCCTTCACACCGGGATTAGCTAAAAATTTTGGTTTACCTCACCCGGGACTTGCTGTAAATTCATATCCTGAAGCAAAGTAAGGGTGAATTTACTTTTGTAATAAAGTTAATGAATACAAATTTCACCAGACTAAGAAGTGGTAGAATAATTATAAGAAAAATGAACGGTGAGGCAATCGAGAAAGAATCCAATAATAGTGACGACGGTGAACATAGTGTAGCACCAGGAATGACATCAGAAGACCGAATCTTGCTAGCCTTACAGCGACAATTGATTCAGATGTCTACCGAATTAAAGCAGACTATAGAACAGAAGTCCGAAGAGTCCAACAAGCAATGCGAAGAATTGAAGCAGACGATAGAGCAGAAGTCCGAAGAATCCAATAAGCAATACGAAGAATTGAAGCGGACGATAGAGCAGAAGATAGAACAGAAGTCCGAAGAATCCAATAAGCAATACGAAGAATTGAAGCAGACGATAGAGCAGAAGATAGAGCAGAAGATAGAGCAGAACTCCGAAGAATCTAACAAGCAATACGAGGAATTAAGCAGACGAATGGAACAGAAGTCAGATGAAACGAAACAATTAATTATCCAGACGATGAACGATATCACCTCGCAGTTCGAGGAAAAGTTAAAAGGAATATCTGAGGAATGCCAGGATAATCACAACCACCTGAGCCAAGAAATCAGTGATGTAAAAAAGGATTTAGAAGTAATAGAATCTTCTGTTCAACAGCAAAAGATTCAGGTCATCAATAATTCTAACAACATACGTGCAAATACGCAATTGATAGCTACTCTACAGGAAGAAATTAGAACGCTACAGGTTAAGGACAACACATACCACAATAATATGGGTAGTGGTCGCTTGGATTTTCCCCACTCACCAGAGATGACTTCGCCTTCACCTGTGTCTGATGAGGATATTATTTTGGAAGAAATTCATCCGAAGAGGACAGAGGGGCGGAAAAGGGATGGTGCAACGACACATCATGTCATGGATAGGAATTGTCAGCCAATAAGTACACGGAATGATAAAAGGAAGGTAAAGTTAAGTGTTAAGATGAGTGAAATACGGGCTATGAGTAAATTCAGTGGTAAATGTAATGAGAACGCTACTTCTTTCCTGGAAAAATTTCAGGACGAATGCAATATAATGTGTATAGATAGATCACAATATATGAAATTAATCCCTCATGTATTACTCCCACCATGTTCTTTATGGTTTAAAGCCGTACGTGATCACATCAATACTTATGATGAATTCAAAGCAGCGTTAATTGCGAATTATGAAAATGACTTTTTGCTTGCAAATCGAGATGCCACCATTAGAAATCAACATTTCAATCCTCGTTTGCACAAATCTGTTGTTGAGTTTGTCGTGAATACATACAACGAATTAAAAGTCGTTAATCCATTACAATCGGAATCTAGAATAATAGCATCGATTCGAAATTTGCTCCCATTTAAGTTACAACAGATCTTGTTTTCTACACAATGTATGAGTTTCAACCATTTATTAATGCTTGTCCAATGCTATGAAACCCAATACCATGCTTTGAATCAACAAGTAGGAGGGGGTAAAAATAAGCATAATTCAGATCATTTTGTACCTATTCGGAATCTAAATATCAGAAGTGTGAACGATACGGAACACAACCTAAGCCGAGTAAATTCTAGCAATCAAAACGAGCAAAATAGACAAAGTTATGTAGGGAATCAGCCTAACCTAATTAATCGTGGTAATCCTGATGTCAGATCACCCAACAGAAGTAGACATAAAAACAATCGGAATATAGGGCGAAATTACAGGAATACAACAAGCTACATGGATAGACGTAATTGGAGGTCAAGAGATGGCACTTCGTATCAAAATCAGAATCACGATGAAATACATGTACAGCATATTGGGGAACCTAATCATGATTGTGCAGTACAATGTACTTTATTAGAATCATATGCAAGTATGAATGTAAGCTGATTACCGTTAATGAAATTAGGTTAAACCCATATCAGTTATAGATTCTTGTGAACTTTTATTTTTAAGTTTATGTGTTAATATCGATAATGAAAACAATTCTTATAACTTCGTTATACAGGCAATATGAGGAATTATAATTCGATTCATAATTGATTAAAAACAAAGATTATTTATATTAGATTGACTTGTGTTGAAAACCTAACTGTCAAAGATTATGTTAAGTGTAAGATTCATTCTATTAAGTTAATTATTCAACGACTATCTTGAATGAGATTCTTCTATATTTTGATGCCTTATTGATCCAATGTTTATTTTAAAATATCATCCAATATAATTATTATATAATGCGCCCTGGATAATAGTAACTCATGTTTGTTTCTTACGATTTTGACTTTGCACCCTTCAAAGATTAAATAAATGGGCGACGACATTTTAATAATAAAATATAATAATAATGTAATGTATGATAATGAAATAAATATAATTAATGTAATAAAAGATAAGTATTAATGAAGTGAAAGATTTGTTATAAATGTATCTATATATATATATGAAATGAAGATACATACGAGGTGTGATCAAAATGTGATGGGCATAAGTAATGTAAGACCATTATTGTAAACGGACCAGTGGTTCTTGAAGATAAAAGTCAAGCTTTCTTATGACTTTTATATTCAGTCCAATTGTCGGGCGACATTTTATATAACGAAATACTTTGGATAGATTATTAATTACCTGTACCTTGGGCAGAAAGTGCTCATACATGTGCACTATACTTAATAGAATCTTAAGTTAATAATAACAAAAGAAGAATGTTTTTAATATATGTAAAAATATATTATGGGATAGTGTTATGTAATTAGTTGCTATGTAGTTATTGTTTATGGATACCTAATCATCTTGTATGTGCGCATGACAATTTGAATGAAAATACATAAAAAGTGTATCAACTAATAAACCATTTGATACCGTTCGTCGATTTTATAATTTTGATAGAAAAGGTGAGAATAATAATATGTATAATTAAAGGTATTTTTACATGCAAACTATTACTACCACTCGAAATTCATATATCAACGATCGAACCAGGTTGACGACTACCCTTGGTGAGTCGTTATAACGTGCACGTGACATGCGATATGTGTTTCAAATGCCCCACATATACAAAATATACAAGGGCACATTATTATTCTTCGTATACCAGTTAAAAAAAAACGAAATTCCTAGAAAAATATGAAGTACAAGGGCACTATCTGAACTTACCATCAAAGGGTAGGCGGATAAATCCGAGCTACTTCCGATAGGAAGTTGTAAAGCCTGATTTCTAAGGGAAACTTTTTCTTGAACAGAAAGGTGACCAAATGTCCCACGAAATGGTGTCTTTTGTTCCCATATCGCGAGATGTTGTCCTTCGCGTCTCGCGACAACCGCTCGATATTTTGCGTATGAGCGCCAGTTTCAGGATCTACGAAATTCAAGCTATGATTCACGGTGAAGTGCTGAAATCCCACCTCAGCCAACCTATCATATGACTTCCAGCAGTCGCTATGAATAGTTGTACCAGGTTTCACCCACTGCTGAATAGTAGCCAACAGCTTTTCAGCACTTTTAGTCTTCACGACACACATGAATACATTGCCCGAACCAACCTCGGAGTACTTATCTAGTACCTCGGAGTATCCAGTCGGAGTACTTAATAAGATGTCCAAGCATATATACTATTTCTTCTTTTTCCTATTACCTTCATAATCTGTCGTACTTCATTAGCTTTTCTAGTAACTTTTCTAAAATGTATCTAATTGGCTTTCTATGAAAAAGTTTCGTAAAATTTTAGGATATATAACTCTATTCTATGTGAGTTCATAAAGATTAAGAATTTACCATCTGCTTAAACTATTCAATTTTATGTGAAATCAGTTGGTAAGCGGCACACATAGGACGAGTCGAACTAGTTTGTTATACTAAAGATTAAGAACGAACGGATGCAGACCATGAGGATGGTAAATTTCACAAATGTGTTGATCGAAATGGTTGATATGTGTCGTCAAAAAATTAAAATATGTTTGCATATTGGGGATTTATCCATAATCAATGTGAATAACAGTGTGGGAGATGAAATTTGGTATATAAGTTCCTCAATTAAAGTAAGTTGAAACCTCTACTTCAGCATTTTTCGAAACTTTCCGCTTCTAAAGGAGACAATATCTATAATATTCTAATATCGAATTTTGTATTCATTGTAGTGATATACATGAATTGAGTAAGTCTCTCAGTTTGGATTAAGAAAACGATTTTATTTAATCTTGACGTTATGAAGAGATAAGGTGGGACAATTGCGTATGTAGTCCAATGTTAACAAGTATCTTCTAAGCAGCAGAAAAACTAGCATCTTATTCGTCATACAGAAAGAACAGACGTCGTAATATATCAACTTCTTAATATTTAAAATCACCAGTAGGTTAGAAATGATCGTTCTTGAATTACTCTACAGACAGCTCTCGAATTATATTAGTTGATCATAGGCCTAAGCAATTTCATATTTATGTACGAAATTTCCGATAAAAACAGAATTTAGGAACAATGTTTACATCTGATAGTATTAAATTTCTAAACAGTATATTGAGCGTTATCTAGTGAGTGAAGAATGAATAATTAGCCATTAAACAAATAAATATGTTTGGGTCATTCCATGTCAAATCACCTAGAGCACTGTGCTTCAATGTCTCAGATCCCCTTCAAAATTTTTTCATACATAAATACCGATAAAATTATGCTAAACTAATTTTTCCCGATTTTTTAGATGAGAAACGGGCCGGGGAGAAATTTTTGAAAAATGTGAATTTTCCTTCAATTTCACTTTTTGTCACTTAGCATCATGGAACTAAATTACCATAATTTCCTTATTTTATTCCAGGAACTTTAGCATTTTTCTTCGGAAAAATTAGAAGCCAAGGTTTTTGTTCACAAAAGTGTTCATTAGGTCATTCTAAATGACATATCAAAAGTCCCCGACTTTCTGATGTAATACGCTTCCCCTTATTTCGGGGGGTGGAAGTGGGGGAGGAAAACGCTCTTTAAAATAAAATAAAATTTAGCTTATTAGCATGTTAACCTAAATATTCCGAATAAAAAGAACGCAAAATTTACCGGGAATGCTTAGCACATTTGCTCATAAATGTTTCACAGGAAGTTCCAAAGAATATAGGGTCGGGTTTCGGAAATATGACGTCATCAAAATGGACGACACCAGAATTTGTAGTGTTTTGTGGGAATGGTTATAACTTTCTGCAGAATAGTGGTAAAATCGTCGTTTTTGTTTCGGATTGAGGATAATTAATTACGAAATGAACGGAATAAAACGTGCTCCTGTATCGTTAATTTCTTTCGAGATACAATAAAAAGCTAGTTTTTGAGTACCTGGTTTTAAGTGTAAATGCAAATAACTCAGTAATCATAAAATATTTCAAAATATATCTTCAAACAATGGTTGTAGGATATTATAAAGCCTTTCCAACGACATCTGTAACTGCATTTTTTTTTTGTATTTTGAAATATAAGGTAGGTATGTTGTTTTATTTAATAGAACGACTCTTGTAAAGACAATATAAGCCTTCTTTTTTTTAAATTTTGAAAAAAAATGGATATAAGATTCAATATCGCATTAGAATCCGTAAGTCACACACACCCCAGACACAGATACAAAAAT
Source organism: Thermobia domestica (assembly GCF_964235325.1). Classification (NCBI taxonomy): domain Eukaryota; kingdom Metazoa; phylum Arthropoda; class Insecta; order Zygentoma; family Lepismatidae; genus Thermobia; species Thermobia domestica. The sequence goes on along the minus strand of NC_137455.1, from coordinate 338,779,812 downwards.
GAGGATTTACAACGTTCGGCGATAGATTCTTATCGTTTGTAGAATGAGAAATGTAAAATTCAAAGTAATAATGAACAAGAAATGTAAACTATTCAACTTACCTGAAATGGTTTACTTATTGAGTTCCTTTGCTGATTGATAAATAATTGTAATTATAGCATGTCCATCTGGTTTGTCACCTCTATTTCTTCGGCGTCCATGAATATTTCACGTTCAGAGATTCCTTCCGTTGGAGTGACATTCAAACAGGATTGTCCGTGACAATTTGCACAAGCAAGGGAGTAGAACAGACCCAGCTTTCGACATCCACACACATTGCAACATCCTTTAAATCATGAACAGAAAATTGTTTTTAAAAGGGACGGTGGAGCAGTTGATCGAATTGGTACTAACAAATGTTTTTCATAACCCAACCCCACTCCTCAGGATTTAGTTGGTTTCCGAGCCATGTTTGTACGTGGTAATAAACCCGAAACAAATGTTGTTGTGCTGCAGCTGAAGTCGGTGGTAGGGCTTTTAAATCGACAGACTTATTTCTCTTCACTGATTTGGTGATATAATGATAACGGTAATCATTTAGTGAAAGGTCATTTGCAGGTGCACCGTATAAAGCCCCCCCCCAAAAAAAAACTGTACGCCATTTTCAGTTATTTTTGGATGGGAAACATTACTTCGATTAAAAATTTCTACTACATGTTTTAAATCTTGACGTTTTTGTAATAATTTCAAACAAGCTGATTTCCCCTTCTGAAAAATGGCAGATGTTCCATCACAGCCTGAAAAAGCATGTAGAAATAGAATGCAATTTTTGCATACACCTTCTAAACTCCTTGATAAGTAAATCAACCAGCCAACAACAAACTTAGTTATAACATTCTCTTTTGTACTTCTTCCATGCACAAAGCCTCCTCGTATCTTTGAAGACTTCATGAGTGACTGTTCTATTACCATATCTGTTGGAGTTCCACTAAAAAAATTGTCTGATCGCTTAACAGTGAAAAAGTCTGCAGTAAATTTTCAATAGATGTCTCCATCCATTATGTTCTCCAACTTTACCGTGTCTTGTACAAACAAGTTGGCACTTTTAGAGTACAAAAAATGTCCTGCGGCGTGGAAATACGGAATCATCCTCTTCACTGCAGAAAAATATGCCTTCCAGTCACCCATCCTCTCTGCCCTAATAAACTCTTTGAGGATTAACACCATATCTAAATACTGGTCTCATATTTGTGCAGTTGGACCTCTCTTTTTTAGTTGGTTTTAGTTACAAAAAAAATGCACGTACAGATATCGTTGGAAAGGATTTATAATGCCCTACAACCATTGTTTGAAGATATATTTTGAAATATTTTATGATTACTGAGTTATTTGCATTTACACTTAAAACCAGGTACTCAAAAACTAGTTTTTTTTGTTATTGTGTCTCGAAAGAAATTAACGATACAGACAGCACGTTTCATTCCGTACATTTGGTAATTAAGTATCTTCAATCTGAAACAAAAACGACGGTTTTACCGCTATTCTGCGGGAAGTTATAACCATTCCCACAAAACCCTACAAATTCTGGTGTCGGCCATTTTGATGATGTTATATTTCCGAAACCCGACCCTACATTCTTTGGAACTTCCTGTGAAACATTTACGAGCAAATGTGCTAAGCATTCCCGGTAAATTTTGTTTTTTATTCGAAATATTTAGGTTAACATGCAAATAAGCTAAATTTGATTGTATTTTAAAGTGCGTTTTCCTCCCCCACTTCCACCCCCCGAAAAAAGGGAAAGCGTACAACAGAAAGTTGGGGACTTTTGATATGTCATTTAGAATGACCTAATGAACGCTTTTGTGAAGAAAAACTTTGGCTTCTAATTTTTCCGAAGAAACATCCATTTTAAGACTAAAGTTCCTAGTCTATTTTTAAAGTTATTGGGCTCGTCCAGGTGTCAAATGAAAGCTTAATTTTTGCTCTTTCAGTAGAACTTAAGTAACCCTGCAAAATATTACACTGTCAAATATTAATGGACGTACAAAGCGAATTTTAGCAAGTTTTTACAAGTTGTGCCATTGCTTAAAAATTACAACTATGAAACTTTTGAAACTTTGTTTTTGTATATTCATCTTAATACGTACTTGGTATGGTTAAAAAGTAAAGAGTTTTTTTTTGTATTTTTGTAATTATTATTTTTTTATGTACGGAAATATACAGTTTTAAGTTTTTTGCAAATTGTGTAATTGCTCCTAAGTTACAACTATGAAACTTTTAAAACTTTTTAAATAGAATCATCTTAGCACATACATGATATGGTTAAAAAAATAAAAGGAGTGCTTTTGGTATTTTTGTAATTATCATTTTTTTTTGGTATTTTAATGTATGAAAATATACAGTTTCAACTTTTGTTACAAATTATGTCATTGCTCCTACATTACAACTGTGAAACTCTTGAAACCTTTTTTATAGAATCATTTTAGCACATGCATGGTATGGTTAAAAAATAAAAAGGGTGCATTTGGTATTTTTGTAATTATTATTTTTGTACTTCAGAGTGCAATTCATGAATCGCTGTGGGCCTTCAACATTCTACTGGCCAGAAAATGAAGACTTTTGTTGGATACCTTTTGAAAATATCATCTGGGAAGTTCCTATTCCATCTCTTACAAGCCAATCAGCACGGACTTACGCAACTGAAAGCAAAATTAAAAGAAGACAGTATATCATCAATGAAAAGAATGAGCTGTGAAATAAGGTAAACGCGCCTGAATTCGACAGGCACCCGAATTCGACATACCTGTGCTTAAATGTTGTGAAATAAGCGTAAGATGTCATCCTTGCGGTCGTGAATAGAAGTGGCAACATTATGGGAGTGTCTTTTCTCGTGTCAAAAATGCGGTTACAGTAGATGAGTCATATGTATGGAGAGAAGAAGTACATTGTTGTGTGTGTGATACACTCTTCGAGAAAAACACATGATCTTAAGAAAATCATAAGACGGCAGGTTATTTTCGTAAGACTTTTATTAAAGTTAGGTTTGCTTCAAGCAAATAATGGTACTTTAATGTTCTAAAGAAGTTTCAATCAGTGCGTTTTGTTTTCTTCTGTGAGGACAAAGGTTGTGATGTAACATGAACGGGGGGTTGTCGAAAACACGAGCCTTTATTTGTAACGTGAACCGGATTTCGACAAGGTTGTCGAATTCATGCTCAGTAGTGCAAATATAATTTTAACTGAATATCTAAACGTACAAGTATGTTCAAAGTCTTTCATAAAGCTATTTGTTGCATAATTCTCCGATAGTTGTAACCTCAGTTTTACATAGAATGTCGAAATCAGGTTCCTGCATGTCGAATTGAGGATCATCGAAGTAACTGCTCAGTTCAGAAAATTTAAGTTGTGTTCTTTTGCCCGTATTTTAATTTCTGCATAATAATAAAACAATATTTGAAGCTGAGAACAGATTATTATTACTAATAATGCCGACTTAATGTTTTACATGGATATAATTGAAGGTGTCGAATTCAGGTACCGAAACTGTCGAAACCAGGTAAAGTGTGTCGAATTTGGGTTCCATTGGCGAGTTTCAGTTTCATAAAAAATTTTAACATTAGCATTTGAGTCTTGAAGTGACTTTTAGTATTAGTAGAGACTGTACATTTCAAGGAAAAAAATGGGCTAACACCGACCAATATTATGGCCACAATAGGCAATTGATTTTGAAAAAGGTCCTTAACCTGTCGAAATCCGGCGCGTTTACCTTATAGGACACAAAATTTTGTATGAAAATCTATGTAATTCTAAGAAGTATTACAAGTATGTATGTTTATTGTTTTCATCTATGTACGCTCATGTCCAAAATTATTGTCACATATCTATACCTGTCTTCTGGTAAGAACATAATTTGATAATGATTTTGCAGGGTACTTTTAATGCTGATACGATGTATATAATCGGGAAATGTATATTTGTGATAAATTTCATAGGAAATGAATTATAAATATGAAAATTAGAATGAATAAAGCAAAATATTGCTAAATGGACAAGAAAGTTTTAATTTTCGTTTGACATGAAATTTGCCACATACATGTCTTTGCCGATTATACATATACTCACATTATAAGAAATAACGGGCGATTCGTTATCAAATTATATTCCTATAACACATTTATAGACATGTGACAATAATTTTGGACATGAGTGTACATTAGTCTATTATTTCTTATTTCTGTTGATACGGTTTCTAATAATCACTGAACCCCTTACATTGGTATATCTATATTTTCCATTCACAATACCGCAAGATTATTACAAAAAAAAAAAAAATATCCGTTTTTGCTATTTAATCATACCTAGTAAATGCAAACTAATTCTGTAAATAGTTACAAAAGTTTGATAGTTGTAAGCGATGGTACAATTGAGAAAAAAGTTTAAAGTCACAGTTAAAGTACAAAAATATAATATTATGGGAATACCAAAACTACACAATACACCAGTTCTATTTTTAAGCCTACCTAATATTTATTAAGATGATTGTTTGAAAAAGTTTTAAAGTGTGACAGTTGTCACTTCAGAGTAGGGATGGCCAAAATTTTCCGAAATCGGAAATTTCACTTTTCGGAATATTTCCGAATTCCAAATTTTTCCGAAATCTGAATTTTTCCGATTTTACTTTCCGGAATTCGGAAAGTAGAAACCGGAATTGGCCATCACCACTTCAGAGGAAAGACATAATCTCTTAATAATATTAAATCTGTATATTTCTGTACATTTAAAACATAAATAATAATAATAATAATAATAATAATAATAATAATAATAATAATAATAATAATAATAATAATAATAATAATAATAATAATAATAATAATAATTGCAAAAATACCAAAAGCAACCTTTTTATTTTTTAACCATATCATGTATGCGATAAAATGATCCTATAAAAAGAAGCTTCAAGAGTGTGATAGTAGTAACTTATAAGCAATGACACCATTTTTAACAAAACTTAAAACTGTATATTTCAGTAGACATAAAATAAAAAAAAATTACAAAAATACCAAAAGAACAATTTTTAATTTTCAAGCATATCATGTATGTGCTAAGGTAATTCTATTAAAATGTTTCAAAAGTTGTAACTTACGAGCAATGACACAATTTGTAACAAACCTTGAAAGTGTATATTTCCGTTACAAAAATACAAAAAAAAAAAAAAAACACTCTTTGTGTTTCAACCATGCCATGTACGTGCTAAGATGAATGTACAAAAAATGTACGGCACGATATGTAAAAACTCTAAAATTTGCTTTGAATGCCCTTTAATGTTTGGCAATATAACGTTTTTGCAAGGTTACTTAAGATCTACTGAAAGAGACGAAATTAAGCTTTCATTTAACATCTGGATGAGCCCAATAACTTCAAAAAGAAGGAAATTATGGTAATTTAGTTCCATGATGCTGAGTGACAAAAAGTGAAATTGAAGCAAAATTCACATTTTTCAAAAAAATTCTCCCCGGCCCATTTTTCATATAAAAAATCGGAAAAAAATAATTTAGCATAATTTAATTCGTATTATTGTACGAAAAAAATTTTGAAGAGAATCTGAGACATTGAAGCACGGCCATGTGTTAAAATTAGGTGATTTGACATGGAATGACCCTTTTCTAAAAAATCGGCGTTGCAAGAATATTAGGTTCTGTACTGTATTCTCATAACCTATTATGTAATTGAATTTTTGCATTACAACAATGCAGTGGCATACTCTAGATGACTTTCCATGTTTTAACCTCGCTTGAGCAAATTGTTATGAATAAGCACTTACCATAATATTTGAAAAAAAAATTGAGTAAATGCCTAGTCATCATTTTTCCTGCCCAGGGCGGTCCGTTCCCATTCGCTACACCACTAGTTATTTCAGTCGTGAGCATAGATCCAAACTATATTGTTGTGTGTCAAATTCGTCCGAAGAAAGTCACACATATTGATGAGGGTTTTGGTAATGAAGTGAAATGAAATCTGAGTTTTACGTTCTACAGTTATACAGGCTACGCTAAAGGAGACGGTGATGATGAGAAATGAATGAAATGGTGGAATGAAGAAAGTAAGAGGAAACTGGTGAACTCCGAGGAAATCCACGTGTTGAGGCTTTTAGATACTTAAGTTGTTCCAGCTACAAGTCTCAAAAGATTTAGACATAAGTTTCAATGCTAGTTACATTCCCTTTAATATTTTGAACTTGCTATTACAAGCAGAAATTCGAATCAAATATTAGTCCTTGATACAAGGTGTATCAAAAATCTGAGGTCATAGATCAAACCAGTTAATGAGTAAACATACGAAAAACTATGAAAACAGGTTAAAATATCTGGAAATAGGTTGCTTTTAATATAAAACGATGGAATTTTTCAAATCATATCACACGGAGAAAATTATTTGTTTGCTGAGTGAGTTTTAAGTAAAACTCAGACCCTAGTAGCCGAATTTTTGTTAAAACCACCCTTCTTGAAGAAAGCATCTGTGTTACTAGTAACCGAGCAGTACTCCGTTAACCCACTTTTCTCTTTTAATCTATTTCTGGGGTACTAGTTACCGAGAAAATGACTATTTTAAATAAGAATGGTAATTTCAACTTTCTCTTTGTAACAATACCAGTGTGGTATCGGTAACTGCGCATCGCGCTTGATAATTGCCGAAAATTCGGGTAATTTTTTCCAGTTAAGTTGGCTATTTAAACCCCTTCTTCGGTTGCAGTAAAGAGTAAATCAGAGTAAATCAGTGCGTCTCGCGTGCTTTCTATTTAAACAGTGTTGTTCTTAACAAATCTCTCGGATATTTTAAACAAACACGTCTCGCGGTAAAATTAATGACTAGTACACTGAGAAAAATACGTTCTCCGGACATTGGTATATTGTACAGATATACGGAATCCTCTTGCTTACTACAGAAATCAGTACGGAGCATACGTTATTCGTATGCTATATAGTCACTGCCCTTAGATGTTACATCATGCCGTTGCAGGATGTCTGATATCTAACAGTTTTCCTTTTATTACATACATATATGTATGTTACCTTCGTCATGTTATATACGTCCATCTATATGTGAGATCCTAACCGTCTATATACATTTCTTTGTTTCATACGGAATGTACGTATAGATGGAACACTTATACACTTTAATGCTAGTGGTCTACTGTGCCACGCTTAGTTGCATGCATGGTGAGCATGCCCGCGACCGTTCGGTTTATTTAATGGACGGGTTCCGCCAAACAAGGCACCCCGCCCGTAGTTCCTCAATACGCTATTGATTTCACATGCACAATGTGCACCGTCAGAATTTGCCCCTTAATTCTGACTCGCCTAAGCGATGTAACCCCCATTCACGCCCACTGCGCGGCCAGACCGAAGTCCTGAGTGCCTACCAGTAGACCTACTGGTTGAGGCAGACTGCTAGAGAGTCAGTCCTCCCATGCTCTGCAGGCATGGCGCCCAAGCGTTATAAGGCAAGCTCACCTCCCGCCCGTGTTCACCGTTACCCAGATTCCTGGGATTGGCTTCCACAAGCTACCGAATCCCACGGTATGACCAAAGCCCGGCAGAGTCCAACCCAAATCCGGGGCCCCAGGCAATGCCCGAGGGAGCTTGTTCAATCCCGGCCCTGCCTACCTCTATCGTTCAACTGGCAACCACCTTGTCATGTAGAGGTACCATGCACACGTCGAGATACTCCCGTATCTCATCCGGACTCAATGGTACGTGTTAAGTCACCATTTGAGTTTGGTGCCTGCCCATATCCCACAGAGTTTCCTCCCTTTAGCAGGATCACAACCATTACCCAGATTCCTGGGATTGGCCCCTCCCCCACCTCCGTTTGGTCCCTCCACAGGTAGGAATCCAACACTCCCCCCCCGGTAGGGTCGTCCGAACAATACGGGACTTTCTCTAATTACGGTAGAGGTACACCGTACATTACCAGACCCAATGGCTGATGTAGACTATCTACCTTTAAAGACAATGGCCATTTAGGAGCGGCGGCTCCCCTGGTAGGGTCGTGTGTCCGCCCACTTCCTCTATACTCCTGAGGTACAAGTATGCGTTAGGATACTAAGTATTCCATCCCGGACCCAAGAGAACGCATAGCACTCTCTTTGAGGACAACCGAAGTATTATAAAACATGCGTTTTCAGTTACACGTTTGCTGAAAACTACAGGATTTACAAATGCAACATACGATTTTACGTTCACCAGATACATTTGTTTCTCAGTGTAAGTGGCTGCTCCGTGGTAATGCGCGGAGGCGTATTTGGGCCAAGTGCTCAATAATCTAAATGTATAGAAGCAAGAAATGACATGATTTTCCGCAAAGCAAAACGACCACCACTTTTTTCTTCCTTATATGATAAGTTCGTGCGATGTTGATGTATGTAGTTCCGTGTTCAATTCACGGTGGAAGAGCGCTTGGAATTTTAACTGTCCTCGATAGTTCAGAGTGGGTGTCTCTGTCGCATTGCGTTAAGTAAAAAGTGGTTAAAGAAGAAATTAGGCAATTCAAGAACAATCACTTTATATTTTATCATATGGCCCAAAATTAAGGGAGTTATGAAGTTTTAAAATTTTCAAACGGTCTACATTTTTAAACAGTATGACGAATCGGATTCGATATTTGTAATGTGAATGAACTAAACAAACTTGGTTTTAATCCATTCGCTTTTAAGGATGTTACTGTGTCCACTATATACAAGAAATGAATTCCACTATTATAGAAACAGATGTATATCGTGAGATCTCCGCAATAGGTATATTAAAAATCCAACACAAGCTTATTACAAACCAGAAATAAGGTGGTCGCTGGCAAGACGATGTGACAAAAATGGGGGTCGTGATAGGAGTTAGGTTGAGAACCACTGGTCTATAGGAACCAATATTGGAACCTGAGTTGTACTTGGTTTACTACTTCCGGTATCAATAGAAGAGTATATGTTGAAATGGAAAATGTTCTCATGATTCTGAATTTATATAAGAAAACCGCTTTCTACTTTTGTTTTCTCTCTATGCAAATTTAATACTCGAACCAGAAGTGATATCAATTTCTACCATTTACGAGTTTAGTACACAGATAAGAGCGTACTAGAACCTAAACATTTAGACACCGTAATCAATTGTCAGTTAAGAATAAAACGTTTCATGTTATTTATTATCATTTCTGTTTTATGTCTGACAGCGCTTAACCTGAAAAAAATAGTTGATTTGTACGACTTGCATTATAAATAGAGGTTTTAACGTAACAGACGAAATCTATTTCTGGAAACTGAATACACATAAAAAACTCACTATCTATTATCGTTTCTTCCTTATGGTGATCAACGTTAAAACCGGAAATTTTTTGGTTTCTACCACTTCCGATTTAAATAGATGATTAAGGAAGAAGGTAGACACTAAATCTTTAATAAAATCTGTTTCACGTTTTCTCTTGCCGTTTTTTCCTCTGATACGTATGACTCAACAGCCAAGGATGAACAGACAAGGGCGCACCTACGGGGAGGTCAACCAGTTTCGAACTCCCCGCTTCCAAAACTTGCGAACTTAATATACATTTGTACAATTTCTCAATAAAACTATATTTGGTAAACAAGGAAATGATTGATGTAGCATGAAATTTTGATCTTACACTTCATCTGTACTCTTTCTCTTATAAAAACAATCTAGTTCTATCATTTTTGTTCTGATACGTGGAAGTATTTTAAAATTAGTTATTGTCTTTTCGGATGCAGAATAATACCCATTTCTTACTACATACACGTAGTGGCTTATAGTATTAGAACCCTCAAAGCTTGGACTTCTCACATCAATAGTTTCTGGGTGCATGCCTACAGGCAGACATACCCATTCCCAAGGGCGCCCATGTTGTGGTTTCCAAGGGGCGGCAAGTATAAGCAACGTTTCAAATATAGTTTCAAATTTTGCTGTAACTAATGTAAAAATTCTATTGGGTTTTCGATATTCCCAAGTACAATTTCCTCTTAGGGGGGCGAGCGCTCCAACTTGCGCTCCCTAATGGGCGTCCTTGCTCATTCCAGAAGACTTTCGTCACTTACGCATAGCATAATACGGAAGTCTCAAAAATAACGTTTTATGCCACTTTTGGAATTGGTATACCGTAAGAAAGTAATACTACCAGTTTTATTCTGAGAATAGCCGAATGAATATCCTATACAAACTAAAGAATTCTGTCATTAACTGTGTTACGTACTTACATTTGGAAATCGATCTAACCGAACTTGTATTATTATGTGTCTTTTATTTATTCCCAGTAAACTTGAAACTTAAAAACAACATCAACAACTTAAATGTATTTACTGTAAATTATTGTACCTTTATGCATTTCTAAAACTATTTTATCGTTGAAATGATGGATGAATGTGCACAAAATTATTCCTTCTCTCGTATCAGAGGTTTCTAGGTTATCAGAAGCTTTTTGGATCAAAAGATCCAATATATTTCAATCAAACAATTTTTTGTATGACTTATATATGGAGAACTATATATAGTGTAGCCAAACTCAAATTATCATGTGCTTATTCCATACAAAATACGAAAACTCGATTTAGGGGCCGTTCAAAAGTTTGTGGCCCCTGATCCAATTGGCCCAAAAGATCCAATATATTTAAACAAAAATTTTCTTGTAGGCATCATTATATCTAGAGAACTACATGTAGTGTAGCCAAAACCCAAACTATCACATAACTCAGTAAGATGTGCTTATTCCGTAGAAAATAAGAAAACTCGATTTAGGGTCCATTCAAAAATTTTGTGGTCCCTGATCCAAAAACTAATTTTTGGCCAAGATCGCAACCTTTGATCCAGTTTTAGTTTTCCTAATTTCCTTGTTAAATGGATATTTCGGTACACAATTGTATTTCATATGGACATCTTATCCACAAACGAAAGTATGTTTTGATGTTTTCGCATTTTTAACCATAAACGAAAGTACTTTTTATGGAATTTGGACATCTTACCCATGAACGAAGATATTCACATGAGACTTCGGCATCTTGTCTATAAACAAAAGTACTTTATGGAATTTGGACATCTAATTCATAACCAAAAGGGAAGTAAGGCTTTTTGTCCATAAACAAAAGAATTTATCTTAGTATGAAGACTCTACAGTTTTTAAATAAAAAATACTAAATTATGGTACATACAACTGTAAGAAAATAGCCTACTATAGAAATTGGTATACTGAGTAATTTGACCAAAATTATCCATATGTTAGTCTGGCTTACTTAAATAAAATTTGTGTACGGGGATTGTAGCGTTTGAGTAATAGCCAGACTAAATAAGACAAGTATCTTAGATTTCTCTTTGAAATACGCTCCTAAAATTTGAGCTAAATTGGACAAGTAAGCTAAAATTAATTAGAGTATTGATTATTGGTGTCAGCAAGTGAGATAGTAAAGACTTGTGTTAATGTTAATCCAATTTACTAGAAATAGGTTTTATTATACCAATATGGTTTCATGAGAGTGCTAGATTGGCTATGATTAATTATCTGGAATTTATGGGGATGATAGTAAAGGAATTAGACCAATAAAATGGCATAACTGTGTAACGCTGACTCCTTGTAGTCCAGAAGATGCAAATCCACTTCTCCACTTTCGGTCAATATAAAATTGTCCTCCAGAATTTACAATGTTTGATGACAAATGCACATAACAAATAGTCCTTCTTAAATCCCTTAAGCGCTGTTCGAGTTCGATAATTATCGTAATGTTAATTGTAAGTCATGGATTATGATATGTATGATTCCTTAGTTCTGAGTAGCTCAGCAATCAATCTTGGCTCTGAAAATACTCTGAGGTTTACTTTAACAGCTCTCTTAACGTTTCACTCTACGTCCCTCTATCTCTCTCTCATAATTTTAAAACGAACCATTTTATATGACCGAAAAACATGAGATTGCAAATTTCAAAGATGTTTCTGGACAACTAAGGCGTCAGCAGGCACGTGGGACCTCCTCAATTGAGGAAAACATTCTGCTGACCAAAAACTTTTAAAAATTCCAGGACACAAAATTCCAGATATTTTAAATTCTGCCAATCTAAAAAAATACTGGAAAGAATGAATACAATGATTTTACAATATTTCAAACATTTGCTGCGATACACTTTTGAATTTAAAAAGCTGATTAAGTAACAGTTATTTAACAGTCTTATTATGTAAATTTTTTGGATGCAATGTATTAGCTTGCAGTAGGTTTTCATAACAGTAAACAGGATCATAATTAATGTGAATATACTTTGTGACATAATTTCTTTTTACCGTAAACCTTTGCAAGGTAATTAAAATTTAATAAACACAAAAGATGATGTAAATAAAATTAAATTGAGTTACTTTTATAATATAATATATTGTTTCGAACTCCTTTATTCGTTTCGAACTCAAGTACCTTAACACATATTTTCTTGCATAACGCTTCAGTGAAGTAATATAAAATATAGCCGTTACCATGTTGGAACGATCGCTACTCCATCTTACGTTACGGAACTGAAGCTATTCATGGTTGATTGATGATGAGGTGAGAAGAAGTAATGCGTCTATCAGCAGAAAGGATTCGTTCGTATTCATCATTTTCGAAGAGTTGCAAAGGAAGAAAAAAAAAAAAAAGAGATGATTTCCCCTCTTGATTCTGTTTTTACTTAGTTTAACACAATTACTGAGAAACAAAATTAAACAAAAACACTAACTTTAGTCAGATAGAAATTTTGTTCTTTCTTTGTTGATGGATGTCTATACCCTTGTATTTACTCTCAGAGCGTCATTACGGAAAAAAATGGTAACGTATTAGACTAGAAAATGCACTAGACATTAAATGTGTTAAGGAAGAAAACACAAAATAATGTTTATGAAAACAGAAGGATATTTAATTTAAGGCGACGCCCTAATGATGCTTTGTGTAAATAGAACATTTTATTTGTTTATTTTTAGCCTTTTGACTTAACCTAGGAAATTATTTTGCTGTTTTTTTTTAAATTAACGTAGAACTTTAATTATCATTTAATTTCACTGATATCTTCAAATTTAGTTGAGAGTTTTCTGCTTTTTCAAATTGTATATATATATATATATATATATATATATATATATATATATATATATATATATATATATGTATATAATATAAAAACTATATATAAGACTTCATGAACTGACATAAATTAAAATGGTACGTCCAGTTGACGTGCAAAGTTGAAATTTGGCATGATTGTAGCATTCCGGAACTAACCGACAGGAAAGTTGGTTGAAAGGAAATTAAAGGAAATGGACCCCTATACTCATCTATGTAGCTAACTATATGAGACAATAAACCCTTAACAAAGAGGATAAATTAGGCCAAAATCCTCCGAAATTTACATTTTTGGTAATTGTTCACCCATGAGAGGGAACGAGATGAAACATTCAAACTTATGTAAGGTGCATACTAAAGTTCTATGCTATCATGCTAAATTTTTAAATTTAGACATTTCCAAAATTTGGGAATGTGGTACTATGCACTCCACCCAAATTTAGGGGCGGGTCAAGGTATACCTGCCAAAATCAAGTGGGAATTGACCATTATGAGTCACGAAAAGTTTACAACGTAAATTCTTAATAGCAAAATTTCTAGGTTTCAGTTACTTCCAATTCTTTCTCCCCTTTGTCCTGTCGCTAGCTATAGTTTTAACTCTAACAAAAATATTTTTTCTGTGGGCCCTTTCTGATTTGTTTTGTTTGTTGCATCTTTTCCTTCCTCATATTCTTTACAATCAGCATGTTTTGGGTATATATATATACGACGTCATGGGACGCTTCCAAACTCTCATAGAAGTGGTGAAAAACAGGTCAAATGAATTGAAAGGATATCTAGATCAGCCTTCTTCTTAACAGAAATCAGATTAAGTTCTTTGTACCTTAACTATGAGTTCAAACATTCATCATCCTTTCCTCTTCTTTTAAAACTAACATTTCTGAATGACTCCTCTTCATCCAGTGATGTGTTAGAAAATAGCATACCAACTCTGCTTTCCTGTACTGAAGCCACTTCACTTGTTTCTAAACGAAAGGATTGTCATCTAAATCTTCTTTGTGCTTCTGCAGATCGCTCTTGCAAACGACTTAGAGCAGCTGAACTCTGCTGTTGCAATCTTATCAAAAGTATTTTAAGACTACAATAATGTTAGTCACAGATAAACCTTACCTCAAACCTATTTTGGAATATTTCCGCTTTTATTCAAAAGAATAATTACAACGAAAAGATCATTGTTGTTTGAAAGTGGTCCACAATAATGGCGTTTTCTTTCAATTACAAAACTAATCAGAGTTAAAAATAACTTTACAAAAACACAATTGCGATTGCTGACAAGTGTTAACTATCAAAATTAATTATACATGTCAGCTGTTAAAAAGATGCTAAGACACAGAAAATGTAGCTTAGTACACTACCCTACCGTTTTGGAATTTAAAAAAAAGCTCGTGGACAGCGCAATAAGTACCAATGAAGGACTTAACACATTTTACCCTGCAGACTATGGACTTCAGGGTTGCCATACTCGAGACTCGCGATGATACCAAACACGGGTCTGAATTATGCTAGATTTTGGTAAATTATGCCAGATTTTCAAATTATCTTTCCTAATTAATTTTAAAGACCCACCCGTACTTATCTTCATTATTTTAATGAAGTGTTTCAACTGTATTCATGTACAAAGCTAATATGACGCTGTCAGGAATGATAATGAAATAAATTGGTAAATGGCACAGTATAGTTGTATAGGGGGAGGAAGGTCGAATTTATTTTTTATGAATGGATAACATTTTAAGAAATATATACACATCATGCCGCTTCCGATACAGGCCTGAAGCATTTCTTTTAGTGTATTACTAGCTGTCCCCTGTTGGTTATATCCCTCCCCTCTCAAGTTGTAAACTGAAAGGGACAGAAACATTCCAGATACCAAACATTCAGGTTTCAGTTGACAGTAATAAAACTATGGGTAAGTAAATATGTTTTGTAGAGTCACGTTCTGCTGTTTTGGAACATTTCTCTGAATTCAACAATAAATTACAATACCGTGGAAATACTGACTGGTCTCATTTTTCCAACCATCGCTTCAACTAAGAAGAATAATTCCGGATGGTCCTTGAACCATCTAAATTTTCGTATTTTTTCTGTTCATCAGAGGGAAGAATGAAATTATGCTAGATTTGGCCAAGATGCTAAAGTCAAGATGCTAGATGCTAAATGCATGTGAATTATGCTAGATCTAGCACCAAGATGCTAGATATGGCTTCACTGATGGACTTATTTTTTCTCAACACCTGGGGACACAATCTAATAACTTGACTTACCCTCTTAAATCCACATGTAGCTCTTTGAATTTTCAATCTAGCTACAGTGATAACTCATTTTGCATACTTTGTGCACTTAACACAGTGTACGCAGCAAACACAGATATAACGTATGATCAGTTTGAACTAAATTTCCCTTAATTGTTTGCCAACACAGTATATGGCTTTAAAGTGGATTATGAACTCGGAACCTAATCCTCATGCGATGCTTTCGATAAAACCGAGAAAAGTATTTTATTCTTCCAAACTGTAGGCTATGGAGGTCATTTTATATCAGTCTTCAGAAAATTTAAAGGATTGCAACACAATGCAAAAGTAATTGTAAGTGCTATACCGATTATCGAAAACTAAAACGCATATTTTGAATTGCGTTGACGCAAAACCCTACGGTATGTGGCTTAAAAAAATAGGTTGCCAATAATTGGAGCGAGCGTTATCTTGATTTGATTGGAACTTGTGTGTCTGTCCGTCCGTCTGTTCCACGATTATTCTCACATTTTGATGAAACTTGGTATATGCCTTGCTTCTACTTGCGAAAATAACCCTGTTGTTTGGGATTATAATGGATCAAAGATAAAGGAATTAAGGAGGTAAAATCAACCTATTGTTACATGTTTACAGATGCATATGCCAGACAATTTTCCAACATAAACTAAACATAAACCAATAAACACTTGTTTTTCGATAATGACAGTATATATTTTATTTATGATACTGTGAATATCCCCTCAATTTGAAGTTAAGATCTATAAACAACGGAAGTGTTAATTCCCCCTTCTCTCAGTCTCAAAGATAAGTTCCGCGATAATTTTCGTTAAAAAATGTTAGATTTTGGCCCAATATACCGTACTTCTTAGGATTCTCAATCCCATTTGAAGAGCATTCAAATCTATAAAGAATAAAGTAGTGAATTTACGCCCCTCGTTCATTTGATTTACCCGATTTATTTTCGAACTAATGATATTTAAAAAAGACATTCAGTTTTCATAAGTTATAAATTATTTTCTATTTAGAATAAAAATCTGTCAAAAATATGAGTTGATTTCATCCTCTCATTTTGTATGGACTAGTCTTTTCATCAGCCGAAGTTTAAAAGAGTATTCTTCTATAATTACCGTCACAACTACTCGATGTCGCACCAGTCCCGTATCTAGAGTGGTCTAAGGGGCCGGTCCCCTTAAATGTTTACCGCCCCCCTAAAAAGTTCACAATAGACTTGAAAAATGAACTATAATATGTTGATGAACTATAATGTGGTTGGATCTGCCCCCTACATTTTTGGGATGGCGCACTTTCCGTTAAAGTTTCTTATCAATCAACCCTTTATTGATATGAAGTCAGTAAACAATAACTTAGTGGTAGGCCCCTTCCACTAAATTTTGTTACAGCTCCGAGTTAACTTGTATCAATTTCATTAAGTTTTGATGAAATGTTATGTCGGTCTCTTTTCCGTAATCCCTATGGTTGGGGTTAAAATCAGGTAAGAGTGAGTCGTGTCCTGTAATCTGGTGTGAACCCATCCTCCGATCCACGTAGATAAAATAATGTCCAAACTATATTTCCAAAAAATATTAAATTATCAAGAACAATAGCGTGAGACCTTGTTATCGTCCTTACTACTTTGATTTAAAATCAATCGAGAAATAGAAAGTAAACTTTCCTCACCTCCCTAACTTAAAAGAATGTTGTTTAAATTTCAAATTATTCTTTTCTTTTCTCATTATATTGAAGTATTCTCATAATTCCCAATCTTGCTGTTCAAGCAATCCAAATACAAGGAATTACGAAATTCCGCTAAAGATTGAACCCTTTTGGGCTTTTTAAGTCAAATTTTGGACTTTCAGTCAGACAGCTACTCTTTCGTCTCTATTTATTATAGGACTTTGGTTTGTACCTCATTCTCTTCAGAGTAAAGCAATTTTCCAAACGGTACTATTCACATCTCTGTATCATATATCTCAAAAGGAAATTCGAGGAAAATCGGGATTTTCTGAAAAATATCCTTTTAAATAAGTTTAGACCCCTCTGGGCCGGTCCTGTGTTAATGTACACATCATAACACACGTATTCTGTCTGGTGGTCATATCAGCGACAGTTACATGTGTTCTTTGTTCCCATGAAACACTTTAGACAATATTTGCGAGAAAAAATAAGCCATTTGCGTTCTACGCTTGAAGGCTAAAGAGATTACGTCATGACCCGCACCAACTTGACCACCTCCTACTCGAAACACACGTGACTTGTTTCGCAATACATGTACGATTGAACAATAAAAAATTCAGCAATAATATAAGGTAGCCAAGAAAGTTCTGTTGCATTTTCACCCACCACCTTCGAATATCGATATGTTACCTAAGATGTACTTGGAAGATAAAAAATAGTCACAATCAACGTTCTTGAAGGAACTGGATTCCATAGTGGTTGATATTGGTTTGTCGTGAAGCGAAGAAGGTATCAAGTACATTTTGCACCTCTACTAGGGAATTGAAGTGACGTCCAAGGAATGAAACAGGTGATAATTGGACGGTATAATGCTCGTGGAGTATGGTGGATGCAATAGTCTTTCCCATCCAAAGCATAGAATGGTGTCCCGGGTCATCCTAGCCAAGTGGGGTTTAGCATTGTCTTGTAACAGGAGGACCCCTTTGTGATTTAGAAATGCTGGCTCCAGAGTTTTGAGTTTTTCTTGAACACGGGTCAACTGCTAAAAATACACAGCTGCATTGATGTTCTGACCAGCTGGTAGCAGTTCCCAATGCACGATGCCGCAAGCAGTCCACCAAACACACAGGAGGACCTCCTTCTGGTGCAGTGCTGGTTTCGGCTGTTTTGGAACCGGTTGATGGGATGCTAACCAATGGTGACGGCGCCGTGGAGCTTCGTGCAGGATCCATTTTTCGTCACATGTCAACTGTTTGTCATGAAATGGCACCTTCCTCAGACGAGTTAGCAAAGAAACACTGGTGTCCAGTCGCGTTGCAATCTGGAAGCAAACCATTAACAAAATTAACCCAACTTTTAGTGCTTCACAAGTTGATGGAGGTGCTGTCGAATGGTTTCTCCACTTACACCAAATTGTTGTCCCAGTTCCTCACAAATATGGCCACTGATCGTGTCTTTCGGCTCGTGGTGTCTTCGAGTGTTTAAATTTGTTACAGTCTTTAAACTTGTTAAACTACCGCTGCACTGTACACGTAGTCGCAACACCTTCACCAAGGGCCTGGCATACCTTCCGCCCCAAGGCAGCGGCGTTTGATTCCAGTTTGAACCCGTAAAGCATATACGCCCTTATGACGCTCTTTGAAAGTCCCATATTCACGTTGTCCTTACGCAAGTTCACGGTGTAACTGTACTGCCACAACCAGGTAGTATGTTCTATGTTGGATATATCCACACTATCAACTGATCTTCGTCTTATCTCCATTCAGTTTCAATTCGCAGTGTGAGGGCCAAGGTAACAGAGGTAATAACAGAGGGCAGAGTAATTTTACTCGTAACAATATCAATTATGCTTCAGTTCATAACCTAAGTATACAGCATAAGGATATTTCCAATTCACGAAGTAACAATAACCGGAATTTTAATAATAGAACTAATGGACAAAATGTTACATGTAACCGAACTGAATCTAATGGTAGAAATAGTAGCAGAAATTTCCAAAATAAATAATAGAAACTTCAATAGAAACAGTAATCGTGGCACTTACCTACAAAGTACCTCCACAGATAGCAGGAATTACATCAATAGAAATCAAAGTAGGGTGACAATATATTGTAGACAAGAAAGTACCCACGACTGTGGAATACAGTGTAATTTAATAGAATCCTCCGACCACCGTAATTTAAACTAGATTCGGCTGACGTGGTGGGGATCAAAACCACGTCAGCGCTAAATGTACCTGAATCATTATCTGACTACGAAACTAGTCTTAAAATTGCAAATACATATGCTAGGTTAATAACATATGCAATATATCCCTATCGCTAACTGCTTTTGGATGTTTGAAGATGAAATGGAGGAGGTAGATATTTCTGGAAAAGATTTTGTTTTCTTGAAAACCTATAGCAGCGAGAATACTTATTAAAATTAATGGAGTTCTACTGTAATGGAACATTACAATTTAATGTAATGATATTTTTGATGGGAGGGTCCCAGAAATTTTTGCACTGACTGTACTTCCTATTTAGCAAAAATTTCTTTCGATCCATATAAATTATTTATTTGTTCGTTACTTTATTCCAAATTAACATGGAAGACGGTAAAAAATTGTTTAGGAATCATATTTTGGGGGATTCATATCTTTATTTTATTTATTTATTTATTTATTTATTTATCGTTATTACCTATTACAGAGCTATTGCTCCCTTTACAATAGGTATTACAGATATTTTTCTTATAAAATTATACAGTAAAACTGATAAAGACGGACATTACAAAAAGAAAAAAGAGAAAAGAAAAGAATAAACAAAGTGAAAAGAAAAGTAACAAACGTATACAGAATAATGAAAGAAAATAGTATATACATTCAATACATTACATAGTAAAAGAGTAAATACATTTTTTGTTATAAATGTGTAATAAATGAATAATACATGAACAAAGTGCAAACCGTAGATATTCCTATATATAATTTCATATGTATTTGATATTTGTTTTGTAGTTTCTAAATATACATGGTCCAAATCGCATTGCAAATCAGTAGGTCCTCATTAGCTACAAAAGTACTGTTTTACTTATTAATGTATTCTTTTATTATGCTAATATAATATTCAATATTCATTGCAAAGTCGACATCACAACATTTTTTCACTAATAGATTATGCTTTCTAGTTATCCTTGCTATTGGCGAGTTTTGATATACGAGTGTATTAGACTTACAACAGTAAAGAGGTAATCGAACTCGTAGACTGTGCTTCCTAATATTAAAATTTAATGAATGTAATAGTTCCTGACTATCGACCAAACCATTAACTATTTTGTACAAGAACATTTGATCAATTAATTCCCTCCTATCACACAAGCTATCATAATGAAATTCTGTTAAAAGGATTTTATACGATATTCTCTCTTGATACGATGACCTTTTATGTTTTTTATAAAAGAGACATCTTAAAAATTTATTTTGTACCCGTTCAATCCTTTTTATATAATATTGATAGCAGGGAGCCCAAATTATACATCCATATTCTAATTTAGTTCTTACAAAGCTATTGTATAGTCTGCAAATTGCATTTATATTTCTGAAATCAACAGTATTTCTGTTTATAAAACCCAATGTTCTATATGCATCATTAATAACAGATTCAATATGGTTTTCATATGTAAGACGGCAACTAATTGTCACACCTAAATCTTTCACTTTATCCTCTCTTCGTAGTATTTCGTCATTCATCTTATACTCATATTTATGTGTTACTAACTTTCTAGAAAATGATATAACTAGACATTTTCTTACATTAAAAAACAATCTGTTTTCTATGCTCCACTTGTAACATTTATTTAAGTCAGCCTGCAAATCTAAAGCATCATTTATTTTATTAACTACTTTATATATTTTAAGGTCATCTGCAAACAGCAAACAATGAGATGACTTAATTGTTTGCGGTATATCATTTATAAATAACATAAAAAATAATGGTCCTAAGTTGGAACCTTGTGGGACACCTGATAGAACTTCATACTGTACTGAATTAGTTTGATAATAGGAAACATACTGTTTTCGACTTGATACATAGGATATGATCAATTTCAACAAACTATTGGAGAAACCATACATAGCCAATTTTTTGATCAAGATAGAGTGATCTAGTTTGTCAAACGCTTTAGCAAAATCTGTATAAATTACATCAACTGAGTTACCATTGTTAATTGCATTAGATATAAATTGAGTAAACGTTACTAAATTTGTCACTGTAGATCTTTTAGGACAAACGCCATGCTGGAATTCAGAAATATATGATTTTACATTTGTACAAAATCTGTTCAAATATTTTAGAGGGTGTTGAAATTAATGATATTGGCCTATAGTTCTCAACTACATCAGGATTACCCGATTTGTGAATGGGACAAACTTTACTAAGTTTCCACTTATCAGGAAATATTTGAGTTTTCAGAATGATATTATATATATAACACAGAGGCTTCACTATTAGATCGCGACATCCTTTATATATATACTGAGGTATTTGGTCAGGTCCACTAGATTTACTTGATTTTAATTTCTTTATTGATTCCTTGCATTCATCTTCATGTATGATATCAATAGTTAAGCAATTAGGTACTGTCAACTGATGTGTGCTTGAAATTTCGTATGATGGCGGTTCTGCAGCATACACAGTTTTAAAGTATTGTGCAAAACTATCTGCTATTTCCCGTGTAGACAGTAAAAGCGTACCATGATATGTCATAGTGTTGATGTTTCGATTGTTAAGTTTTTTTACTTTTAATGTAATTCCAAAAATAACTAGGGTTGTTATCAAGATTATTTTCAAGATTGTGCAAATACAGATTATATTCCATTTTTATCATTTTCTTCAACTTCTTACGCAATTCAATAAACATAGTTTCATTAAACTCAGAATGTTGTTTTCTCTTTCTATAATATTCCTTTTGTTTCAAAGTCTTAATTATGTCTGAGGAAAACCAATTGGGAAATGATCTTTTCTTATATAATTTTCTTTTAGGGATATTTTTCTCAATAATGCTGTTAAAGACCCTATAAAAGTGATCCAATGCTTCATTCGTGTCTTTCGAATTATATATTCCATCCCAACTAACTTCCCGTAAATCATGATACAAACTCAAAAAATCTGCTTTAGAATAGTTATAAACTGTAATCGAGTTACATCTAGCATGAGATGGTCTAACAATTATCGATTCTTGAATTAACAAAGCTGGGTGATATAAATCTTCAGCTACAAAAGGTTCTGATATTCTATATACATTCATATTTTGACTAAGGTTTGTTATTACTAAATCTAATGTTTTCCCAAATCGATTCTTTATGTTATTTATAGATTTAACGTTGTTCAATGACATAAAATTAGCAAGATAAGAATATATCGTTCCACCTTGTAATAAATCAAAATCTGAGTCTGTTACCAAAGATAAGTTAAAGTCACCAATCAGAATTACATTAAAATGATGTGATTTAATGATTTCCTCCACCCTTGATAAGAAATTATAATAAGTTTCCGCTCTAGAATTGGGCGGAAAATAAACAGCAATTACTAGGTACGAGCGATTTTCTACTATAATTTTAACACAAACTGCTTCAATATTTTCTATGTTTATGTCGATTCTATATGCATGAAAGTGGTTTAATACTGCTATAAAGACACCACCTCCTTTTTCCTATTTCTGACTTGTCTAAATATACTATATCTATCATCTAAAATTTCATTATCATACACACTTGGCTTTAACCAAGTCTCAGTAATAACTATGATATCAAAGTTAGCAGCTAGAACACTTGTGTACAATTCACTTAATTTGGTATTCAATCCTCTTGTATTTTGATAGTAACATGAAAAACATTTATCCTTAACACTCATATTGCTTAGTTTAGCTTCCTAACGTCTTCCAGTGTTCTAAGTGAATATACAATTGTATCTTCAGCATTCTTCTTAAGCTTAATATTTCCTGACCAATCTACCCACAGAAAAGCGAAATTTTTATCTCTTTTTATTTTCTTAGCTTCGCTAAATATAATTCTTCTATTTGAAGATAAACTCTGATTTATATAAATAGGTCCCCCATTAGTGTATCCTAGGTCTCCACAGTTTAAATTTCGTTTTACCTTTCTTCTCTGAAGAAACCTGTCTTTATTAAACCTTCTTACAAATTTAACAATTATGCCAGGATTAATCTGATTAGGAGACTTCTTTAACCTATGACATACGTCTATTATGTCATCATTAATTGATATATCCAAAGCGCGACCTACATTCTTCACAACAGAAACAACATTTTCATTAGGTGATTCTGGGATACCATACAATTCTACGGTATTCCTTCTACCATATTGATCTAGATCATCTATTTTTAAATTTAGCTTATCAATTTCCTTCTGGAGCCTTAAGTTTTCATTTTTTAGATCATCAATGAGTTCGGAACATTTTTTCAGTGTTTCACCCTGACTTTTTAGTAGCTTCGAGTTCTCATCAAGTTTCTCGTGTGCTAGATTCAAAGATCTTCCTAAATCGTCTTCTGTTTGCTTGTTTGAATTTTTCAAATTATTAATCTCCTCCCTAATTGATAATAATAATTGATACACTTCACTAAGGGTAGGACACTTACTTGTAACTTCTATGGAGGTATCACCACTCATACTTCTTCTACGCGATTTCTCACAACTATCACATCGCCACGCTTGTTCCGTAGTACGTAGAAATTTGATATCTTCCTCTTTTAACTGGACACACGCACCATGAAATAAATTATTACATTCCCTACACTGGATTTTTTGATTGTCTTGTCTAGCTACGGCTTTTGAGCACTTACTACAAATCCCCATCGTTTCTGAATAAAGGATAAAAGCGTTATAAGCAAGCCCTCAATATAAATATACGTAATTGGACTACTTTCTGTTCTGCACTATCTATGACATATAGTACCAAACTGAATGTTATTTGTTATTAAAACATCACGTGGCGTTATTAAAATCCCTTACGAATTTTTAACAAGGGAATTTTTCACACAAAAATATCTCTTGCAGAGGTTGCAATTCTGTCTTCGTTTTGTTTACATTGAGGAATCTTGTTGCTTTAGTTATTTTAACAATCCCACTTACATCCGCATTATATCACAACAAACGAATTAATTTTAACTAATCACTTGTACTTACAGATGTGTTTTATCATATTTTATAACTCCATATGTCCTTAATTCCACACAAATTAGCCTGATATTGAGAGGGCTTACTTTCACCACACTACACAACTTGCAGCATTGCCAACCGTTCCCACCGTTTACTTATCTATTAACTAATTATAAATCTTATATATGCATATTTTAAATGGACGATTACAAATCTCACGGCGTCAGTGCTATTCGGAAATATAGTCCCACCATTGGATGGAAGTTTAGAACAATTAACCAATCTAAATTTTGGCACAATATTTTGGACTCTCTTCACCCCTCTTTTGGTACCAATGTTCATCTAAAGATCCGGTTCAATCCAGATTTTACAATTTTTTATTCGTTTTAAATACTCCACCGCCAAAAAAGCTTTACTTTGATTGGTGCAGTTACCCACGCTACATATTAAGGCGCGATCATCTTCACTCTACCTCGTCGATCGGAAAAGAAAGCTGTGTGTTTGATCGGCTAGCAGATATGAAGGAATTTTAACAGTAAAACCGAGTAAGACAGGTAAATTGTATATCCCGGTCAAAACTACTCTACCAGGAAGCACAGGAGCTAAAATTTAAACAATCTTAATAGTTAAAACAGACTAAAATCTCAGTGAAAAGTAGCCGGATACATAGGACGCCATGCCGGATGTAAATATTTAGTGTGGACAGGTTCGACATTACGTGCAGTTAATTTGGTGTGCTAAACTCTTCATTTGCTTCGATTCAGAAATTTCAGAACAGTGATTATCCTTTTCACCCCTCCCAATATCTTATACAGCTAAGACCTGTCCGAGTAGTAATTTATTAATATAGATAGTAAGTGATTATCTTACTAATCCACATGGCGGTATTCTGAGTTTCGTAATCTTTATAACATGAGAATGATCGCTTAGGTTAACTTTAAGGGCTCCTGTTTTCATCCCGAATTGGGATAGCTTCCAGTAGGGATGGGTTAAATATTTAAATTATCTAGGTTTCCTTCCCTTTTAGGGAGGGGAACCTCAAAATTAATAGCTTTAGTATGTTCCCCTTGAACACGTTTTGACCAGTATCTGATAAAATATCATGAGTTAATCAGGACTAATTGGTTCAGTTTTCACCGCCCATTTCCTTCCCCTACATCAGCTAGAGCCGATTTGAACAAAAAATGGTAAACTCTGATGAGTTCTATGTGTGTTAAATAGATAATAAGATTAATGGTAGTGATGATTGGTGTGTATTGGCATGATGTGTCTTGTAGTTTAAGTAGTATGTGTATATTTGTAATGTAGTAAACATTTTCTAGTAGTAGTAATAGTGGTAGTTAAGTGATGAAAGAGTGCGTGAGATAATTAAATATGGACAGTGTAGTATTTACTATGCGATATTGTTTTTTATTCCGTCATTAAATGAACTTATAAGCAATATTTGAAAGTGAACGTAATATAGTACAATAATCCTGAGTACAAGGTCACATTTCGTGGTTTACAGTTCGAACAAATAGTTACTAGCGCCCTTGTGTCGAAATTCCGTACTATCAGTCGTGCATATTTTACCATCAAACCCAGTTAGTGATTTAGGTTTTACAAAATTGACCTTTATTTTCGATTTAAAACCGAGTAAACACGATTTCCGGCCCATATGAACAGCTAGTTGGATAATGTGATTTGACACTTTAATATTCTGAAAACTACAACATTCTGTGTACTCCAGTAATGAAAATATTTAAGTAAATAAAGTATGCATAGATTCTTAACCGAAGTCAGCCAATGTGATGCTATGTCCGTTCTGAAATTGAGATATTGAATTCCAATTCTTTTCTTGTTGTTGCAGAATAATTTTCATTGTTGCTGTCAGAATGCTATCACATTCAGCAATATTATCGCACATATTTTATTTTTTGTGAATATTTCTATATAGAGATTTGTTTTAAAACAGCTGCGAAGTAAGATATAGGATGGTTTGTGTGGCAAAGAAGTCTTGGGTTCGAGTAATGTTTCTTGCGTGTTGGTCGGGACGCGATTTATAGATTTTTTTTAAATATATGATGAAATGTGTATGTAGGCTGGGCGTAGATAGAGGAGACAGGGTGTTTTTTAAAATATAACGTCGTAGTAAATGGAAAAAAGATGATGATATGAATATATGAATATTTACTTGAATATGAATATGAATATTGTAGTAAAAGTGAATAGATGATAGGACACCCGTATAGTGTATACATGGGCCCAGTATATTTTAGCCATATGTTGATATATATATATATATATATATATATATATATATATATATATATATATATATATATAGACGAAACGTAAATGTGTGGTGAGAATCGTTTCGAGTTCTGACCTCCACGCCGAGACATCACTCGACAAGGTAGGCGAGTTATATATCAGCATGTATTACTACTTCGCAGTTGAGTATGCCATAATAGTAGTATTTATTTATAACAATTTTGTCTGACAGCAGGTTAGGGATAGCATCATGTAATGGCTAACTAAATGTAATTGTTCATCGATTATGATACCAAATAGTTGGCGTTTTGGGCTGTTGTGAATTATGTTTACAGTCGGTTATGAAAGAGAAGATTCTGTGACTCTGAGATTTTTTTTTCTTTTCATATTACGCTACCATACAGTGTTTGTAGATTGAATAGGACAGACAGGATTATAGAATCAAAACAATTAGTTATTGAAATTTATTATACCGTACCCGGGCATCGACCCCTCCCCCCTTGAATATTTTCGTTTTCTTTTCTTAGTTTCCAAACTAGATAGTGATGGAAATTAATCGATGCCTCAGAATTTAGCGCATTCTGCGAAGAGGAGCTATCGGTGAAGTTTGGCAATAGAAATAACCGATCCAAAATTCAGTTTATTTAATTTTTTTTTATTTTGGCAAATCGCTAATTAGGGATATCTTAGCTATTACTCTAGTTTCATTACTATTCTGGAATCTTTTACTTTCCGAGAGGTCGGATGAATTATTTTTTTCCCTCTGAAATTCCAAATTAAGTTTCTACTCCAACCTTCCGGAGGATTCCGGGATCTGCAAGGGTGTTGACCGGATACGGTGAGTGGTGGGATTTCCCTAAAGCCTTTGTCTTTCCGAAAATCCCATCGGGGACACAGACTTGTCTCATCTTCGCAGAAATCTTTTTCGGCTATTTATTTGGTAAGCCGAACCCCTTTTGGCATAAAAGAGAATATTTGGTTATATTATGTTGTATACGTAAATTCGACCACTTATCTTTCGTAGTTGTAGTGTTCTGTCTCCTCTCTCTTTACCTATACTTCTTCTACTTCTCATCTAGAGTTTTTTTTTAAATTTTCAACCTTCCCCCCCCCCGATTTTGAAAGTATAATATATCAATGAATTAATGTATAATATATATTTTTTTTAATATATATTTTTTTTTAACCGAAATGACCAGCTGAGACATCTCAAGACACGATTCGTTTGATGAAATAGTTAGGGACTGGGTTTACATTGTATTTGACCCATCGACGGGGTGAGTAACGATTCGGTACACCGTAATTTTCCACTTTCATTCCTTCACCATTGTCCGTCTGGGATTATTTTTTGTTTATCCAGTGGTCACTTTCCATTTAGTTTATTTCCGTGAATGTTGTTGTAATATTGGGCCCAAAGTTAAGATAAAAATTGTTTTGTTAATACATGTTCATGTATTTAAGAATGTTCTGTGTTACGTGCCTGCCTCACAAGTTTTTTTTTCCTCTTTGATCTACTCTCCAATTGAATATGTGAAAAATTTAAAATTAATAGACGCGCGGTATAAATGAAAATAATATTTTATGATGATATGTCGGAAGTCTTGTTCCTTGGTGTAATGTTGCAACCTTCTTGGACAAATTAGTGTTTGGGTTATGTAATTAAATGTGTGCGCGTGTATTGAAAAAAAAATATATAGAGAGAGAGAGAGACGTCGAAATGTAAATATGTATGAAATATAGAATATTAAAGTGAAATGTAAAATGTTAAATTTAGAATATGGATATATGTAAGAGCACCGCATCTGCCCCATACGTTTATTGGTTGCCATGGGTTTTAAGTAATGTTTTCCGTCGAGTGGAATGATGTAGTCTAATTTTCTTTTTAAGGAATACCTCCGCGAATTTAAATAATTTTTTTTTTGTTCTGCATAAATGTAATTAGTAATCAATAATGTAAACAGTTTCAATGGCATGCATTTCAAAATAACGGCAGGTCTAAAACGTAATCCAATCCCTCGACCTTTAGTGATCAACCAGAAAATTTTCTTTTTTTGGAAAGTGTACCTAGAATCCCCCCCTGTTTTCCAATGTGTATCCTATGACTTAACCAGTGTTTTACCACGATATAAATCACCATAATCCTCCCAACTAGTGAAGATCTTCTCAAATATAAATACTATGAATAAAAGTTATAAGTAATTCACAAATACAGTGTTATGACGCGTACAAGTGATGAATGACTAACTAGTGACCTGGAGTTACTAAATAATGAATCCAAAAATGGACTGAACCGAGAGGAGAATTCTCCTCTGACCAAATATCGTCATTGAAATCCCTAGATGGGTAGAACTTTCAATATGCAAATACAGCTACAAACTGGTAGTTCGTATATACTGGATAAATGGTTATTATAAAGTAAAATATATGTGTATAAACATAAACTGAATTTAAATCGAGCAAAATGTGTTGGACACTACCTTTAGTGCATTAATAGTGATCTCGAATGCTCGAGTTTGATATACGCTACAGGACGTACAAAGAATACTTTTTTTTTGTCTCGACGTGAGGTAGAGACTCATAAGTTCTAGTACACCTAAAAGTTTGTTTTTTCTTTTCTTTCCTCTTTGTCCATTTTTTTAAAAGTGAAATAAGTGTCTTCTTTGCGTATGTCGCAAATCATAATTTGCTTTAGCATGCCAAGATATAATATACGTAATTATTTTTTTTATTTGTCAAGATGATTGAATATATAAAAATTTACTAAAATATAACTCTATGTATTCTATTAATATATAACCAAGAACTTGTGCTTTTAAGATTTTCTTTGTAATTATTTTTCCTTTTCACTACGAATGTAATAAATTATTTGTACCCTTGTAGCTAGTTGGTTTCCTTTAAACATACATACACTGTCCTGAGTGAGTGAGCGAGTGAATGCATGATAGGTTTAATTTAAGTAATTTTAGTAATATCATTTGCCATATTAACATCTATAATATATGTGTCATGTTTTAATATATGTGTTAAGGTAAATAACCTAGGTCATGAAGGACCGCTACTAACAAATTTAAAGTCGGCTCTAGGAGTGAGACAAAAATAACAGGATGAGCCTAAATACGACATCTTTCTTCCAGGAAGTTGAAACTCTTATTGAGACGATACATAAATTTTATATTGAGTTTATAAGTTTATATTTTTTTTTTCTCTTGACTAATTCATATGTGTGGTCGATCTCAGATCATGGAGTTCAGATATTGGATAGTTATCAATTATTGTTTGAGATTAAATTACAAAGAATTAAATTTCACTTTTCTCATTTCCAGGTCTAGGTCTGGGCAACCCCACGAACGTGGTGCCTGGAGCTAGGTCTGGGTGGTATGAGGGAACATGTGTCTATTACAAATCACTTCAAAATTGATTCTCCACTAATAGTATTTGTAACGATTTACTGCATAATAACCATTCGAATTCATTACTATATCTCCTAAATCATCCAGTAATCCATTCTCCTTTAAAATCTTCAATCTTTCCTTTTCCCTCTCCTTTCTTTTTCTTTTCTTATTTCTTTCTACTTCTCTCCCCTCCTTTCCCTTCTCACTCTTTCTTTTCTTATTTCTAACGAAACTGAAAAACTAATTAGGTCGTGACTGGGAGTAGTTGCTATCAGCACGGTCAATAAATTCGATTCGATAAGTTTCTTCGGAAGTCCGATTTGGGATAATTACCTCTAAAATGAACATATACAGAAACTAAGAATAATAATATAATTTATTCAAAATTTACCTTACTAGAAAATATTTATAGTTTCAATTAGTAGTAGATATTTCATTATCACTCTTTGCTAAGTTCAGGCGACTCCTCCTTCAACCACGATGTTAGGAGTTGTCACACGCCCTAAAATAAATTTACGTTTTCAGAAGTGGCGAACCGTGACAACAAGTTTAGTTAACGACCTAATTATTATATATTTCGTTTTTCACTACTCCAAGCTTTGATTGATATAGGTGCTACAATGTCCGTTCAATATTATTCATTTTGGCGTGAACTTACACAAAATTATTCTAACCCTAGACTGCAAAAGGTGGATAATTTGATACTAATAGATTATACAGGTAAACATTAGAAAAGGGTGATGGAAAAAAAAATTGTAACTAGCATGCAGGATTATGAAATTACTATTCCAATTTTGGTTATCATGGGTTAGACTTTCTCACACAATTGCGTGCTGTTTTAGATTTCGAAAATAAAACATTTGCTATTCGTATGCTGGATGACTTAATAATTCCAAAATTAATTCCTGCTAAATAACATTGCTTGTCAATGTCAACCCTTCGTAAATAATCTTTTTGACACTAAATCAGATAATTTAAAGAAAGTCAATGTTGGTGAAATTGAAAAGGAACGGTTTCTGAATGAAGACGAGGATTGTTCATTTTATAAATGTAGAGATAATACTGTAAATTCTTTAAATTTAGATGATAAGGATTTGGTATCCCAATTTAAAGATATACTTTATAAACATAATATTGATGAAATTAAACTTTGTCGTCCTTCAAAGTATACTAGGAATCGATGGATGGAATTAGTTAAGACTTTTGTTCCATTATAACGAGAGCTAATGTAAATGATTTATAACAGATGGCATTCCGTTTCAAAAGAGGAAAACTAAGAGTTGTAGAGATATATAACGCATTATGTTATATTTTAATATATGATATTAAATCTTTAATTTTTTTAAAAATTTAATATAATAATTTCTTTATTCATGTTAATGTATGTCCTGATGATATGTTTTGTTTTCGATATTATCAATGTTTTCGTCTTCGTTTTGTACTTCTTTTGTATATATTTGTGTTATGATTGCTTCTTGTTTGAAACATTACATAGCGAATTGGCAGCAAATTGAGAGTTAAAAGAATAAATATTAAATATTAGTTTACTCAATTAGTACTTCTTTGGGATATAGTATACGTAAGACCGTCTGAGTTCCAGAAGAAGCTGGACGCTCATACTTTTAGGGATTATTCATTGAGTATCTACGAACTTAGAAAGGGGGTAACAAACCCACTTTCATTTACTTATCCACTGATACGAAAATAAGAAAGAACGTACCTATTTGCCCTTGTACTTTATATGCTATAGCGCATTACATTATATGCAACAAGGATTTTGGTCTGCATCATGATATAAATTTAAAAATATTTAACATTTTTCGAATCGAAATCAACAAAATTTATTCTAGAAAGTAAAAATAGAATGTTAAGCACATATAATGAAGACAACGCAGTGATTTAATTTGGTAACGTATAAATATATAATATGAAGTATCCTCGCGCACGGAAGACAGGGGGTTCTCATGTATACTATTACCCTTCTTTGGAATAGTCTATTCTATTAGGGAGAACTGTGTGGAAATATGAGCAAAAATTCTCGATATTCTCGATATATATTCTCTTGACAGATCAAACTGAGATCCTCCTCCTTTTGAAGTCGGCTGATAACAATGAAAATATGGGACGAAAGGAGTCAAACTGGAACCAAAACTAAGAATTAAAAAAGAACCCTAATTTATAATATTACAAAACGTTCTCGATAGAGTGCTCCCATTTAGAGCTTGTAAGTCGAAATCACTTTTGTTAGCAATTGGGCAGTACGTTTAGTCTTGCTACCAAATATTTTTTTACTGTTTAATCTTGTGTCCATTCTATTCTTGAAATTCGAATAACTCAATCTAATAATAAAATAAGTTATTAATTCCCTCCTGAATGCATGCAGGAGTACCTAGATTATGTGGAAATATAAATACACAGTAATTACTTTACAATTGGTTAAATGTCTATTGGAGGAGGAAGGTTTGTGTCTATAACATTTTAGATTGTTTATCCTTGCTATTGTTTTCATTTTAAGAAATGAAATTTCCTGAGTAAATCACAGGTTGTTTATTTTATCTTCTTACTGAGCTTAATATTACTGTGATTAAGTTTAAATGACTCAACATTTCACTTAATAGTCCCTACGGTAAATTTTAACTTTAATACTGAATATGTGATCAAACACTACAAATGACACTATGCATAATTTCAGTATATACAAATTATTCATTATGTATTTTTACTCACCAGAAATCCTAACGTATCATTTCATTATGTTTTTTTTAAACATTGATGTTTTCAGGGAGGCATTTATAACTGAAAGAGAATTGAAAAGCTCTGGCACTAATTTTGATTTTCATCTTTGTGTTTCAGTCATTCAACATAAGAGGAAATTCGCCGGAGTCAACTCAAATTTTATGATATTTTTCTTCCTTCTTTTCGAGATTTAGAATTGAAATTGATCGAAACCAGAGTTAGTGCTCCGATTCAAAATGAAATGAAATAAAATCTCTTGAGTTTAACGTCCCACGATTATGCCCTTTAGGCTGAAAGAGACGGTGAATGAAGCAGGTGAATGACGAAGGAAGAATTGGTGGAATGAGAAAGTGGGAGAAAGGAAGTACCCCGAGAAAACCCTTGGGCATAATGTTGTCAATTAGAAATGTACTTATCCGGGGATCGAACCAGGGACCTCACACATCACAGGTAAGCGCTCTACTACTGAGCCGCTGTGCCCCAGTCATTACTCAGATACAATTACAATGTCTCAGTCTAATGTGAAGCACAGCGATTTTGACTTATTATTTGCTACTATGACAGTGAACTCCATTGTATTTTCATTCATTAAGTTTATTTTTCAAAATCCCTACGTTTTCTACCAATTTACAAAATTCGTTCCTACGATTAGCAAGGATGGTTAAATGTCCCTACATTTAGAGATATGTTTTTACAGTTGGCAACACTGCAATACTTATCCACTAATTCTACTTTTTTTCTTTGCTTAAAATATATAATACTGCAAAACGTTGCTGGCTAAAGGAAGAACATTGCCTTTCACATACCCGCCCATTTAAAAGAAATGGAATTTCTTTAAATAATAAAAGAAGGCGGCTCATGTGGGAAGTCATAAGGGTACACAGAGAAAAATCCGTTCTGCGGACAGCGGTATATTGTACAAAACCTCTTGCTTACTATAGAAATCAGTACGGAGCCTACGTTATCCGTATGCTACATAGGCACTGCCCTTACATCATGTTACATCATGACGTTGCAGGATGTCTGATATCTAACAGTTTTCCGTATGCATATACTTATGCAACCTTCGTCAGCTATATGTTATATACGTCCATTTGTATGTGAGATCCTGACCGCCTACATTGTTTCATATGGAAAGTACGTATAGATGGAACATTTATACGAAAAGTGTTATAAAACATGGTTTTCAGTTATTGGTCTGCTGTACGTCAAGTCCAAAAACTACATGAATTACGCATGTAACCTATCTTTTTAAGTACGCCACCTACAATTTTTTTCTCAGTGTAAAAATTAAAGATATAGGCCTATAACTTTAAACTAAAGCAAAATAGTTATCTCACTTAATAATTATTGTTGAATACAATAATTAGCACATTAAGTTAATTCTTCTTCCTTTTGTTTACAGGGATAGAACTATAACTTCTTGCGATGTTACTTTCTTCATCGGCTGCCTCTTTTATACAGAGTGTTACAAATATGTGTCACATTTTGGGAACAGACGTCTCACATCAAAATAAGAAAAAAAGTTCACAATCACCTGTGCTAAAAAGTGGGTATTTTCGGAGTTATACGGTGACGAAAACGTGAAACAAGTGAACTTTAAAAGATCATAGCTTCACCTGCTACGGGACCTATCGTAATCGGGTCAACACAGCAATAAGGAACTGGTATTTGTACTATCAGAATGACCATGTTTAAGAATGCTCCAGTACTTGCACACCGAGTTTTAGGGTGGTAGATGGAGAGTGATCAAGTACTCCCAAACAGTTTCTCTAAAAATGATTGTGCAAGTACAGGAGGCTCTGAAAGACGGATATTTGGATAGTTCACATACTAGTTCCTCAGTGATATCTTCACCTGACTATGATTGGTCCTATAGTAGTGGAACTATGGATCTTTAAAGTTCATTCTTTTACATCTTCGGCACCCTAAGTTATAACTACGAAACTATGCATTTTCGACCACAGGTCCATATTAACTTTTCTTTCTTACTTTGATGTGAGAAATGCATTCCGAAAATAATGTGACAAATTTTTTAACACCCTGTAGTCTTCGGTCAGCTTGCGGCCTCGGTAGCCACTGGACCAACTGGGATAGCACTTTGTGCTCCTTTGGACAACAGTACCTAAAATTTCTGCCAAATGAACAGCGTAAATTTTTGAGGCAAGGCGTTATAAAACAAATGCCTTAGAAGTAATGCAGTTTATTATGGATATTGGCGTGCTGTTTGGTTTAGAATAAAAGCGGCAATGTATGCCTTTTTGAAGTAAAAGCTATTTTTAAAAGTTGAGAAAACTTTTTTTCTGCTTTAGAGAGCAAAAAACAGGTAATGCTGCTATATAATAATAATAATAAAAAAAAAATACATGTTTTGAAAACGAAATGAAATTTTCCTTCAAAAGCTCGTAAGAAAAATAGAAGAAAAACGATTTAAGAGATTTTTCCTTTGTCTTGAAAGCTAAGTAAAATAAAAAGTCCAAACGTAGCAGAAAGAAACAAACAAAAAGGATTTGGTTTAGTCCCCGCTTGTTGTTGAAGTCAGTTGAGTGATGGGCGCCATTACTCAAAAGTGGTATCACGGAGATTTAACTTGCATTTGCTACGTCCATTTCTGCTTGACAATCATTTTTCTTATCAAACTGAAGAAAACCAAAAAGTATAAATCAAGCTTGGAATAAAGTTATTATTTTTCCTTCTTATCCATTTCATTTCTTTTCAAACCAAAAGTGTTTTGCAGAAACCTATATTATTGTAGTGCATCTTCTTTCCATTATTTTGGTGTTCTCACTCAAGTCAGTGGCAGATATTGTCCGAGGCCAGGGAGGTCTAGGACACCCAGATGTTTGACTGACAGAAATAATTGAAGCTAATATTTGTATATTATTTAAAGTTCATAGTAAGCGTAGCCTTTTGGAACACTAGATATAGTTTCAGTTGCCGTTTTCCTGTTATGCAATGTGTAAAAGAATACTTCAGATCCACTGTCAATGTTCAACCTAGCCAGGGACGTACGCTGGAATTTATTTCGGGAGGGGTCCAAATACAATTTGAGGGTAAATTATATGAAAATTTCTAAAATTGCCCCTAAAAGTAGACTACATTTACAAAAAATATCGGAATTTCGGTGGGGCCGGACACACAGGAGCCACCCCCTGCGTAAGTCCCTGAACCTAGCCATAATATCTATCGGGAGAGAGTTCCGGAGGGAACTTCTGGAGGACCCATAAAAAATACTCATGACTCATGATATATCTCATGAGTAATATCATGATATATCTATCACAGTCTGGGTTCTAACTGCCCACCCCTCACAGTTTTTACCTTCAAGATCCGCCATTGTTCTCTCTTATTGCTCTTGAAGTAAAACAAGTTTTAACTGAAGCTAATTTTTCTATGACTTCGGGGCTCTTCGTTCAAGTACGTGTTCTTCACTGTCAGATAACACTTTTAAAAAAAATAAATAAGAATTTTTAATACAAAAATGAGAGACTACTACAAAACTTCCACCAAACGGGCCTCATCGGCTCTCCGAATCAGTGGAAATACAAATATTCATATAAGGATGTTGGATTACGTTTCATATGTGACTAAATAATATATTTACGATTTAACATTGATGTAATTGAAGCTGTTGCATAATAGAACTGTCCAAATATGGGATATGTTAATCGTAGTCCATTGAATTTTTCCCGTGGTTCTTTTGCGTCAAACTTCTGGAGACTAGCAATATTTTGTAAGACATCTACCTACGTTTTCTTTTAATAATTCCGCTACTATAAGATTTTCAAAGTCTTAATAATGCACACTTGTACTTTATACGAATTGAAAGCCATGCTTGATTTTGCAAACACTGCATTTGTTTCGTCGTGACACTTTAAGCTTGCCGTCAATCTGGGGCTATTTTTCAAAGCTACTGGTCTTCCAATATATTTATATAAGTGGTAAAATGTCTTAAAGTATAAATAATACAATAATAGTAGAATGCATTTCTAAATAATAATTCTGTTAATTTTTCATGATTTTGAGGTACACTCATGTCCAAAATTATTGTCGCATGTTTATAAATATGTTGTTGTAGGAATATAATTTGATAACTGATTCGTCCGGTATTTCTTATAATGTTAGTATGTGTATAATCGGCAAAGACATGTATGTGGAAAAATTCATGTCAAAGGAGCAGTAAATAAGACAAATAAAACGAAAATAAAACTTTCTTCCCATTTAGCAACATTTTGTTTTACTCATTCTAATTTTCGTATTTATAATTCTTTTCATATGAAATTTACTACAAATATACATTTCCCGATTATACACATAGTATTAGTATTAAAATTACCCTGCAAAATCATTATCACGTTATATTCTTACAAGAAGACA
Source organism: Thermobia domestica (assembly GCF_964235325.1). Classification (NCBI taxonomy): domain Eukaryota; kingdom Metazoa; phylum Arthropoda; class Insecta; order Zygentoma; family Lepismatidae; genus Thermobia; species Thermobia domestica. The sequence goes on along the minus strand of NC_137455.1, from coordinate 338,742,871 downwards.
GTTAAATATATGCGACAATACTTTTGGACATGAGTGTACATACAATTGTACAATATTTGATTTAAAAATGGTTACACTAGTATTATAAGATACCCTAGTAGCAGAAACAACTTGCAAACCGCTTGCTGTAAGCTTGCATTCGAAGTCGGCAAGCTTGTATTCTGCTTGATTGGAAAGCCTGCAAGCATGCCTCAAGCTGGTTTCTAATAACGAAGTTTCATGGGGGCAGCCTTGCATGCAGTGTTTCATTTAAGCTTGACGCAAGTCTTTTACGCTGGCGGCAAGTCAATAGCCGATGAACGGCGAGTGATACTATGATGGTCTACAAGGGATCTAAAGAATCGCTTGCAAGTACAATGAAAGGTAGATTGTATGAAAGCAAGGGTTGAAAGAGTAAGCGTATAAAGCCAGAAGCCAAGCAGGTGCCAACTGGCGGAAAGCCTTCTTGCTGCTTGTGTATTAACTTATTTTGGGGGCGGTAGTAGAAGTCAGACGACTCTTTTCGGTTGCAGTGCATCACAAAATACTACAAAACCAGAATGAGAATATAATTACACTTTTAACGAACATTTCAGGAACCCTATGTTTAGTTTTAGGGAATCAGCCTTATTTTTGAGAAAATGTTAAAATTTGGCTTATTTCTGTTACTATTAGGTTAATGTAGCTTAGTTTAGGTTAGGTTAGGTTAAGGCTAACTACTTGCATCATTGTACTCATATTATCTCATGTATGCTTCCAGTAATTACATAGTCTCTACAGCACTTCTCATTTCTCATTTCTACATTATGCAGTACGATTCCATTTTTACGTTTCGCTTACTTGAACTCATTTCTCCTGTAAATCTTCTAGTTTTTACGTACTTCTGGACAGTAGCGGGTTTAGCCCGAGGCCAGAGACCTAGGCCCCACAGTTTTTTGCCTGATGATACTAATTTAAGCTATTATTTATATATTTTCGAAAGTTTATAGTAAACTCATGGTATACCTATCATAGTCTGTTTCTGGCTGACCTCTCAGTTTCTACGTTGTAGATTCGCCTCTGCTTCTGGACTACTTCATCTAAACATAGCCTTTTCAGGAAATTGTTTGGCCTCACTATATATTCTTGCTAAAGACATTATCAACAAATCTTTGTTCATTAAAGCCATTAATGTTATTTGAAGCGCATAAGGTAAATGCAAATAGCATGATACTAACAATGCAAACGCACATTTTGACCCCCTAAATTTGCGTTTCACAAGCTGTTTCCACAAAGCACATACAAATTCAAAATATTATTTGGTTTCTTAGCATTGAAACAAAATATATCGAGTAAGATTTTGCTTTTATCTAGACACGAAAAAGTTAATATAAATTTTCATTGTTTGTTTGACTTTTTATTTAATCATTGCAAATTGCAATTTAGTTTTCATTGTATATCCGTATATCCAATTTTTTACAGTCTTTATTACAACATCATTGTCAAATACTAAATACACTAAGTTTAACTTCGCCTTCTCTCAAACATTGTTAGTTCTCTTCATGTATATGATAGTCTAGATTCTTGATATCTTATGCAGCAATCATGCTCTCGTTAAATGCATTCGCCAAACATTCCTCTCTATATTCCTTGTTCATTCGTACCATTCTTACGATAATGCCAATCGGAAACAATACCACAATTATATTTCTCATCATGTTATTCATGTCACCAATTTAGAATCGAAGATGGCTTATATGTTATTTTCGACAGTATCCGTGTGACAGTCAAGATACGAGTAAGCTATATACGTGATTATAAATGATTCATTGGGTTTGTAAAGGCTGTATTATGAAAACATATAATAACCAATGACATGAAAATGTACTGACACAGTCTAAGTTTGAGATAGTATTACAAATATTCGCTATGGCTTTCATTCATTACATAACATTATATAAATGGTCGTAAATACAGCATATCCGAAGTCGTTCGTACTGGACGCACATACGATATCTTTAAAAAGCCCTTAAATTAAGTTACAAACATCAATTCAATGCACGCTGTACGGTAAACAACAACAAAAAACATATTATATTGTAACACTCAGAATGCTTTCTGCTGCATAGGCGCCATTTTGAAAACTAGACTTGTGTTGCCATCTGTCGCCAGGAGCCAAAATTACGATTATACGAAATTAAACTTTCAAATGTGTTCTTTCGTTTCATCAATAGCACAACGGTATTGTATTAATAGTTTTCGATGAATTTCATTTTAAAACCCGATGAATCGTATCTAACCACCCTATATACCAGCGGCTAAACCAAATATATAACAGCCTAAACTTTCACTACTTCTGTGTAGTGGATTACTCTAATTCGTCTTTCACGTCAATTCTTAAAATAATATTTCTAGATCCATATTCGAAGAAAAACTACAACGTGCCGTAAACAATTATATTAAGGGGTACAAATTTTCCTGCTGAGTGAAAACAAGTCACACTGTGTTCGATGTACCTATCATAGCGCAGTTAGTATTGAAGTTGTCTCAATGTTCTTTCGGCAATTTCTATCAAACGCCGTACTTAATCTTCTGTGGCTCAGCATCCATAGACAAAACGAAAGCCAGTCCCTTATGAAAATACTTTCAGGGGTGGACTAGCCTAGCCTCCAACACTGCAAATTCAGGGCATGCCTATTCCGGCTTCAGATAAAGGATTCCATTAACCCTCAAAGAGCAAACAAACATGAAATATATTTCTAGCAAATTTGCATCTCATTGACTTCTATCTTCATAAAAAATAAAGCTAAATTTAGTAAACAACAATTTCTTCACCACATACAGTGGCGGCGGTTGGACGTCAAAAGTGGGGGGGCAAGACATGATCTCAATATTTGTATATCAATGTTAGTTTTTTGGTTGCTTCTAACATTTTGTTTGACGAAAGGTTGTATAACTATTAGGATACCGTATTTTCCAGTTAAAATACCGTATATCGTGTTTCATATTTTACTAACTAGGGATGATTCCATATCGGGACCAAGTACCTAGGGAAAAAATATATATCGTCAGGAAGCTCTTGCTATGAGAAGTATGAAACCGTTTTCAAATTATGGTCAAATCCGCAACTTGACCCTATAAGGGGCCGGTTTGTTGGTGTTTTTGACCTTATGTATGTCATATTCGACAGAATAAAAATGAATGTTACACGTAAGCGTCTGAAGCCATCATGTTCCTTTTTGGCTCATTGCTAGAACATGCCTCGAGCAAGGGTTTGATAATATTTCTTTGCACCCAGACATACCCATATGGTTAGTGTTGCCAACGAACTAAAAATACAATACGAAAGATGGTTTCTGTACCACTGGATGTTTATGCATGAAACGTGGGATAAACATCGTTCTTCATTAGAGAAAATATACTGTGGACATATTCCTCTCCCAAGTACCCCAGTTTGTCAGTGTTACCAACCAATTGTAAAATGAGAAGTTGTAAAGCAGGTTCCGTACGATGAGACGTTTATACACCAAGCTTGGCAGAAACATCACACGACACTATAGCAAAAAGACGTTGAGTGCTACCATCTCCCAACCATTCTAGGCTGTCAGTGTTATATACATCCAGTGGTACAGAAACCATCTACCACATTGTATTTATAGTTCGTTGGCAACACTGACCAAATGGGTTTCTATGGGTGCAAAGAAATATTATCAAACCCTTGCTCGAGGCATGTTCTAGCAATGAGCCAAAAAGGAAAATGATGGCTTCAGACGCTTACGTGTAACATTCATTTTTATTCTGTCGAATATGCCATACATAAGGTCAAAAACACCAAAAAACCGGCCCCTTATAGGGTCAAATTGTGGGTTTGCCCGAGATTTGAAAACGGTTTCGTACTTCTCATAGCAAGAGCTTTCAGACTATATATAGGTTTTCCCCAGGTACTTGGTCCCGATATGGAATCATCCCTAGTAAGTAAATTAACAAGAGCAACGCAAGTATATACTAGCCCTTTGTACTCTTAAACAACGAAGGTGTAAGAAGAGATTTGATTCCTTGCTCATGAACATCTTAAAATTCTGTCCGGAAAATTGCGTGGTCAGATTAGGGGCTTATTTGATAACAAATTCGCAAAACAAACAGAAAGGATAATATTAATCGAATAGTAATGAAAAATGAGGCTTGTTTTGCAAAAGTTATATTGAAACTGGTAATTAATGAACAACTTATATTTTTAATTCCATGCATGTTATTACATGTTATTACTCCTACAGTAAATACTACAAGCATATGCTGCGACATTTAAAGAAATACTTTTGCAGCTTCCCGAAAAATGTTCGTTGCCATTAGGTACAGTTTTCACTTTCTTGGAATACATCAAAACTCAACAATACTTAGAATCACTCCACACTCCAGTTATGCAAAATAATCCTAAAACCTAGAATTATGTTGAATTCACTAAGTTTAATTGTATATACAAAATTGTATACAGTATGTATACCCCTAAATTCATATATTACACTGCAATACAATGCCGTGCCTTTGACGTGGAAGAGCCGGATTCGATTCCTGGCGGGAGCTCATGTGGTTTGTACTCCATGTTAATCAGTAGGTCTCATATAGCCTCACTGCTGAACGGGATGTTAAACTCAAAAAAATCAAATCAAAATATTCCTCTTAGAAAGAAGAAAAGATATTTTAGGAACTGTCGATTTTTGTGCAATTAAAGAATAATTTGTGAATAGTGTTTCTTCCAGACATGCTTTTGGGAGGCACTGCCCCCCAAAGCTCTGAGAGTATCCCACCTCCCGAAGGAGACCAAAATAATACGTCTATAATATGATAATAAATAGAAATGAAATCTTTGAGTTTTACGTCCCACGGTTATGCCGGTTAGGCTAAAAAAGACGGTGATGATGAGTAATGAATGAAATGGTGGAATGAAGAAAGTGGGAGGAAACGGGAGAACCCCGAGAAAACCCACGCACATGGTAACAATAAATAGAATAGTACCTGCAGTGCTCCCCCCGGAATACTAAGTGTGCGCCCCGGAACATTGTTTCTGAAAGAAACACTTTTTTTCTTTTTTTCCGAAATGTTATCTCAATTAGTTTTAAAGCGGCTGACTAACATATCGAGCCCTTGTAAGAAGAAATGAAAGTACACTCGAATTGTGGCACTCCAAGATGTTAATTTTTGGGCCATTTTTTATGGCAATTAAAACGCAATTCATGTAGCTTTCTTCACTGTACGGGAAGATAACCAATACGTACTCTCGGAACGGCAAATATTTTATGGCACCATTTTTATTCTATGAACCATAAACATATACAAAAACTCTATATTTCCAAATGAAATTATATACAGTAATGGGTCATTTTAAAAAAGTGGGGGGGCAACTGCCCCCCTTTGCCCCCCCTAATCGCCGCCCATGACCACATATATACCATATCGAGGAGTATGTTTAGCAGAAGGGGCCCAGAAGCACGTAAAAAACACAAAGTTTACAGAATAAATGGATAATGCAAGTATTTAGACGTAACATAACGTAACCAGATCTAACCTAAACTAACCTAAGCTAACCTCAATTAACCTAAACTAACCTAATATTAGTAGAAATAAGCGAAATTCTATCATTTTTTGGAAAATTATGCTGGATCCCTACACTAACATAATATAACATAAACTTACCTAAACTAACCTGAACGTATCTAAATTAACCTAATGTAAACAGAAATCACCAAAATTGTAACATTTTGTTAAGAAAAACAGCTGGACCTCTTCTGCTAAACATAGGCCTTTATCGATATCAAAATGTTTCACAGACGATCAGGTCCTCGAACATTGCATGTGGCATAGTAACTGCTGGCAATGAGCCGTTAACATTAAAATAAGACTATTTTAAACCATTACCAATTCCTCTTATATTCAGCTAAGCCGAAGATGATTTAAATAAATATTTCTTTTTAGTTATTATTATTGTGGAAAGGTAGAGCGCTTTAGCTCCACTGTGTCGAATTAAGTACTAGAAAAAATCTCTATACATACACATATGTGTATTTGACTAGTTTATACCCCAAATTAAAAACGGGAAGAAATATATTCACTGCATTCACTAATTGTTCAGTAGTTGCGCTTTATCCTTATTTCTTTTCCCTCCTCATGTTTGATTTTTCACTTTTTGTTACATCAAAGACTAAAATTGTACTTTCCATAATTTATGGCAGTGTTGATGATGGTGTTCGTAGTTTGAGGGAACCAAATTCAGGGAAATTTCATAGATAAATTTAGGAAAAAGGGAATTGTTCCTATAAAATTGTGAAAATCTAGGGAAATTCTAGAGGCGACCCATTGACCAATAAAAATGCTTAATTGTTTCTTTGTTCTTCAAAAATAAACCAATACATTACCAATATTGTGTGTGTATATATATTGTGTCAGTGCACATATTACCAATTTTTATTCAGTATTCATTTATTGCTCTAATAAGTAGAAAGGCTATTTCGCCAACTCCCGCGTAACCATATGAAAGTTCTATTAGGGGATTGCAATGCGAAGGTAGGACGAGAGGATATTTTCAAACCGATTATACGGAATAAAAGCTTGAATAAGAAAAGTAATGACAATTGCGTTAGACTATATGAAATTTGCAACATCCAAAACCGTTTACGTAAAAGGTACAAAGTTCCCACATTGTGAACTTCATAAATATGCCTCGACCTCACTAGATGGTAAAGATATAATCACGTGGATCACATTTTAGTAGGAAAAAGAAGAGAGTCTAGCACAATTGGTGCCCACTCGTTAAGAGAAACGGACTTTAACATTGACCACTATCTGGTAGTGGCGATAATACAAGATAGATTGTCGTTGGAATAAAGGAAATATTCGACATCTGAAAATGGAAGGGTTTAATTTAAATAAATTAGAGGAGAGCAAAGAGAGATTGAAATACCATCTTGTAGTCTCAAACAAATTCTCGGTTCTAGAAGGTTCGGAATGCACCAGTGTTGAGGATATTTGGATTTAAATTAGAAATAGCACTAAAAGTTCAGTCAAAGAAAATTTTGGCATGCAAAACTGCATAGAAATCAACCAGGAATGCACTAAAATAGCGGAGAAGAGAAAACAGGCAAAATTACATTGGCTAAAAAATCCGAACAATATAACTACACAAAATTTCATTGACATCAGACGGGAAACTTTAAAAACTTTTAGAACAAAGAAACGTGAATCATTGAAAGCTAAACTTAACGAATTTCGGGACATATGTGTATTTATAAGGGCATTAACAAATTTAAGAAATTTCCTTCTCCTCTCTCTTATATATGAATGAAAACCGACGGGACAATTTTCGCTGATACAAATAGTATTTTGAAGACATGGAAATATTTATTTAATGGTTTGCTTAACACCCAGCAAGAAACTAATGTTTGTGCAGATAGGGAAATGCTCATAGCAGAACTGTATTTTCCAGACCGTACGCGAACAGAAAAAGAAATAGCTATACATAAATTAAAGGAACACAAATCTCAGGGTGTAGGCGAATTTTATGGCTGAGTTAACATTAGCTGAAGGCGAAAATGTTAAAAACAAGATGGACAAACTCGTTCTCCTTATCTGGAACAAGAAAGATTTGCCACACGAGTGGAAAGAATTAATCATTACACGAACTCCTTCACCTTATCTGGAACAAGGAGGAATTGCCAGACGAGTGGAAAACATAAATCATTGTTCCAATTCGCAAGAAAAGCGACAAAACCGATTGTAATACAAATTGAAATTATGGAGGCATCTCTCTCCTGTCAATAACTCAAAGATTCTGTTAGCAAAGTTAACTCTATATGTAGATGAAATGATAGAGATTATCAGAACGGATCTAGACCAAATCAATCATCTGTTGACAATAATTATATTTACCATTCGACAAATATCTGAAAAGAAAAAGAATATCAATACCCCAGTACACCTATTATTATTGGTTTTAGAAAGGCGTATGATTCTGTTACAAGAGAGACATTGTAGAACATTCTTACAGAATTTGGAATACTGAAAAAGCTAGTTAGATTGACTAAGATATGTTTAAAGGAATCCGAAAGTAATATCAGAGTAGGAAAATTCTTGTCCACGAGCTTTCACGTCAAGTATAGCCTGAGACAAGGAGATACACTGTCGGCATTATTATTCAACTTTGTCAGGAGTACGCTAGAAGGAAAATCAAAGACAGGAACCAGGTCTTAGGGCTGAATGCTATTCACCGGATAAATTGCATATGCTGCTGATGTAAATATAATAGGGAATGACAGAAGAAAAATAGAAAGAAATGCATAAGTTTTATTAGACATTTAGGAATATAAATTTAGAATGGAATGAATAGAAAACTGAATATATGGAAACTCACAGGAATCGTAATACTACAAATTAGGATATATAAAAAAATACTTTCAACAAAGTGGATGCTTTCGAGTATCTAAGATTAATATTAACGTACCAAAATTATCTTCACGAAGATATTAAATGTCGACTAAAATCTAAGAATTCGCCTTATTATTCAGTTCAAAATCATTTGCCTTCGCGAATTCTTTTGAAGGTTAAAATATATAAAATTATAATTATACCTGTTGTTACGGTTGCGAAACATGGTCGCTTGCTATGAGGAAAGAAAACAGACTGGAAGTATTTGAGAATAAGATCTTGAGAAAAATGTTCGGACATAAGAGGGACGGGAATGGGGAATGACGGAAACTTCATAACGAGGAACCGCATAATTTACAGGGTTTACCAAACATTGTTAGGGTCATCAAATCTAGGAGTCTCAGGTGGGCAGGTCATGTAGCCAGGATGAAAGAAAATAGGAACGTTTTCGAATTTTTAACTGGAAGATCAATCGGAAAACGACCATTAGGAAGACCTAGGCGCAGATGGGAGGACAGCATTAAGATGGATCTCGCAGAGATAGAAATAGAAAGTAGAAACTTGATCCAGATGGCTAAGGACTGAAGTCAATGGAGAGCTTTCTTGAATGTGGCATTGAACCTCCGAGTTCCATAGGCTATAAAGTTAGTTAGACACTATCGTATTCGTGGTAGAGCGCTCACCTCTGGTGCGTGAGATCCCTGGTTCGATCCCCGGTGAAATAAGTTTGTGGTGGACAACATTCAGTTGCTCGTGGGCTTTTTCAGGGTGCTCCCGTTTCCCCTACTTTCTCATTCCACCAATTCTTCCATCATCATTCATTTGCTTTAATCATCGTCTCCTTTAGCCTAGCAGGCATAATCTGGGACGTTTCATTTCAAAGATTTCATTTCATTGCAGTAACCACATTGATATTCTCCAATAACCACTTCCAAGTACGTTTCAGGACATGTACACTTTAGGGCAGGGGATGTATCTCAAATTCCATCCTGCAAATTTAGAAAAACCTGTAACACTACATTTTACTTCTCTCAGATACTCATATTATTATTCATTGCTGGTTCGAAGGCATGTCAGGAAAGTAAGGTTATAACGACTAATATTCATTAAAAAAAATGTATATAAACAAATATTTATTACAACGTATTTAGTGATACAGGGAGTACTTTTAGACGTTTTGTGCCACTGTCCAAACACTTTTAATTCGGGGCACTAGCTTCTGTACCCCATAGTCATCGAATTGTAGAGCTTGTTGCTGAAACCGCTTGCTCTTGATCTCTTTATCGTTGTTGAAGCTTTGTCCAGCAAGATGTTTCCATAAAAGGAATAAGTACTTTGTGATTATCCGCTGGGCTTGGAGAAAACGTAGTACCAAGCGCATTTCACATTTGGCGGGATTCTGAATCGGCATGGCAATCGTAAACATATGAAGCAATTGTAAAACTACACTATACTCCATGTAGCAATGATGAACAGTGGCAGGAGAAAAAACAAAAGGCTGGCAGTGAAAACTAATATAGCCAATACACACACGAAAATATTACTTTCTCCTAAAGAGGCTGTAACCTTGATTTACGGGTATCCGCTTATAATTGGTCCGTTTAAAAAAAAGTATCTTTTCCTGATTAGTAATTGCATTTGCTTATTAACTCTGACTTCTCACGTCATTCGTTGCTTTCAACACGGCCTACATCTGCTCCTAGGGAGAAAAGCTTTATTTGTTTTACTAGCAAAACTTGCGTTGATTGTATGTAGTGATGTGAGTGAGGGATAAAAGAGGAAATTTGGGATGGGAAAATTGGTAGTGGGAAAATTGGATAAAATGGTGATAAAACACGTAATCAAATCATTGAATCGAGTGACAGGAAATAATGGGTTATAAAGTGTTTAATTTTAATGAAATCTTTTAAAAGCTCAATAAATTTCTTTACACAATGTAGGTATTTGATTATTGTCCACTGTAACTCCGATAAAAACTTGAAATTTGGCAGACTTAATTCAAAAGTCCTCCTTATCCAATAGGTGTGGGAAAGTCCAATTTCCACGTAAAATGACACTGGCCGTCTTCTCTGTATTCCAGCTGTGTGACAACAATTGACAAAACCAACGAGTTGCTAGTGCCTGCAATATAGAAATTGCGAGTACTGATAAAGTTTTGCCCGTTTCCACGTCCCGTTTGTTTCTTCTTTGGTTACTGAGCAGTCTAGCAGGATTAATTAAAACATGTCTGTGACATTTCAGGAAACGTAAACCTGAATACCAACAGTTAATTACTTAAACTACTATTGTGTCCAGGTACAGAATTTCTGATCGGAATCGGTTGAGGTTAAGCCTCTTTTAATAATTAATAATTAAAAGCCCTCATAGCTACGGTTAATATAATCCGATGTGAAAAATTTTAACCACCATTGTAATCAGCACGTCAAAAGGAATTAATACGATATTGATCATTAGGTTACGCCCTTGGAAGTAATGATGCTATATTCTTTAGGCAACCGATGTATCTTCTGCTGGAAAAAGATCTTCGACTGCGAAATACCTCTTCAAAGGTTTGCAGCTTGGCGTTTTATCCGAAACTTACACTCAAGATTTTTGGGAGTGCAAAGAATATGGCATGATGACAAGGTGTGCTTGACAGGACCAGTGTCACTTTTTACACGATTTGGAATAGTGGTATTTATTCATAGTTTTAACGCTAGTCTTGTTTCTTGATAACTGTCATTTATTTTTTCTTCGAGAATCTGCATATGATACTTGCTACTGTAACTCGGCAACTCTCATTAGCTAGTTTAACAATGCTAAAAGATGTAGGGAGAAAATTTTTTAAGAGCCTGCTTGAAGTGCAAAAATTACGAACCATCTACTTTCATGACTCACAAATAGTAATTAGCGAAACTCATTAATTTAACAGATACATCATTTTCGCGTGTAATGCAGACCCTTAAATAAATATATTATCTGATTTATTTTGTCACATCCAGACCCAAGAGAACAGTGAAAAAAATACCTCTTCTGAATTCTATATGGTCCGACCACAATCTTCGGTGTGGAAGCACTTTAACACTGAGCTTTGTAGAACCAGAAATATTGCAGTTTGTCGGTACTGCAAGACTAAATACAACTTTCCAAATACAACGAAGGTGAAGAAAACACATATAGAAGTCTAAAAACAGTCCAAAATTTCCAGAGATTATTATACGAAACAAATTTAAAAAGCACTGAAAGTGATTATGAAGATTTGCCGCGCAAACTTTATTCAAATAGTTGACAGATTCCCAGTTGTTATCAAAGTGACCATGCGATATTTCAGTCGAATATTCATGCGGTTCACAGGACAGCTCATCAAAGCCGCAAGCGTGTTTTGATACTATCTCTGATGATGAGAAAAATACAATTGATGAAAGAAACATGAAATGAAATCTTTGAGTTTTACGTCCCACGGTTATGCCAGTGAGACTAAAGAAGACGGTGATGATGAGTAATGAATGAAATTGTGAAATGAAAAAAGTGGGACGAAATGGGAGAACCCCGAGAAAACCCACGCACACGGTGTTTGTCCACCACAAAATTCACTTGGCAGGGGCTGGGATCGAACCGGGGACCCCAAGCACCACAAGTGATGAAAGATTTTCTCGAGCTGTATATGCGATGAATATCCCTCTTTCGTTATCAGAGAACTTCTATTGGAAGGGATTGGACCAGCATACGAAGCACCAAGATACGCTTTAAGCAATTGGTTACTTGAAGCTAAATACGAACGAGTACATCAATCAGTAAAAGATGATATTGTTAAACTATACTTAAATAACAGTAATCACAGGTGATTGGTGCAATGTCAGAGGAGACAGAGTTATTAATTACATCAACTCTACCCCAGTTCCACATTTTTACAAGTCACTAGAGCTCGGTACGACAAAACATACAGGTGATTATATTGCAAGAGAAACGTTTAAAGTGATAGAAGAAACTGGAAGTGGCAAAGTCATGGCAGTTGTTACAGACAATGCTACCAACATAAAGACAGCATGGAATACAATCAAATGTGAATACAATCATATCAACACGATAGGACGTGCAACACATGGTCTAAATTTATTAGGAACAGGTCAAAAATCCCAGAGCCAAAACCCCGACACTCAAGAAATGTCAAAACGCCCACACAAACGGCCATAACCCCCATACAAATGGACAAATCTCCCAAATACACGAACGGTCATAACCCCCACAGTCAAAACTTCCACACTCAAGAAATATCAAAACGCCCACACAAACGGACAAATCTCCCAAATGCACGAACGGTCATAACTCCCACAGCCAAAACCCCCACACTGGTAATCGGTCATAACCTCCAACGGTCATAACTCCCACAGCCAAAACCCCCACACTGGTAATCGGTCATAACCTCCAACGGTCATAGCTCCCACACAAATGGACAAAACTCCCACATGCAGAAATTGTCACAACTGCCACACAAATGAAAAAAAAAAAAAAAACACAAAAATCGGACAAATCTCCCACACTCTGAAATGATCCTGGTTGCATGTCTTGCCCTTGTACTTTTTATAACATTTTTGATTCCACTTAAACTGATGTTGCAACTATTCTTCTTGCACTGTTTTGTAATGAGAAAAACACTAAAGTGGGCGTCATAAAGAGCCGCAACCAACATGTGCAATCATGATTCTTTCAGGGTGTAGGGGATTTGTCCGATTGTGTGGGGTTTTTGTCCATTTGTATGGCAGTTGTGACAATTTCTGCATGTGGGAGGTTTGACCATTTGTGTGGGAGTTTTGTCCATTTATGTGGGGATTATGACCCTTGCTATGTGTGGCTGTTTTGTCCATTTATGTGGGGGTTTTGACCGTTCGTGCGTTTGGGAGATTTGACCATTTGTGTGGGAGTTATGACCGATCCTGTGGGCGTTTTGACAATTCTTGAGTGTGGGAGTTTTGGCTGTGGAGGCTTAGACCTAGACCCAATTTATTGTGTAGTGATATTCTGAAATTGAAATATGTTACTGATTTGTGCAACAAAGCTTAAAAAATAGTGAAGTATGTCAAAGATTCACACCTTGCTCACTCCGTATTTAGTGAGTTACAAGAATCGAAACAAGGATCAAGTGCTTCTGCTGTTAAACTTCCATCCTCGACACAATGGAACAATACAATTATCAAGCTAATAAGAATAGTGATTCTGCAAAAAAAAAAAAAAAAAAAAAAAAAAAGGTGCGAATTTTGCCGAGTTCAGAGCTCGTAGTAGCATGTGTTCTAAACAGGATGTGTGGGAAAGTTGTAACCATATTTCCTTTCTTGTTTGATGGAAAGGTTTGTTGAGCAATCAGCCACTTTCTGAAATTGCAATACTCCTTGTCAGTATTCCACATACTGAACAGCATCAGAAAGAAATTAGTCTGCTTTTGTGAATACTCACATTTCTCTGCGTAACAGATTAAGTAACGATAAAGTATCGAAGCTTGTAGCAATTAAATCTAACTCAATTTTACGAAGTAAAGAATATATGGAAGTGGAAGATTTACTCTGTGCAGCTAGTGAAGAGGATAGCGAAAAGCAAGTAGGAATTGAGAATAACAATAGGACACACACAACAGACGTCTTTACAGTTTAAATATGCTAAGGTTCATGTATACTATTATGTGTCTATGTGTATATTTAATTAAGGACAAATATTATATGTAATAATTATCTTATGGAAATACTGAGTGGTTATCTCTGCGTTTGGCATTTTGCGTGCACCCTGTATAGTTAGTAATCTTTCGAATGTGTCGATGAAGGAAACTTTTATTGTATTCGCGTTGATATAAGCTAAAAAATGGTTGTTAGACAATGGAATTACCTTCTGCCTTTGCTTAGCCATTTCTATAGATTATATCAATGCGAATACAATAAAACTTATCTTCATCGACATATTCAAAAGATTATTAACTATACATATTTTATATAACATTACTTTGTGTGATGTTTACTAACACTTTTCTTTTACTTTACTTTACATGGAAGTTCACAGTATGCTGGGTGTTACGTCATGTCAAGTTACCATCTTTTATATATTCATCTATCATATTTTAAAGTTACACTTCAACATATGTGTATTATTGCAATTTTACATTGTTGTAAGTTGTTCAGCTTCTCCAAATCATACTACTATGTACAATTGTTTCTTATTCTTTCATAAATAGATACGTAATAAATCCATTCCTATTCCAAATTATGCTGTAAATTTTAGGTTTACAGTTACATCTTTTACATCTCATCAGAAAAACAAAATATTTGTGTACCGGAAAATAATCCAGTGTTTTCCAACTTCTCCTTAACTAGTTATAGTTTGATGTTTAAGTACTTAGTTTTCACTATATTCGGAAACGAATCAATTATGTCCATGCCGTATTCAATAATATATGTATTTAAAATCAGTCTGTATCATAAAATCAATCTATATTGTAAAAACTGCCTTTTTTTATTACGATTATACGTTTTTTCTCAATTTTCCCCCCAAACCAGGTTTTCCCCGTTTCTTCCCTTCAAAATTCCCGGAAAATTTATAACACTAGTTACCGCTTTTGACACTGTGATCAAATTACGATTACCATTCCTTCCCATCCACTTTTCACGAAACTAGGCACCGTTTGTTCTATTTTATGTAGTCGAAACTTATACAGTATTTCTTAAGAATACTTCTTCAGCACCTAATGTTAAGGTTTAAAGTTTCTTAAGTCATAAAATTGTAAAAGAAAAATGTCATTAAGTTCCTATTAAAGCACCTAATAAGTCCACAAATTACCCTTTATTTCTTCCTACAGAACATAACTCACATGTCATAACCTTGTTACAGAACACAGCTCCATATGACTAATAAGTAAAAGAAAGAAAGAAACAAATACTCGTAGAACTTATCAAGTGTAGTATCACGTATTTTATTGCGTAATCTTTTCTCAATTAGTATTCAGACCGTAAATGTGAATAGATTACCTACCACTTGCGGTTTCAATGGAGACGGAATATATAATTTAGAGCGCTATCTATTACAGTTTTTTTATATCGATTAAAGTTAAAACTGTAAAGTTTTGATTTCTGTCAATTCCTGATTTCGTAGAGGGATAACACAGAATATGATGCTTATTCTTAGAACGTTTAATCGATTCTAAAGAAACGCTTCTCGCTTACGTTAATTTTTCCTTTGTGAATATCAACATTGTAAAGATCCCCACATCACAACATGAGCACATGTTTATAGACGAAACATGCTAACGTTTACAAACAAGCAGACGATATGCTTAACACGAAGATAAACTTGATGGGAAGCGAAACAAGACGAGCCACCTGAAGAAGGCCTATAAAAGAGGAACCAAAGAAAACTGTGGTATTAGTTGACCAATGATTTCTTACCCATATCAACTCTGGAGGTCGCACTACACTAAGGGGCTCTACCTATCCTAAAATCCCTCTAACCTGCTTTGAAGCGAAGGGGATTCCTCAACACAAACCACACCTCACGAGGCTGTCATGAGCCGAGGAAGATACCCAAGGACCTTAACCTGAAGTCGCTATAAGACACCCCGGGGCTGCCATGAGCGAAGGGGTTCCCGTATGAAACATTACTTCCTTCACCTTTGGTCGTAAGGAAGATTTCACCAAACTTTGTAGATACAAATTTATATTTGGTATTTTTATAAAATAAAATAGGTGAAGAGTTAGATTCCCGGATTATCATTGTCTCTACCTACACAATATAATGCAATATTGAATTCGAAATTTGAAGCGGATTTCTATCAAAGCGTTGGGAATGGAAATGAAATATATTTTGGAAAGGAAACCGTATGTGAGAAATTCTAATATTTTGGCTGCTTGGAACGAAGCTTAAACAAAATTCACTTTTGTTTAATTTAGATCAAACTGTACGTAGAAGTACAGAGCTTTTCAAATAGAAATATTTGGCCAGATTACTTGAACAAAATTGTACATGCTCAGTTTTGTTGTTCACCCAAATTCCGCGTCGTTTTGCATCCTTTCAACTGCTGTAAAAGACTCTTATTGCATTCTTCTGCCATTTTGCTTTTATGATCTATTTTCTTTTTACTTCTTATTTATTTCTATATAAACTGATCAGTACAAGGAGTTCGTATTTTCACACTTGGACTTTATCCCCATCAGGAAGTCGCGGTCGGAAAGAGGGATTGCCGCCGTCGACGCTGGCGGCCGCAGGAAGCAGCCGGCACCCGTCCGCGGCGGCACGATTATCTACTTGTTCAAAGGGGTCTAGGTCAAAACCCCACACTCAAGAAATGTCAAAACGCCCACACGATCGGTCATAACTCCCACACAAATGGACAAATCCCCCAAACGCACGAACGGTCAAAACCCCCACATCCAAAATCCCCACACTCAAGAAATGTCAAAACGCCCACACGATCGGTCATAACCCCCACACAAATGGACAAATTCCCCAAACGCACGAACGGTCAAAACCCCCACAGCCAAAACCCCCACACTCAAGAAATGTCAAAATGCCCACACGAGCGGTCAAAACTCCCACACAAATGGACAAAACTCCCACACATAGCAAAAGTCACAATCTCCACATAAATGGACAAAACCCCCACACAAATGGACAAAATCCCCACACAATCGGACAAATCCCCCACACTCTGAAAATACCGTGATTGCACGTCTTTGTTGCGGCTCTTTACGACGCCCACTTTAGTGTTTCTGTCATTACAAAACAGTGCAAGAAGAATAGTTGCAACATCGGTTTAAGTGGAATAAAAAATGTTATTAAAAAGTACAAGGGCAAGACATACAACCAGGATAATTTCAGAGTGTGGGGGATTTGACCGATTGTGTGGGAGTTTTGTCCATTTGTGTGGGGGTTTTGTCCATTTATGTGGGGATTGTGACCGTTGCTATGTGTGGCTGTTTTGTCCATTTGTTTGGGAGTTATGACCGTCGGAGGTTATGACCGATTACCAGTGTGGGGGTTTTGGCTGTGGGGGTTATGACCGTTCGTGTATTTGGGAGATTTGTCCATTTGTGTGGGGGTTATGACCGATCGTGTGGGCGTTTTGACATTTCTTGAGTGTGGGGGTTTTGGCTGTGGGGGTTATGACCGTTCGTGTGTTTGGGAGATTTGTCCATTTGTGTGGGGGTTATGACCGTTTGTGTGGGCGTTTTGACATTTCTGGAGTGTGGGTGTTTTTTCTGTGGGGGTTTAGACCGGTTCCCGTTCAAAGTTGCCGATCCTTTTGCTGAGGCGGCAAGCGGCCGAAAATAGTAAAATAAAATGCCCTTTGTCGACGCTTTGCCGACTGTTGCCGACCGTCAGAGTCGGCAAAACAGTCGGAAAGGCCTATGTCCGACCCTCTACCGACTCCTTATGCCGGCGTCTTTTCGACGGCTTCGCAGGCGCATTTACTGCGTCTTTACGGCTGTTTGTCGACTGCTCGGCAAAGCAACTATTCGTCGCGATCGAAAATTTCGCTGAAAGACGCCGGCGTCAGGCGCCGGCAATACGACCGCGGCATCTGTTCGGCATGGACAAATTTTCAGGCTGTAGGCGGCAGAATCCTGATGGGGTATGAATGTACTTCTTTGTTACAAAGAGTGTATGTAACTCTTAGGAGCATGCCTTACGCAGTTAGAAGTCAAACAACAGTAGGAACAATTTGCTACTTCACAGAATGTGTTATACAGGCGCAATACACAAAAAAATAAACAACTTGTTCTGGCAGAAGGATGAAATTTTTCAGTTTTACGTTCCATTTATGCCGATAGCTAGATGAAACGGTGATAATAAATAAATGGTGAATGAATGAAATAATGAAATTAAGAAAGTGCGAAGAAACGGGAAAACCCCGAGAAAACCCTGAAACATGATATTTATCCACATCAAACAATACTTGCTGCGTGGAGTTCCTATTTCGATCCCCGGCTATCTAGGTTTGTGCTGGACAACATGTCCGTGGGTTGTTCGGGGTACTCACCCCGTAAGCTCCACAGCTGTGGATAACAGCTCTACAGAAGAAATAAAAATAATTATTATCTCAAAAATTTTCTTTCAATCTTTATAGGTGTCGCGGCGACAGTTAGAAATAATAAATTTCGTTCTCTAGAAGAACTTAATGATTCATTAAATAATGATCTCCGACTAAATGTAAATAAAATTTTAAGAAACACTGTATCAAGCAAAGCTTATGAGGTATCGTAGGAGATGCTCCAATGAATGAAGAATACTTCTGTCCTCAATCAGTTTGTGATGATACATATGTTATGCTCTTATGATGATACATATGATTATTTATGTCTATATGATATTTCTATATTTATTTTCAAGTTAAAGGTTCAGCATATCTTGTTTTGGAAAGAAAATTGCCCTTTACAGTGTTTGGAAGTAGATCGATTTATTATTTGCTTTAAAAATAGGATTGCAATAATACTATCACAGAAATTAGTATAGTACAGAAATAAAAACATTTTTATGTTTGCAAATAATCCTTTTTATGAGAGCTAATTCAAGACAATTTTACATTTTAAAACTTTTCCAAAACATAAACTCTCTCAAAACATGCCTAGCAGCAGTTGGGTTATATTTCATATTTTAAAAGCAATAACATTGCGATATGGGACAGAGTTCAAAGATGATCTTTATTTACAATATACGAGGAACCATAATTGCTGATTCAGTCACTGTGTCAAAACACTGTTTGTAAAACTCTTTTGCATCCGACTCCAACCCTGTAGCCTTTTGGGAATTTTATGGTACAATTTGTACCATACGCGTTTTTTATGGTACATTGCGTTATTTCTCTTCTATTTGAGCTTTTTCGTCCGTTTTTTTCTTGAAGTCCAGAGGCATTGTAGAAGACATTACGTATGGTTTCAGACCATCCTGCGTCCAGACATAGGAGGTGATGACGTCATAAGTCTAAAATTTATTTTTTCATTTATTAAGCCTATGTTCAATATTTTTTGGCGGGCTTATTTTTGCACGTAGAAGATTGAAATTGTGCATAAACATTCAGCCCACCTAGTAGTATTTATCAGATTTTTTCCAGATCTCTGCATTAAAACGGGGGGGTCCAGAGGGCAAAAAGTTGAAAAAGGGATTTTTAGACCAAAAAATCCCGTTTTTTAGGATTTTCCCGCCTCACATACATGATGAAGACATGTGAGTCATACCGTCTGAAAGGCAGTTCCATTCTGAAGAGAATGACTGTCGAATTATTATTTTAGGGTAATTAGGGACGTCTCAGTGACTTTTTATCAAAATATACTTCTGTATAGGGTAATATGAGGCATTGTCGGTATATATATATATATATATTTTATGGCGGGTTTATCTTTTGCACCTAGAAGATTGACATTGTGCACAAACATTCAGTCCACTGAGTAGTATTTAACAGATTTTTCAGATCTCTGCGTTAAAACAGAGGGGTCCAGAGGGGCTAAAAGTTGAAAAAGGGAAATTTAGACCAAAAAATCCCTTTTCTCGGAAATTTCCCGCCTTAGATACATGATGGAGACATGTAAATGATACCGCCTGAAAAGCAGTTCTATTCTGAAGAGAATGATGTGCGAAACATAACCCTAGGGTATTTAGGGATGTCTCAGGAAGTTTTTTCCCTGAGATCATAGTGTTTTGTGGTAATTTGGGGCATTGTGGGAATTCTTGATAAAATTTCTCCCGCCCTTAGTATTCAAGATAGAAACTTGAAATTTGGCACACACATTCAGTATACGAAGTACTATTTATCAGATTTATTTTTATATGACTACGTTCACACGGAGCCGTTCCAGAGGGGGGCAAAGTGCGAGAAAAAATCCCTCCGAAATTTTCCCTTTGACAGCATTTTTCCCGCTTTGTATGAGCATGCAAGTGGTACCATTTGAAAGCCAGCTCTATTCTGAGGAGAATAAGGTATGAACCATGATCCTAGGATAAATAGTGACGATGCAGTAGCTGGTTGACTGAAAGTCTAAAAAAAATAGCTTAAAAAGCCGGAATCCGGAAAGGGTTCTAACAGTTTTTTTCACATCATTGGCTTTTGCTATTGATACGTGGCCGATTTTCTTCTGTTCTCTTTCTCGTAGAGGAACATTAATAAATATCTTGCTTTCCTCTTCAAGATCTTCTGGTACTTATGATGATATGGAGTATCCTGGTTCAAACATACCTTATTTGGTCGATCTAATTCCAGTCCAATCACCTTTGCTTCTGTGATTTTAAACTCCTTTTCAGCTTTGAGAACTTTGTTTACTGATAAACTCCGAAGTAGTAGCTTCACGCTTTGCCCTACAATTGTCAGTGTACCAACAGAAGATACAAGAGCTCATAGTCTGTGGACAAAATTACACTGCCCTTTTTCTCCGTATACTATTTTCTAAGATTCCAAATGGTGTTTCCGTTTGCATGTAGGAATGTCCCCTTACATGAAACCATCACTCATACTCAATGCTGTTTGTTAGACAAAATTTATACAGCACGAATAGGATGATATAGTATTTCTCTTCCCCTCTGAAACAGTTACAAAACAGTCTTTGCTTCTTTATGTTATCAAATTTTTTCATTGGTAGCACAACACGCCTGACGAAATGGTGAAGACAACAGGCAGTTTCAGTGATTCCTCGCCCATACTCGCTTTCACCCCACTTGTAGGAATGCACAGATTGAGGGTTAAGTGTATTGGTTTCATTGTGTATGACAACTGCAAAAACAGAGTACTATGTTTGTTTAGGATACTATGTCTGACCAACTGAAGCTTTAGAAATAATTTGGTTTCGCATTAGATCAAAATTCAATATCAAGAAACTCGGTGGTCATAGGTTAAGCTCTAGGAAAAATGTCTAACTGTGTTTTGTGTAAATTTAAATCAACATGTAGCCTCCGTTTCTTTTCTTCCGTGATTGAATGAGAAATAATCTGGTTCTTTAATCTCAGACATTCAGTATACACACAATACTTTCATGGATCCGAAACGAAGATTGGATTTCCACTTTAGATTGGAAGATTGGATTTCCATACTTTAGAATTCTATTGTATGTACTGTTTATGCTTATGTTCTTAAATGTTTGCGATTTACTTAACTGGTAATGGACTGTCTTCTAACAATGGAAACTTCCAATACTTGTTTTTAGTTTTTATTGTACATTACTAATTGATGGTTTTCAACTAACACTTCAAATAAACCACGAAGTACATATAATAATTGCACTAGTGTTCATTGCACTTAAATAACAAACTTAAATTTAAAATTCTGGAAGAAATTTTCGTACCTTGTGCCTTATGCACCGTCTCTCTTCAACACTTTCCATCTTGAATGACAAATAAAATCTAAATTTCGTAGGAACAATGTTTCCAGTTCTTAAAAAATATTACTTCATAATATAAGACTTAACAGTACCATACTTGCACCTAATTTGATCTGTCCCAGAGAATAACTGCTACATTCTATTGATAGATAAATGATTTGGAACACAACGCTGACCACGAGTGTTGTTTCTACTTTTATTGCTGTCCTCTACTTTTCAAGAATTTAATGTCATACGATCTCTTCATTTAAAACATTTTAATTCACTATAATTAGCCCCACCTCTTCTCTCTTTCATACTTTTTTCACGTTGCATTATGTATTTAGTAGGGATGATCACATTTTCTCGAAAAATAACTTTGCAAATCGAAATATTTCGGAAAAGCAAAAACGAAACATTTTTCAAGGAACGGTAAACGAAACCGAAAAATCATAGAAGTAAAACTTTTTTCGAAAATCGGAAAACAAAAATCAACAAAAGACGAAAAAGTATCAGAAAAACATTTTTTTTCAAAAAATGAAAAATTGAAAATGACATTTTCGAAAATTGAAAAACAAATTTTTCGAAAATTGAAAAACAAATTTTTCGAAAAATGCGATACCTAATCCCAAGCTTGTTTGTCAACGTTTGCTCTATTCATACTAAAAATACTCATGAATGATTCTTTGCATAATCTTCTCCTAGCACTACTTGTTGGAATGGTATAGTTTGTAGAGGACTCTCGTTTCCTGAAAGTAGTACTCATTGCTCCAATTCTGTTCCTTCGAAATATTAAGTTTACTATAATGTTCCTTTGAAAAAAAATCCTTTCGTTAACAGCATTCCGTAAGTTCAAAATTTGTCATGGAATGTTTGTATATTATTTTCTGATACCATATACAGCCCTATCTTACAAAATGTAACCTCACTCTTGAGGGCGCAGATGAAGTGATAACCTTTGCCTTTAGAGTTGCAGTTTCTTACCTTATAATAAGTTTTCTTCTTATTGTCTGGGTGGCTTTTCGTTTCCTTAGTTTATCTTGGTTCAACCTACATAGGCTGCTGAATAGCTTCAAAATCACTATTGTCTGATACTCTGGTACTGCACGAGCTCTTTAGAAGTTGAATAATTAGTTTTAAAGTATATTAAAATAATTACACAGCTTTTAAAGCTACGTATATGACAACACACCGGCAAACGAAGTGATCTCGATTTTGGGAAGGTTTCAAAATGTCGACAACAGAAAGAAAGAAATTCATAATAAATAATTGTGGGAAAGTTGTTACCAGTCTGAAACAAAAATATTTTTAGTACTAATTAAATTATTGAAAACATTGACTATTGCTCACCATAAATAAAACGCTATTCCGCTTAAATACTATTTTAGTGTGGTTTGCAAATAAACTATACAGCTCTCCCCAAAAATACATATTATAGCCTACTTTGGAAGTAAACTATCATAGTAGGTTCTGGAAATAAACCGTAAATGGAAATACTCTGTAGAGGTTCTTGGGAATGAACTCTGATTGAAATATTGTTTTGATGTGTAAAATTTAGAATCACGGAAGAAAAAATAGTTTGTTTAACTATATTTGAAGGAAAAATGTCGTTTAGCAGGATTTGGAAATAAGTTTGTCGTAAGTAAAGATTTAAACAAGACGTAGTTGGTACTTTGGTATGAACACTTACACTAACATTTGCACTTTCACATTTAGGCGTAATTCACACATTGAATGCTATCCTCATGCCAATTCTATACCATACTCCATTGGTGCAACGGTCTGAACATTTACACATATCATGTCATGCCATACAGTCTGGTTATTGCTCTCAACACTATTTCCCAAAATGTATTACAAGTAGAGTCAACTTCGTGTGTTCCAAAGAAAACCCAAGCATCGTGACCGTCGAGTCGCGACCGAGGTGATTTTACTTCATGGAGCCCTGTCGGACACAGCATGGGACCGGCACAGACACGACACGTCATGTGTGAATTAAAAAAATGTAAATCAATGTATTTTCAATGCCAAAGTCTGAAAAGGAACTTCGTGGACCACAGCACGGACGAGACATGACATGAGAACGACACACAATATGTGAATTAACCTATAGGGTGCCTGCCTTTCATACCGTTCATTTGCTATGCTCCGTCCGACCATTAACACATACCGTACACATTTCTTGTCGCTAGTGCCATGTAAACCATTATCGAATATGAATTACAGGGAGGAATTCATTTTTATTGGTTTTGGCCATCCTCGTGTCGCTTCGAGTACTCCCGGAAAGGACAAAGCATAGCGCCCGTTATGTCGAGACCGGGATGCTCTCTTCAAGGCTGCCTGTCGGAACATGGTAGAGGAACGGCATGGATAAGGCACGTTATGTGGGAATTAAAAAAGACAACGCAATGAATTTTCAATATCAAAGTCTGAAAAGAAACTTCGTGGGCCACGAGACGGAAGGGTTCGGCATTGGAACAGCAGACTATGTATGAATTAGCCTATTTTAAAGTCTAACAGTCTTCCATAAGAACGGCCATATTGATTATTTCTGCAATAATATAAGCTTTTAACGGAAATAATTTTGTCCAAATATGAGCGAATCTCATTGAACTCAATACAAATTATGTGGATGGATTTAATTCCACGTGCGATGTTTTCTAGAAAATCGAAAGGCAACCGACTTCGTTTGCTACTTCAAAAATAATGCTGCTTGATAAACACATTAGATATTAAGGAGAAACCGATACTGAACTTATACGTGTAACCAGAACATTTTAAATGAGTGTATCCAAGAATGGAAATTGAATCACATAACTAACAGGAGCGGTTATTAAATGATACAGTGCAATCTTGCTACATCATGTAGAACACAAGGACGAGGACGCAAGAATACTTTCGTGGCAGGACAATAAGGGTGATAGTGTTTGATGCAGAACAAACAACAACTAAACAAAATCAAGGTCGACATGCAATTTTCTAATTTTTTCTTTTACTAATACCTATTGATGTTTGTTCCCATTTTGAAGTCAACACTTCAGTCACTTCAACCTACTAAAGGGACGTCGGCTTCTCGCATCTTCTTTCATTTATACTCTGGGTGTGCATAAAGTTAATTAAAAGTCCTTGCAGGGTATAACGAAAGTCGAGAACTGCTTTTATTAGTTCACGGTAGCTTCTGTTTTTGACATCAATATATTCTGCTTTTATTAGTTCACAGTAGCTTCTGTTCCTGACATCAGTATATTCTGCTTTTACTACTTCACACTAGCTTCTGTTCCTGACATCAGTACAGTCTGGTTTTACTACTTCACAGTAGCTTTTGTTCCTGACACCAGTATATTCGGTAAACTATCCCAAATCCCCCATTTTAAAAAAAATATTTGTGGAATGGCAATTGAAAACAATCGGGGCTTCCTCCGATTTTGTCGGTATCGTGGGCAAACACGCTAAGGGTCATAAACAGGGTCGTAACTTGTAGAGGGGCAGGGGAGCAACTGCTTCCCAGGGAAGCTCCTCGCCGCTCAAGGGGGCCCATTTTAAGAAAAAATTTTCTTACTCCATATATAATACGAACATGAAATTTTAAATGAAGCATCAAACAAGTTCACTATATTACTTAAACAATGCAGCACACTAAAGATAAATAAAACAAAAATTAGTCGTGAACCCATTTAAGTAAAAAAATAAAATGTCTACTATTAGGGGCCCTAGAAATCATATTTATTCGTATTTCATTTGAGATTTGTCAATATTGTCCCCTTAATTCATATCTCATGTATGGAACGCGCCCCGGGGCATAACTAACGGCCCCGCAGACGTTGCCATGCGGGAGAGCCCACACGCTCCGGGGATCCAAAACTTAGAAAAAACAACTTTTCTAGGGGGCCGAAATATGCGTATTAATACTTGCCCCCAGAAAAACACCTAAGTTACGGCGCTGGACATAATAATGTATTTTTCACGACTTTCTCTAAAACTACGCATGAGTATATGGTCTTTCAATTATATGTAATTTATCGATTGATATATTTATCTCATTGTTGAATATTATTAAACAAATATGAAAGTTTAAAAGTTTTAACACAACTTTAAGCAAAATTTCTTTAACCGTACTATGTACTGTAGTACTGGTTGTGTCATAATGAAAAAAAATGTGTAATAACCCTGCATATTCACTTTGTCTTAATATATGCATCATACAACATCACTTTTTAGACTTACACGCAAATATCGCTTCTAGGGACATGGGTTTAGAAGTAAATGCAGAAAAAACTAAATACGTGGAAGTTCGTCTGGATCGTAATACGACAAATTATGGATGCGTTAAAATATCGAATAACACTTTCGATAAAGCGGATACTTTCAAATATCTAGGATCAGTATTAACAGATTAAAACCATATTCACGAAGAAATTAAATGTAGAATAAAAGCAGGGAATTAGTGTTATTATTCAGTTCAAAATCACTTATCGTCGCGAATTCTGTCACGGAAGAATTTGAAGTTTAAAATATGTAAAACGATAATCATGCCTGTTGTTCTGTATGATTGCGAAACATGGTCAGTTACTCTGAGGATAGAACATAGACTGAAAGTATTTGAGAACAAGATTCTGAGACGAATATTCTGACCCAAGAGGAACGGGAATGGGGAATGGCGGAAACTTCATAATGAGAAACTACATAATTTATACGGTTTACTAAACATTGTTAAGGTCATCAAGTCTAGGAGGCTTAGGTGGGCAGGTCATGTAGCCAGGATGGAAGAAAGTAGAAACGCCTTCAAAGTCTTAACTGGAAGACCAATCGGAAAACGACCATTAGGAAGACCTAGGCGCAGATGGGAGGACAATGTTAAGATGGATCTCGCAGAAATAGGAATCTAAAGTAGCAACTAGATCCAGTTGGCTAAGGATAGAAGTCAGCTGAGAGCTTTTGTGAACGGCATTGAACATCCGAGTTCCATAGGATACACAGTTACTTAGCTCTTAAAAATGCAATTTCACGTTTAACACAAGGTCAACAGTTATGCTGTGAATACTATCAGACACCGCTAGATGTATAGTATGTATTTGGTAGAGTACTTTTCATCCCTAGGATGGAAGTAGCATTTAAAAGCAAACTTTTATACTCATGATAGAATGTTATTAACATCCTCTTACATTTTCTTTTTGAATTATTAAAAGATAGGTATTAATCATTAATGAAATCAAAAGAAATATAAATTCGCCATTGTGGACTGGAAGATATATAATTGAAAAGACTCAGTTATATAAGCTGTTCAGATTTCTACTATTTACAAAACAAGTTGTGATTGTGAGTTGGTACGTTGGTATGTACACGATTTTAGTTTTGCCATATTGAATGCAGGATGTAATGCGTAACACATCGGGAGACTTCAGTCTCCCTGATCTACAAAATTTTTCCCTGGATCCATGTCTATTATTGTGTGAAATGCGTATTTAGGATTTTTTGCAGAACTGTGTTGTATTAACAATGGGCATCTACAGAACATTTTCTGAAATCATCAATGATCGTACACTCCAGACGTTAGCAATCGCTGAGTTTTGAATGCTGTTTACTGTAGAATTACTTGAATGTTGTTTACTGGAGATTTATTAGTTAATTAGAATGTATTTAAATGAAGTAACGGTTTTAGACACTCACTATCCAAAACATGACCACTTACCTTATATTTGTTATGCCCAAGTTTGGTCCACAAGGCAGCAGCGATTGTGTATGCATGGAACCAATGAGATAATCGCCTGGAGGCACGAAACACCATATCTACAACACAAGTCCTACACTTCCTGTAAATTTCACTTACGGAGAAATGAGTTCGGATCTAACATTCAATGTTAACCGGAAGGTGTTCAATGACATCTAACTGATTTAATTTTGGGCGAGTTTCGGGGCAATTACAGCAATTGAAGTTCACCACTGGGCTCCTCGAACCGCAGAAGCCCAATGTTTGACAAGGATTTTGTCCTGTATAGAGATGTCATGGCGAGCTGGAACAGTGGCTGACACAAATGGGTGTAAATGATCAACAAGTCTTGAAGATAATTAGAAGCTTATTAAGTTGCCTCCATAGACATTACTTGCCCCATGGAAGACGATGTAAAGGCTCTCCAAATTATAACGTAGGTGTCATTGGCCTCTAGTCATCCTATTGTGCACATCTCGAATAGCTACTCTATTGGAAGACGACGGAATCTGACTTGGCCATCGATGTGACGAAGGAAGTATCGTGATTAATAGGACCATGTAATATTATACCACTGCTCTGCTATCCAATGACGATTAGCAAGTGCCCATTCCAGTTATAATCGACGATACCGTGCCGTTAAAATTAGTATACGTGTGGGACATCAATTGTGGAAGTCCATATGTGGTGTATGGTGAACTATGTGTTCAGACATATCCGTGCTTCGTCCACTGTTAAATTCTGCTGTTAACTGTAACGTTTGCTCTAGCCTGCTTTATCAACCACAAACAGTGTACGTCGTACAACAAATCTACAGAGGTTAGGCTCCCTCTGCCTTATCGTTTGATACTGATTTTCCTTTTCTTTGGAAAGCATTAACGACAGTAGCTCGTGAACACCCAATAAGTGGCACTGTTTCATAGATGCTCGTTCCCAGGCATTTGGACATCGCAATCTGATCCGCATCAAACTCTGATATATCGCTGGCCTTCCCCGTCCTACGCACTAGCATTACACGAACTGATATCCGTGCCATCATCTGGCGAGTGGTTTTACTGTTCCCCATGACTCTTATGTCAGTCAACGATTTCCTTTAGATATTAGCAGGTGTTCATAATGATTTAGCTTTCGGATGTAAATCGTAAACGCATGCTTGTAGGTATATTCATGAAGATCTAGTGATCATTCATTGATGAGTTTCAGCTTTACTGGACACAGATAAAAATATTTTGCTAAAAATTGTGCTAAAATACTTACTGTAACTTTTATATATATATATATATATATATATATATATATATATATATATATATATATATATATATATATATATATATATATATATATATATATATAGGGTGACCGCGTGACTATGTTACAAAATTTAAGGGATGATTCCTGACACGGAAACAAGAAAAAAGTTCAAATAAACTTTTGTCCAACGTACATAATTTCGGAGGTACAAGGTGCCGAAAGCGTGGGAAAATGACATTCAAAGCTCTATAGCTGGACTATGGTGAATGATAGAGCTAATGCGGCATGGTCACGTCAAAGATACCGAAGCTGCTGTATTCAAAAATGCGTAGGTCGAGATCGTGCAATTCGTGCACAAGGGATTCCCCAAAGGAGCGTAGGGATTCTCGGATAATCTGTCAAGAAAGATGGGTCGAAAAGGATACTGATGAATAGCTGTCCCAACTGCTAGCAATAATGCGTCTGTACTAAGTCGATGTCTCGCACAAGCACAAAATGGCGAACAGTTTTATATGTGCCATGTGTGGTTGCATAATGCGCACTAAATAATAGTGGGAAAATATGAAAGGAAAATGTGAATAAATTGGTACAAATGGTAAATACATGATAGTACACTGTTCTGTTCATTGTACAGCGGGGGACACTTCTAAATGGTACAGCCATATGGAGATTTACGGCTAAGGTGTACCATTTAGAAGTGTCCCCCGCTGTACGTATAGACGCGTTTAATAAAGGGAATAATCATGAAACGTACTAAAATGTTGTACAAACATCAAACTAACATTGTTTTCTTCCATGTAGTTTTGTCATTGAAAGCAAGTAAAACTAAGGGTGAAAACCGGGGGATATGGGTGCTTTCTTCCAGGCAGATATCTTATTTTATTTGATGATACGAGCCGAGGATACTCTTAACGAGAGGGGGATTTTTCCGCCATCCCATGTTAATGTGACCACTGCCAGAGAACAACAGTAAAATATCCGTTTCTTATCATTAGCCCTAATGTGCGTTACCCGAACATTGAAAAAGAACAAGGAAAAACAATTTATCAGGACGTTTGTTTTAGTCGCTGCTTCCGATGTTTTGCAGGATTGATTCCGAGATTTTGTCTAGAATGCTTAACATGTCGTCATATTGTTATCGTTTAGAAGATATTTTGTTTTCACAGACGGTGTTATCACCTGAAGTACGCCATAGTTTGCAAGTTCGATCACAAGCATTTGCTCTTCCTTCTGTCGTAGAAAACAATCGAAGGTAAGGAAAGTATAAGACAACCCTACTAGAAGGTGCTGTGGAAGGTAGAAATCATTCTTCATGTGGTTTGTTTGTAGTGTACGAGTTCCTTAGTGCAGTTTGTGCTTTGCTTGTTCGAATGTGAGATCAAATTTAGTATTCGATAGCAGAACTTGCGGACATGATATTTTTATACGGTCAAGCAAATGGCAACAGTCGAGAAGCTGATAGGTTATATCGACTGCAGTATCCACAAAGAAGACATCCAGCTCATATTATGTTTGCCAGACTTTTTCAACGCTTACGAGACACGGCGAATTTACAACCTCAATACTACGACCAAGGAAGACGAAAAACCACAAGGACTCCGGACTTTGAAGAGCAAGTGCTTGATCGTTTCGCCCAAGACCCAACAGTAAGTACACCGAAAGTAGCACGTAAAAGGGGAGTAGCACAAGATACTGTTTGGAAAGTAGTACACGAGCAACAGTTACACCCCTATCATCCGCAGAGGGTTCAGGCCTTAGGTCCAACTGACTTTCAACCTCGCGTTCGGTTTTGTGAGTGGTTTCTCCAACGCTCTGTAATTGATCCGCAGTTTGCTTCCTACGTGCTTTTCACCGTCGAAGCTTGTTTTACGAAAGACGGGATATTTAATAGTCACAATAGTCATGTATGGGCAGACGAAAATTCTTATGCAATTGTGGAAAGGGGCCACCAAGACCAATTCGCCATAAATATGTGGGCGGATATTATCAGTGATCAGATAATAGGTCCATATTTACTACCACTACGATTAACTGCACCAGTATACGAGATTCCTGCGAGACATACTTCCAGAGTTATTAGAGGATATCCCTCTCGGTGTTCTTCAACGGATGGGGTTTCAACATGATGGCGCCCCAGCCCACTTTTCAGCTAGTGCTCGAGAGTATTTGAATAAAACGTTTCGTGACAGATGGATTGGAAGAGGCGGTCCTTGTAATTGGCCTGCACGTTCCCCAGATTTGATTCCACTTGTGGGTTCATGTCAAACACTTGTTTATCAAACGCCTATAGACAACGCAGAAGAACTATTAGCACGAATACTCACTGCCTGTGATACTATAAGAACAGCTCCTGGGTTGTTACAGCGGATGCGTCAGAACTTACTGCGACGCTGTAACGCCTGTGTTGAAGTAGAGGGACGCCATGTTCATCATCTATTGTAGGATAATTGGGAGATTTGTCTCGTTTACAGGTCATTGATGATGTTCTTGGCTGCATTCAATCCTGCTGTAAAATGTTGATTGAAGACATTATTCCCATTCTTGTGACTTGTTTTTAGGAAACAACCTCATTTGCATTATGGTTGTTTCGCTCAGTTTTGTTTATTTGTTTTCAATGACAACAATGCATGGAAGAAAGACTTTAATAGTGTGATTCTTTTACAACATTTTATTACGTTTCATGACTATTACCTTTTATTAAAAGCGGCTGTTCAATGATAGGACAGCGTAATATCATGTATTTACCATTTGTAAAAATTTATTCACATTTTCTTTTCATGTTTCCCACTCTTATTTAGTGCGCGTTATGCAACCACACATGGCACGTATAAAACTGTTCGCCATTTTGTGCTTGTGCGAGATATCGACTTAGTACAGACGCATTATTGCTAACAGTTGGGACAGCTATTCATCCGTATCCTTTTCGACCCATCTTTCTTGATAGATTATCCGGGAATCCCTACGCTCCTTTGGGGAATCCCTTGTGCACGAATTGCACGATCTCGACCT
Source organism: Thermobia domestica (assembly GCF_964235325.1). Classification (NCBI taxonomy): domain Eukaryota; kingdom Metazoa; phylum Arthropoda; class Insecta; order Zygentoma; family Lepismatidae; genus Thermobia; species Thermobia domestica. Next base: position 338,711,230 of record NC_137455.1, on the reverse strand, counting down.
AAGCATTTTTGAATACAGCACCTTCGGTGTCTTTGACGTGACCATGCCGCATTAGCTCTATCATTCACCATAGTCGAGCTATAGAGCTTTGAATGTCATTTTCCCACGCTTTCAGCACCTTGTAGCTCCGAAATTATGTACGTTGGACAAAAGTTTATTTGAACTTTCTTTCTTGTTTCCGTGTCAGGAATCATGCCTTAAATTTCGTAACATAGTCACGCGGTCACCCTGTATATATATATATACAAAGTGTAAAGATTGCTATTGTGATAATTTTCCCTCAAAGACTTAGTTTAGGCATGGACAATATACATGAGTAAGACGATAATTGAAAGTAGTTTCTTTGGAGAGATATAGACAACGAAAAGTTTGCATATTTCGTTGCTACTTGTGTTTGTGGTAACACCGTGATTTATATGTTATTCTTATGATAATTACACTGTTGTATTAAACTTAAACACAAAATAAATAAAGTAACAAAATATTACAAAGTCGGTGCAAATGGATGTAAACCCGAGTGCTGCTCCTAGAGGTCTCCCACACGCGCATAGGGAGCAAGACATAGTATAGCGTAACGTCAGTGTGACTATAGTGCCAAATAGATAATCTTCCCCAACACAAAGCAGCTGAATGAAAGGGGTGAGATAGTATATGCCAGTTAGAGAATTGTTACGATGTATGGTGGTGATGTTACTCACAGCAAGATGGCCCCGACACACCATTTTGGAGACTTAAAAAGCTGAGAAGAATTGTTGCCTGAATGGGATTGGAAGACGAAGTGTGACTAGTGTAGTCCAGGAGCTTGGTATTGCCCAGAGTATTGTTTCACGTGAATGAGGAGAAATTTGAACCACAGGCAACAAGAAATGCTGTGTAAAGCGGAGGTGATGTTGGAGACAGGAGAAAATTGTGAACGCTACATTCTGAAAAGCCAAGAAGGGCCCAAGAGGACCGAAAAGTCGTCAAATCTCACCCTGCACAGTGGCACGCTGACTGCATGGATGTGGTATATATGCTCGATGGTCATTACGTTGGATTCTATTGACCTCAGAACAGCGCCGGAACTGTTTCCGGTAGTGCCAGGAATATCTTGACTGGACCGACGAGGAGTTGGGTCATGTTCTATTCTCTGATGAGACCAGATTCAGTGTGAGTAGTGATTCTGAACATACTCTCATCTGGCGAGAGGTGCGAACACGCAATTAACCCAGAAACATTGCATAAAGTAAACTATTTCATGGCCAGGTGTTCTGTGCGAGGAAGCATAATATTGCATGGGCACACCGACCTCCATTTTTTAATTTTTATCAGGATTCAATCCTTTGTTTTAGTAATGTTGAATGATTCCAATCGAATTTCTAGGTTTTGAAATTTGATTTCTGCAAAATTTGCTCTTCTCTGTATTGAATCCTTTGGTACTGGAAGTTGAATAATTCTGAGGTCCCATATGATTCTCCGATGGAATTGCTTCTTTCATCGAAAGTAGAGATGCAAAAAAGCCAGCTTTTTTGAATCGATGTTTTTTTTTTCACATAAAAAGCCGACTTTTTTGGGAAAAAAAACGAGAATTTTGGAAATTTTGGCTTTTTTCATTTTCATGATTTTTCTATCTAAATAGCTTTCTTATTGTATATTCTATAGTTAGATAAGAATTCCATGACCTAAATGCCATATTTCGCTCTGTAATTCACCATCAAGATGGATGGAGCACATGTTTTTCGAATTAAAGCTAAAATGAAGAATGTAGTATTTGAGGGCAATTTTACATGCTATTTAACTTTATTTTAACTTTTGAGTTATCGACATTTTTTTCTTCTCTAGATCATTTTAGTTTGTCGTCCGTGTTTCATTTCTAAGAGCTTAGTACTCTAGCTTCTAGCACAAAAGTTAAACTTACGTTTTTCTATATATCCGTCAAACCATACTTCCACATTTCTGTTATACTGTAGTTGTGCAATGATTTAGCAATAATTTTCCGGATACGACCTTGAATACCAATTTATACAAATAATCAGTAGCGGATTTAGAAAAGTACTTTGGGAAGGGTTTCTCTGATTGTTTCGTTTTCTAAAAAGTCCTAATTTTATTTGGGAGGTGCTTGAAGTTTATGAGTACAGGCATAATAATATTTCGTTTCGTTTATATGTTTAGCAATAATCTTCCGGACACAACCTTGAAGATCATTTTATACTGAGAATCAGTGGCGAATTTAGAAAAGTATTTTGGGAGAGGTTTTTCTAAACATTCGTAATTTTTATTTGACCGGAGCTTAAAAAGTTTATGAGTAAAGGCATAACTAATAGATATTTCGTTCGTTTTAGACATTCGGCAACTTTGGGGAACAGACTTCAGTTCGAAAGACCGACCCCCTAACCTTCGCAAAACCGTTACTGCTGGTAATTAATAATAATAACAATTTAAAAACAATAAGAAAGGAAGTCGGCCAACTCCTACACTCCTAGTCGGCCAGTACACGCACTATTTCTACATTCACAGATGGAATGAAGAAAAGCTTTGTCAGAATGGTCGAATGCTGGGTTGAATCCCGGACTTCCCGATAGAAGCGCAAAAGCTAACCACTCAGTCATGTTTGTTGTGCAGTTGTATTTAGTTTAAATATATTTCGTAGTTCTTTTTTTTTTAGGTAGGGGGAGAGTTCCGTAATGATATGTAGAATCCCTCTTGTTAGAAATTCAGAAAACTTGAGGATTGGGTAAACCGTGGTGGTGGTTATATAAAACTTAACTGTAGAATTTCAAGAATATACAGAACCAAAAGCTCTAGATTTTCAGCCTTTAAGTGTATCATATAAATCTAAGTATTTCTCTTATGTTTTATTTTAATTTTAATTTGTTTTAAAAAGAGGGTATGGAATATTTTGGAGTAAAAATACTACATACAATTTTGCTAGTTATTTGTATATTTTTTAAAAAGAAGTTTTTAGATTTAGGGTTGGCTCGTTTACACCAGCTGTTTTTTTTATATAACAGGTTTAAACCAAAAAATAAAATGAACAAAAATGTGAACTTCATGGTGACGTTTCCACATGTCAAACAATCTGCATTATTCTTATTTCCTTTTCACCTTTTAATCAAGGTGTCCCATGTTCAATTCTTGGTCGAACCACAAGCCTTCTTTCATGTGTAAACCAAGTAGCGGTTCGTCTGTCACTTTAAGCGAAAGTCTTCTCCTTGATAACCTTGGTATTATGTAAGGATGTTAAGCCTAAATATACGAAACGAAACCAAATTATATATTTCTGCATGCCTGTTGTTTTATAAAAAAGCCAAGGTTGCTTAAATATATTGATAGAAATTGGCAAAATTTATCGATTGCCTACGTAGCTTTCAACATTAGCTTGGATTGGACTTTCAATGATATCTACATACTAAATTTTTAATTTAATACCTCAGTTTTAGCGTACTGATATTGATACGTTGACCTTTAAATTTTACATGGAAAGCAATAACAAGATTTTCCCGTTATTGTTTTACATTTAAAATAATGACGGGATTTTTCCGATGGCTAGGGTGGAAGTTTCTCAATTTAAGAAATTTACTGACCGGACTTCTTTAAGTTTATGTGACCCCTTCCAGCATAATCCCGTTGTTGCATGATAACACCAAGGCGAAAAAAACTTATTTCTGTCAATATGTAATATAAATACATAAAGCAAAATATCTAAATCAGAAAACCTGGTTTAAACCCAAAGAACCTGGTTTAAACTCCCCCCCCCAAAAAAAACGGTTTTTGGCATTTTCAGAAACAATCGTGGTTCTTGCCAACTCTGCTTCCTTTTGTATATAGGAGGTTTAAAAAAAATATTATATAAAAAATACATTGGTTAATCCTTTGGAATTCATAATGTAAAAATGTTGAAGTAAAATATCTTTTCGAAATTCAGTTTATTTTCGAGGTTTTATATTATTATCGGCATCAACCACTAATTAAATGACTTTTTGTGTTATACAGAAGCAAAACAAAGTCTGCTTTATCAATCTAAAGCAGAATTTTGAAAAAAGCCCAAACTTTCTCACGCAAAAAAGCGTAGCAGAAAAAACCGAGTTTTTTTTTCAAAAAAGCCGGTTTTTTTCGAGCCCTTGCATCTCTAACCGAAAGTAATCAAAGTAGTTTTATCAGTTGAAGAGTTATTCCAAAGTGTTTTTTTTTTCGGTGAGAAAGAAAATGGGAATTATTATAAACCTAAGAATGGAAGCATACAAGGAGATATTACCATATCTAGAGACATGTACAGAAGATTCGTTTTTACCTGAAAAGGGTAATATCTAAGTGCGAAATCATAACAGATGAACTGGAAAGAAGTATTTCTCTTATTTGGACTAACATTTCTCTGATTGGCTAAGGAACGTCACGTGTCCTATCACGTGGTATGACGTCATATGTGTCAATGCCATCTTGATCTTGGCAGAGGTACTTCGATCCAAATCTAAAGTTTGGGAGTTGTGCATAGAACCACCATATTTAATTTTGAAAATTGTCAAATTTAAAAATTCGGCCCAGCATATGGTCCCAGCACATCTACAATATAACCAATCGTAGTACAAATAATAAATGCCCTGCACATAGGCAACTTTCTTGTGCAAAGTATGATTTATTTGATACTCAACAATAACACTATTACATCTGACAGTATTCGTGCTGGCCAAAACGTATACGGTGTAACGTGGTTTGCCTAGTTTACAAGCGAAACTGTAGCTTTCCGGCCGCAGGTACCGAAGCATGGTAAAAATATATTATACGTGGGTTGGTGTTGCTTTTTGCTGGGAAATAGAAGATGGTCACTTAAGCATAAAGCAAAACGATATGAATTCGAATATTTTCGACGTTCTTTTCGCGAGAAATTTGAAGGGCGAAATACATTGTTTCTTGTTTCCTGTTTGAGGAGAGTATATTCATATATTGTTTTACCCTCGTAACTTGTGATACTGGGTTATGAACAATTTTTGATTTTCGAATTTTCAACAATAACTTCAAAACTTAAAAGAATTTTAAATTGATTTTGTGGCCAAAGTTGTTCTTGAACATCAGGTATCTTTCGTGTAAATATCACAGTAACCCGTGTAAGGGATACTTTTCACCCCCTTATCCGGTTATGCCTTTACAGTGGTATATATTCGAACCTTAGAGAACTTTTATTCACTATTCTTTTTTGAAAATTCTTACACTTAAGGGGTAGTCTTACATACCCCTCGCAAAATTGAAGAGAACAACATCCTTGTACCCATGTGTTATGAAAGGAAATGGATAATTATACTCACTCATATGACTATCTAAGATAATAAACTCTCATCAAAAAGGATAAAATAGGTGAAAACCGTCTGAACTTTTTATTTTTGGCATTTTTTACTCATGAAAGGGACGAGATGAACCATTCAAACTTGTATAGTCCTTTGCTATTATACCAAACATTTAAATGTGACAATTTCCAAAATTTAAGGAGTGGTAGTAGAATGTACATCCCTCAAAATTAGAAAAAAGAAAGAAATAAGAAAAAAGAAGTCGTCTTGACGTGTGTTGTGTCACTAAAGAGGCACATAATGATGATCCTTGAGAGAGTGTATAAACTTTCTGAGTTTCTGATTCTTTTCATACATCTTTCATATGTGTACCTGTAATACTTTACAAAATATTGATTTTTTTTCAAAACGAATGAATCATTTACGCTAACTCTATAAAATAAGAACAAAGCAAGTATTACTTTTCCTTTGAAGTCTTCTATTTATTAGAACTTGTTACTATTAGTACTCATTGGAATTGAAAAAATAAGTAGTTGTCGCAACCGTATAATAAACAGTATAATAAAGGAAGGACAAAACAAGTAATTTTTCTGCCATTTTAGTTCTTAAAATGTATTCGAAAATACAGTAAGTACCAGCAACTACAAAAGAAGTCTCGTGTATTTCGAATTCACATTATTCTATCATAGACACAATTTCTTGATACTGTATTGCATATCTTTTCTAATATAGATAGATAGATGCACGGTGAAGATCCTCAGATTTTCATGTTAGGCACAACTGTTGCCGGTTCTTTGATAACCGTTCTTGATTGCTGGTAAGCTCTTAGACAGTGCAGGGATCGAAATAATGTCCTATCGTAGTTTATTCTTGCCTCTATAGAACAAAAGTGTTTCGATGCTAGGGTAGAAGCTTCTCTAGTGTCAATAAATCTCCCGACACAACATATAAACATTTTCAAAACAAGGTGTTCGGACATTTATATAAAGTAGCATGGAGGGCAAATTCTTCAAAGGTTTAATTTTGAAGATAACATCATAAGAGATATTGAAATTCCACAAAAAAATGCAGTCATTTGAATCCATTATTACTCTCATAACAGCCGTTCCAAACATAATGAGATCTGAACAATTTGAACAGATTGATTTGATTCCACATATTAACTGCACACAAGACTTTTAGAATAGTGTTAAAACCAAAAATTACGGGCACTTTAAAATAATATTTCCTCTCTTGTATAAAATCATTTGGTACAGTGCAGCGTTTGAGCTTGTATTTTCTACAGTCACCTTGATGAAAACCAAAACATGTATAAAATAAACACTACACGTCAAGAGACTGTTTTCAAATTCCAAGTGTAACGCGTTTCCTGTTAAAAGTTCAATGAGAAAGAGGGTAAACTTTGATATGTAGGACAGTTAAAAAAATGAGAACCGGAAGGAAAATAATTAAACAAGTAGCAGGAACAATAAAAATGAAATTGTAAAGAGGTATTATAGTAACCAGAGATCTTCTTTGTTCCTGTCGCCACGGCATGGTGTGTCCTCAGATTTCAAATCGAGGAGAAGTTACTCAAGATAAAGCCAAATAAGCATTCTGGGACAGACGATAAGGAGTGGTTCTCCAGCTTGGGGGGTTTCGGCGTGAGGCTAACAACCTCATCCTGTAAAAAAGAGCACATGTTCAGAAGCATTCACAAAAGTCTCGGATCCGGATTGATAACTTAGCACGACCTGAACAAAAGGACATGATCTTGTAGAAATGGGAATACAAAGTAGAAACTGGATCCAGTTGGCTAAGGATAGGAGTCAGTGGTGAGCTTTTGTGAACGCGGCATTAAACCCTCGGGTTCCATAGGCCATAGGGTTAGTTAGTTAATAAAGCCTTTATTTTTCTCTAAGATAAAGAGTGTCTGGTTTTTCGTTTAGAATGAAATATGCATGTACAATTTAGTGCAGTGGATTGAAACATTATCTTGAATTTTTTTCTGGTTCATTTATGACAATATCTTGGTACAAATAACGCCTATTTGTGACGTAAGGTCCGCAGTTTGTATATTTATATAACCAAGGTTACTGATTTATCAAAATACAACTAAACACTGCATTATGATATTACCTTTTTTATTGTAGTACGTAACAGTTAAACATTTACACACTTTTCTTTAATTGTACATACAGTTGTCATGAGATGGATTCTTCGTTTATATATTATTTATTTTCATTGCTATAACACCTAAACTCACATCGTCAAAACAATATTATTACAAAATATTATCGCATAACAATAGAAAAGAAATTACTTCTATTTCTCTTTTCATATTCTTCTTCTTCTTTCTTTTTTTGAACAGTTTGTGCATATTTTAAAAGTACATTTTGCCCATAAATACAAATAAAGATGTTAAAAAATAGAAGTATCGTTGTATGTGGCGCCTGGACAATATGACCTATTTAAAAAAATAAAAAAGAGAAGTCCTGGACTTTTACATACTAATTACTTAAGTTTCTAAATGGCCCTCGTATATACATAAAAATTACAATTCATATAATCATATATCATATTTATTTTTATATCAATATTATGTTCATATTTTATCTTAATTCTCTTAATTAATTTCATTTCAAATATTTATACACCTCAACGTCGATAACAGAAGGTACATTCAGATGATGGCAAAATTGTTTAATTTTAGGTCCTTTTGAGGCCATTGATATGCATTATAAGTTGAAGGTTAACAAAATTTATGTTATTTTATCGGGCAAAACTAAGAAGATTGTAAAAAGGATATCATTATGACATTTACATAATTGCTCTTTTAAACAAGAAAGGATCACCAGAACAAAACAAGATAATCAACATCAAAACAAGAACTAACACAAGTAAAGAAATTATCATATTACGAATAAATTCAAATATTATATATCATTCATGTTAACTTTGCTCGCAATGTCAGAGGGAACTAATGTTTTAACTAATTGCATCCATTTATTTTTAGTATACTTTGAAGGACGCCATAACTTAAGTACATCAATATTGCGTATACCCAAAATTCGAAAACTTGAAGACTAATTTGTTTCAAAACGAAATGTGTTACGATTATTCGTATTATCTTCATAGAATTCAAATAAAGTACAAATAACAAACGAAATCATAACGGTATTTACAGTGAAATAAAGCAAGGATCAGTTAAATATATTCTTTCGGACGCAGCAACATTAGCTTAGGTTACAATGACCAACGAATTCGTTTAAGTCGCATTGAAAGTCATAAACCAGAATACAGTCTTGCGCTTTATTTATTTCTACAGTTCTTTGTTTCTTATTTTGACAATTTTTGCCATCTATGAATTTTTTATGAAATCCAATTCGAGTGAAATTATATCTAATGATTACATGCTTAAGTATAGTAAGATTACTATTACTGTTGATACAAAAATTAGGTTTGGTTACATCACCGTTAAAATTAGGTTCTGTTCTCATCCGTTTTATTGCTGGCGAAATGTCGTGTCTGTTAACAGGGCTGTGCTTATTCTTTCCACGATATTCACGTAATCTGTCCTACCACGGTTTCAGTTCCATGAAATCTTCTTCTGATCATTTGATGTGTCATTGTCCTTCTTCTTAGAAGTAGCCGCATCGCTGTCAAACGGATAATTTTTGTCTGACTTCTTTCCTCTTCTGTCAACCCATCCTTCTCTTCTGAGCAGGATCGTTTTGACTTCCACTTCTGTACCTCGTCCTCTTTTCCCGGAACTTATCTCTCCACTTGCGATCCTGTTCATCATCGCTGCTTCCCATGGTTAACCTCGAAACATTATCAGAAATAAGTTCTTTACAAAACACGAACAGAAGCAAAGCACTGTGAGTCACTGTTTGTCTGTGAACTATCATTGGATGGAAAATTGGGACTAATTCTGGAATCATGCTGATTGTCTTGGAAACAACCATCGTTCTCCGCATTCTCGTTGTTTTGATCCATAGCATTCTGCTCTGTATGCTCATTAACTTTAGTTTCTACAACTTTTACGGAATTTTCGTGTAAAGGCTGCTTCAATATCTGCGCAACTTCTTGTGCTAATGGCGGGTTTGTTTGCTCCATCAGTGACAGATTCACTCACTCCCATTAACACTCATTTTAATATTTCTGAAAGTTTTTCTTATACTCCTTAATAACATATATTCCGTTTTTGATGTATTTAATAAAATTATTACGTAAAATTAAAATCAATCTGCAATTCTCGAACTAATTATCTAGGAGACTGGTCACTTATCTTCACACAAATGTACGTACGTCCTGAGACGGCAAACCACCAATTTATATATGACGATATCCTGATACAGATAACGCCTGTTTGTGACGTAAGGTCCCCGGTTTGTATATTTATATAACCAAGGTTACTGATTTATCAAAATACATCTAAACACTGCATTATGATATTACCTTTTTACTGTAGTACGTAACAGTTAAACATTTACACACTTTTTTTTAAATTGTATACACATACAGTTGTCACGAGATGAATCCTTCGTTTATATATTATTTATTGTCGTTGCTGTAACACCTAAACTCACATCGTCAAAACACTATCATAACAAAATATTATCGCATAACAATAGAAAAGTAATTACTTCTATTTCTCTCTTCATATTCCTCTTCTTCCTTTTCTTGAACAGCTTGTGCATATTTTAAAAGTATATTTTCCCACAAATACAAATAAAGATGTTTAAAAATACAAGTATCGTTGTACATTAATAGCTCAGAAATTTCATTAGTATGCCTACAGGTTATGTTCAACAATATTCTACTAGCCTAATTTTAAAATTATTTATCAAAATCTACTGAAATTGTAGAGAGTTAGCTACTCATATTTTTGTGATGGCAACGTTGTCGTTACTTGATAAGGATTACGGTACATGTTATCACCTTTATAGTTTTTGTGTTATAACAATTTGTGATAATATTGGTTTATATAAACGGAGAGTATGATGAAAGTCCAAATTTTAAGAATAATACAATCGAATACTACAGGGGAGAAAGGAGGCAAGTCAGTATTTTATAACTACACAATTGCTCAGTTTTCCACTGACTTACCTGCTTCTTTCCTTGTAGCATAACATTTTTTAGTTACTAACGAACCCTTTTCTTGCTGTGGGATTTAGTCCATGCAAACTACACTTTTCAGGCTACATAATTCTGCTGTTGAAATATTTTCGACCATTTCTTGACTTAGTTCCTTTTTCCTTTGTGGTTTTCAATTATTTTCGACACATAATGATTTTAAATTATCCTCTTACAGGAAGTACTTTACGTTGTAACGTTATTTATGATTCATTTTGCTACATACATTGCCCACAATTCGAATCACTAGATAAGTCAACACGACTCAGCACCTTAATTTTTACATCTAATTGCAAAAACTAACAATTGCATACCTTGGAAATTAGGGTCGTCAAATATATAGAACTACTAACTTTTATTCTCAAAATTGCGTGAATAATAATCTTTCTGTTGTCATAGCAACACAAAACAAACAATTATCTCTACTAGCCACTACCATTATATGAATATCAATCTATCTCAACATATATTATACATGTTTTTCTTTTCCTTCATAACATATTGTGCACTTTTAGCACCGTTGCCGAAAATAGCAACAATTAGAAATGAAAGTAATTCACAAATGTCAGATATACAATATGTCAGACATACAATATCGTTGTAACGTTTTATGACTGTATTACAAAATTTAGAAAACGTAAAGGGTTACATTTAACGGTAAAGAATACTGACGTGCATACCGAAATAGCAATCTGAATTGTAAAATTACCATTAGCCTATTTGTTAAGCGTAAAATTTGCAGCTTATTATTCTAATCTGTTGTCTATTGAAGTATTGAGCATCTTTTTTATTTATTTATTCATTCATTTATTTGCACTACTAATTTTTGTATATTATATTTATTGTTCTATTTGTAATAAATATAGGATTCTACATTACATAAACACCTGGTTATAGTTCTGAACCGAATTACGACCTTTGTTAATTATTTCCAGTTCATACGCGCTCTCTAGCGGCCTGTTTTTATTTACATTACGAGTTTAGTTGTTTTTCTGGACTGTTATTCGGAGATCACGAATTCAATCCGTCAAAAATATATATATATAGGGTGTTTAATAAGTAATGGTCATAAATTAAACCGTAGATAGTACACGCCAAAACTAACAAAAAAGTCTTAGTAAACATGTGTCCGCAAACGCTTCGTAACGGAGATAGGGGCTGTCGAAACTGTGAGAAAATGAGGTTTAGAGACGAATATCTCAAAAAGTATGAATTGGACAGAGGGCGGTCCAATGAATGACTATCGAAGTCAGACCTGCGCTATGCAGAAATGCATGGTTGCTAACTCTGCAATGCGCGCGCATGGGATTCCCCAAAGTAACGGAGGGATTCCCGGAAAATTGTCCAAGGAAAGGGAGCTCGAGATGATCATCGAGGGCGAGTCTATCCACCAGTAATTCATAAGTCGTGGTACCAGGTCGAAAGCTCGAAAAGATACAAAATGGCGGACAATGTTTACGTGTCATGTGTGGTTGCATAATAAGCAGGAAATGAGAGAGGCAATCCAAGTGTGGTGATGTACGTTGTAAATGGCTCCAGAACGAATTCCGACAACTAATGCATACATACAAGTGTGGCAGCACTTAGGTAAATCAAACGGTATGCAAGGCACTGATGAAGCATTATGTGCTAAGTAGTTAACGTAACGAATATCCGCAAATTGGATTGCAATGGGAAAAGCATGACAACATTCGAGTATGTGGGAGGCGAATCTGAAACATTCCGCATGTTGAACGTGTAAGTGTATTACAAGAAGCAAAAAAATGATGGACATGTCGTGTTTCTCCATATGAACAAAAAACAGAAATCGTCATGTTGGTAATGTGTACAGTATTAATCATAAGGTAAACAGTAAATACCCAGACGTGTAACTACAGAAGAGATGCATAAGAAATTAACTTACTTCTATCGTTAAAGTAAATGTTGGAAGTGTCGTCCATTCATGCGAATGCATGCTCGTACCCGTCTTCGCAAAGATCCACGTACTCGTGACAACATGTCGGCATCCTGTTGAATATGTCCGCAACATTGTTCCACCCTTTCTCGAAGCTCTTCTAATGTTGCAACAAGAGTAGAATAAACGTGCGATTTCACATGGCCCCAGAGAAAGAAATCTAAAGGATTTAAGTCCGAGGAGCGCGGTGGCCAAGCAATAGGACCCCCACGTCCTATCCACTTTCGTCCGAATTCGGCATGTAAATGTTCTCTGACACGGTTAAAGAAATGTGCTGGCGCTCCGTCATGCATAAACCACAGTCGCTGACGCCTATCGAGAGGTATATTTTCGAGTAGAAGCGGCAAATCGTGTTGGAGAAATCCCAAATATGAGATCCCAGTTAATGCATTAGGAAGAAAGAATGAACCTACGAGCTGATCACCTAAAAGTCCTACCCACACATTTAAGGAAAACCTCTACTGATGTCCTACCTCCACTATTGCATGTGGATTCGCAGGGGTCCATACATGAGAATTGTGAAAATTTGCAATGCCATCCCTGGTGAATTGTGCTTCATCAGTAAATACGACATCATCAGTGAAATGAGGAATTCCAAGTAATTTGTCTGCGAAGCCACTGACAAAACAGCATTCTCGCCGGAAAGTATGTGGGGGTCAGAGGTTGGACACGTTGCAGATGGTATGGGTACAAGTGCTGTTCATGGAGAATGTGCCATACGAGCGCATTGGATACGCGCTCGGCAAGTCCCACACGTCTTGTGGTCGTTCCTGGGTTTTTGTCCACTGCCTGTAGCACGCGTTCTTCTAACGCGTTCTACCAGTGTTTCTTTCGGCCATTCCATTCATTTTCGCGCATCGTTTGTTTTACCTTGGTATTGGTACAGTAAAGGACTACTCTGTACATGTGCATTCGTCTTAGGAATGTGCTCTGAAGTAGTTCACAACATGCATCACCACCTTTATTCGATTGCCTCTCTCATTTCATGCTGGTTATGTAACCGCATTTCCTGCAATGCAACCACATACGGCACGTAAACATTGTCCGCCATTTTGTGTCTTTTCGAGCTTTCGACTTGGTACCACGACTTAGAATTACTGGTGGATAGACTCGCCCTTGATGTTCATCTCGAGCCCCCTTTTCCGTGGACAATTTTCCGGGAATCCCTCCGTTTCTTTGGGGAATCCCATGCGCGCGCATTGCAGAGTTAGCAACCATGCATTTCTGCATAGCGCAGGTCTGACTTTGATAGTCATTCATTGGACCGCCCTCTGTTCGATTCATACGTTTTGAGATGTTCGTCTCCAAACCTCATTTTCCCACACTTTCGACAGCCCCTATCTCCGTTACGAAGCGTTTGCGGACACATGTTTACTAAGACTTTTTTGTTAGTTTTGGCGTGTACTATCTACGGTTTAATTTATGACCATTACTTATTAAACACCCTGTATATATATATACAGGGTGCGGAACTTAAAACCGGCCCGTAAAGTGAACACATAAAATGAAATGTAATGTATTGAATATGACTACCCACCTTCACAGCAGGTGCTGAAAGTGTCCTCCGCCCACTTCAACACACATGTAAGCACGATTGAGGAGATTCATATATAACCTTGTCAGTTCTTGTGTTGTAATGCTATTGGTGACATCCTGGATCCTGGTCTTGAGTTCTTCAATTGTGTGTGGATTTGTTTCGTATACTCTTCCCTTTAACAGCCCCATAAGTAAAAGTGACACGTGGACAAGTCTGGTGACCGAGGAGGCCACAAGCCTTTGCTGATTGTCCTCTCTGGCATTATCACACACTGACACTCACCCGGCTTAACACAACGAGGCCTTTTTCTCAACTGGTTTCGACAAGTTTCACTTGCTGCGGGTGCACGTGACTGCTGCAGGTCACGTAAGTCGACCCGACCTCGACACGCCATCTCTTGGTAGGAAGGTAGATTATTTAAGTGTTGCCAAAAACACAATATACGAGAATATTACGACGGGCCGGTTTTACGTGCCGCACCCTGTATATATATATATGCAGACATCCTGTTTGTTTTCCGAGTAGTAGTCCAGACAGAGGTACAGTGTGCCACAAATTCAAGAAGGTCCCAAAAACGTTTAATCTTCAGCGAGGTTATGTGAATCTTTCTATTTGATTGACACCAACTGTAAGAATGGGGATGATGATAAAACTTCAATATTATGAAAAAAGAAAATAATATTCAAGAAATTTATATTTTTTTTAACTTGAGGAAAGAAGGAATTATTCTCTGTTTCTCGATTGATTTTAAATCAAAGTAGTGAGAATGATAACAAAGCCTCAAAATGTATATAATGCTATATTTCATGAAAATTTAACATTTTTCGGAAGAATATCTGCGACATATTTCTTAATCTGAAAGGGACGGAGATTGATTCGTACCAGATTAGAGAACTAAATTCACCGTTCAATCTTTACTTACTTTACTCCCAAGCATAAGGATTACGGAAAAGAGTCAGACAATATTATTATTATTATTATTATTATTAGTAGTAGTAGTAGTAGTAGTAGTAGTAGTAGTAAGTATTCTGCCTTTTTGGCCGGTCCTGCTGCTAACGATGTTTTTTTAATATATTTTTTTCTTTTCTTGTTAATTTTCAGATTGGGCCTGGAAGTGTTTCTCGATTTTCAGCTTTCTCTTTTAACTTCTACTATTTTCTTCTATTTTTCAAATCATCAATCACTTATGTTCTTCTTTATATTCCTCGCATTCCTTCCATCTTTCCTTCTATGGTGGTATGAAGAAGAAAATTCCTTCGCAAAATGTGTCCAATCCAATTGGCTTTTCTATGCATAATGGTGTCTAGAAGCATCCTCTTCTCTCCTATCCGGTTTAAAACATCTTCATTTGTTACTCTCTCTGTCCATTTTATCTTCTCCATCTTCCTCCAATACCACATTTCGAAGCTCTTGAAATATTTCTTCTCTAACGTCTGTAATGTCCAAGTCTCTGAAGCATAAAGTCTAATGCTCCGTATATAGCACTTGGCCAATTTCTTCCTTATTCTAATATTAAGACTGCTAGTTAAAAGTAATTTCTTCCTGCTGAATGTTTCTTTGGCTATGGCAAATCTTGACCTCATCTTTTTGGTGCAGTAAGCGTCTCTCGTCAAAATACTTTCTTGATACTTGAAATGATAGACATCTTCAAGTACTCTTTGTTTTACTCTGACCTGTAAGGGCGCATTTTCATGGTATGTACTCATGACTTTCGATTTTTAGATGTTGATTTCGATTCCATATAGTTTCCCAGTGTCAACCATTGCATAAAAACTTAGTGAATTTTATACAAGTTATCGCGAAACTCTAAACAAAATCAGTGGGAGGGGAAATCATCACTAAGTTATTCTTTACTGATTTTATGTCCAGGTAGGATTAATGGATGAGAATCGTTAAAGAAATGTTTTACATATCACATTAAAATCGAATAATCGTAATGGAAATGATCGAAGAAGATATTTTTTAAATTCGGGGGGAGGGGGTGGGAGGGTGGCGGAGTAATCGATACTAAATGAGAGGATGAAACCAACGCCTTTTTTTGTGGGCCGAGGTGGCTCAGTGGTAGAGCGTTCACATCTGTTGCATGGGGACCCTGGTTCGATCTCAGCTCGCCCCAAGTGAACTTTGTGGTGGACAAACACCGTGTGCGTAAGTTTCCTAGGTGTTCTCCCGTTTCCTTCAATTTTCTTCTTTCCACCATTTCATTCATTTCTTATCATCACCGTCTCCTTTAGCCTAGCCGGCATAAGCGTGGGGCGTAAAACTTACAAGATTTCATTTTCAGTTTCAATGCCTCTTTTTTTTTCTTTTTACAGATTTTTATTCCAAATACGAAGGGTTACGGAAAGAACTGAAAAAAAATAATTATATGTTATCAAAACTGAATGGTTTAAAAACTTATGAGTTCTAAAATAAATCGTGTAATCGAGTACACGAACGTGATAAATACGCTATTTTATTCTTTGTTGATTTTAATCTCCTGCATTGAGGATCGCAGATCCTGAGGAAAAACTACATATTACGTCAAAATTGAACACTTTTTTTTTTTTTTTTTTTTTAACGAAAATTACCTTGAAAAATATTTTTAAGATTGACGTAAAGGGCCGATTAACCTTATGATTTACAGATCTTAACTTCAAATTGAGGGGATATTCACACTATCATAAAGAAAATATACACTGTGGTAATCGAAAAAAAAATGTTTACCTGGTTTATATCCCTGTTTTATTGTTGGGTATGTGCTTATGTAAAGTTGAAACATGAGGTTGATTTTACCTTCTTTTTTCCCCCTTTTCCTTGGATTATAATCCCAAGCAGTAAGAGATTATTTTGGGAAATAGAAGGAAAACGTAAACCAAGTTTCATCAAAATCTGAGAATAATCGAGGAAAAGACGGACGGAGTAATATACAAATTCCAGTCATCTAATGGTAGAAGCTTTACTGGCACTCGCTTCAATTATTGAAAACAATATCATTTTAAGCCCACATACCGTATGATTTTGTAACAACGCGAACACCAAATGTACGTTTTAGTTTGCGATAATCGGTATAGCATTTACAATTGCTTGTTCCAGCTTTTGCTTTATGTTGCAATCCGCAAAATCTTACGGACTAATGCAGAATATTCCCAATAGCCTACATTTTGGAGTTATAATTTTTTTCTCTCTATTTCATCGCAAATTACGCATAAGAATTAAGTTTCGAAGAAAAGCCTCGAAAGAACTGCAATGGTTCATATTCCACTCTAAAGCTATTACGCTTACTCCTGACAAAGGACAGAACTACAAATTAATGAATTTATCAAATACTGGTTCACAGGTAAAGAATTAAGGGACTTTTTGTTCAAAGTGATCATACATTGTGTTTGAGTAAAATTGTTTTTCTGGGATAAGACATGCAATATTAAGATACTATAATGAATGACCAGAAAATCTCATTGAACTTTCAGTCCTTCCTACTGGTCTAGTGGCTAGCAGTCACACCTTTCGTGAATGGGATCCCGGACTAAATTCCTGGTGGAAAATCCTTCAAATTTGAAACCTTTAAGGTGGTTCGGATTCCCACTTAAACTGTAAATGAAGGGCAAGGTGGCTCTGTTGTAGAGCACTCATCTCTAGTATGTGGGGTCCTTGGTTCGAAAACTTTCAAGTATGTTTCTAGTGTACAACATCGTACCCGTTCGGAGTACTTCCGTTTCCTTCCACATCTCATTCCACTGATTCTACCATCATCATTCACTTTCTTTAGTCATCCCTCTCCTATAGCCTAAAGAGTATAATCATAAGACGCTTAATTGAAAGATTTCATTTTAAAACTGTAAGTCAATGTCTCAAACTCTCTCTCGGTGCTCAAAAGGCATGATAAACTAAAAAAATAATATCGAAACTTTCAAATATTATTATCTTGTACAGAATAATAAAAATTAATGATAATAACAAAAAGGTCTGATCCTGCTTTATATCTGAATGTTCAGTGTCCCATAAACTTTGTGCATTGTTTCAGGTTTCAGTTTTCGGTGAGGTCTTGGTTCATAAGTTTTAATTGATTCGCAGGATCCTGAGCCATCTGAAGATCTAATTCAGTTAAGAGACAGCGAACACAGGTCAAAAGTTTGTCTCTTACATTATGAAATTCCATTTCGATTCAGTGCTCATTCATCTGTAGTTCCATCAATGAGAGGGCTGGCGAGCAATTTCCTTCCTGAGTTAAAGATTTTGTTTAATAAATAGTACCTAGGTATAATAAAGTGCTAATTGAAAAAAATGTCAAACTCCACTTATATCGGTGGAGAATCTCGTTCCTCATTCATATACATAAGCAGAACTCTTTTGGGATTTTCAGATTTTTAAGGTAAAGTTTAACAGTTATTGCATTGTCATTATTTATCCTAGGATCTTGATTCGTACCTCATATCCTAGCAACCTTTGAAACGGTACCATTCATATGTCTGTATCGTTTGCCTGAAAAGGGAAATTGTAGGAAAATGGGGATCTTTTGGAAAAAGATTCTTTTTCAAAAGTTTAAGCTGCTCTGGACCGGCCCTGTGTTAACATACAGGTCTCAAAATCACTTGAAAAGTACTAAGTGGTGTACACAAAGCGTGTGCAAAATATCAAACAGATAAACTTGAAAACTATGGGGGGGGAGTATTTACCAATATGCGATCAATATCCCAAAAATAACCCAAAAGTCTTCAATAATAATAGGATGTAATGTGAAAATTTCCAACAAATTACTATTTATCGTAAGTTTTTTGGTTCGTACTTTATTCTCTTTTTAATAAAGTAACCTTCCAAATGGTACCATTCACATGAAGAATGAAATAAAATCTTTGAGTTTTACGTCCCACGATTATGCCGGTTACGCTAAAGGAGACGGTGATTATGAGAAATAAATAAAATGGTGGAATGAAGAAACTGGGAAGAAACGGAAGAACCCGGAGAAAACCCACGAACACGTAGTTTGTCCACCACAAAGTCCACACGGTGTGAGCTGTTATCGAACCAGGGACCCCAAGCGCCGGAGGTGAACGCTCTACCACTGAGCCACCAGTGTGTTACAGTTGTGTATTCTAAGATTTTGCCAATGGGAAGCAAAATTATCCACCGATAGGAGTTCCACGTTTTATTTTTTTGTATATTTGTATACGAGGTATTAAAAGCATTTGTTTCTTAAACTCAGCGGGGTTGCCTTCTCCTGTTCTTCGAAAAAAGACATTCCTATGGTTTTTTGAGCTATCCAAATGAAATAGATGAAAAGTATTCAAAATAAAACTTTTGAATTAGGCAATTTCTAGTGTGAGCTATTTTGTGCTATTAAATAGAATTAGTATATACGAAGTAATAAAAGTTGTTATGATATTGGAACATAAGGAATGTTAAATGAAAATTTATTCTATTGGCATTAAACCTGGCATGATTGTATAAAACTTATTTTGAATATAATCATTTTGTGGATGTTGAAAAGTATTCTTTCAAAAGGTCGTTAATAAGAAATCTCCGGTATCGTCATTTTAGAAGCTACATTTTAGGAAAATATATAATTTACTTTAAAGAAAAACTGTATCGCAAATAAAATAAGTAAAGCTTAGTGTTTTTACTGTCTTTTTTGCAGTGTTCCCTGTCATCTGTTAAATTATTAGGAATACTGATATTTGCGTATTTTATACGTATAGGCTAGTTATATAATATTGACGTTATATATTTTATGAATATGTTATTAGTTTGTTTGTTATATACGAGGAGCGTTCAATAAATTATCTATCTAGACAACAAGGGAGGGGCGAAGCATAATGACACGCACGCTAAGGCCATTGTGGGGGAAACCCGCTGCGTAATTTGAAGTTAGTCGGAGCAATACAGTGACCTTAAGCAGAGAGTTTGTGTTAACGCCGCGCAGCTAATGTTTGTGTGACGCCGCAAGCAATGGATTTGAAGAAGTCGGAGCACAGCTCGGTCATCAAGTGTCTGAGTAAAGAACAGAAGGAACCAAAGAAGATCCACGAGCGACTGATGAAAGTGTACCAGGATGCATCACCGTCAAAATTCAAGGTCAAATACTGATCAAAGCAATTCAAGTGGGGGCGGGAGTCCATTGAAGATGACCCCGCTCCGGGTGACCCGCGGATGCAATCACCATGTAAATGTGCCGCAAAGTTGAGGACATTGTCTTGCAGAATTGCCGTATGAAGGTCGCCGAGATTACAGCAGCAAGTGGCATTTCCAAAGGATTCATCCTGACGATTCTGCATGACCTCTTCGGTATGTTAAAGGTCTGTACTGGTTGGCTCCGCAGAATGCTCACGCCTGCACAGAAGCAGTTCCTGATGCAGCTGTTCCAAAACTTATTGGATTTCTTTGAAGAGGACCAGGACAAATTCCTGACTCAACTGGTGACAGGGGACAAAACCTGCATCCACCATTGGGATCCTGAGAGCAAGCAGGAGTACATGCAGTGAAAACATTACGATCCCCGCCCCCGAACAAGTTCCATATATAGACTTCTGCGGGGAGTATCACGGCGACCATCTTCTGGGATTCTGAGGGACTTCCATGGTAGAGTGCATGCCTCACAAGACGACAATCACCGGTGATGTGTATGCTGCCTCCCTGTATCGTTTGAGAGATGCCATTGCAGAATAACGTCCGGGAAGTTAGCCAACAGGATCCTCTTGTTTCACGACAACGCGGCAGTGCACACGGCTTGGAAGGTTCAGGCTGCCATTGCTGACTGTGGTTTCCAAGTGTTGAATTATTCTCCCTACAGTCTAGACATGGCCCCTAGTACTTATTTTTCGAGACCTGAAGATACATCTGTGGGGACAACGTTTTTCGTTGAAGAACGACGTCCAACAGGTTTCCCAGTGGTTTGCAGACCGTGACAAAGACTATCTTTTCTCTGGAATTTCTTCGCTGCCACAAAGTGGCGACGATGCATAGACCTCCATGGGGACTACATTGAAAAATAGTGATGACCAGGTGATCTTAGCTGCATTACTGCCTGTCTAGGTAGACAACTTATTGGACGTAACACTTGTCCGTGAAGTTCGTATAGTACGTTTAAATAGGAGTTACCAAGATTACCAGACATTGTTCGTATTATGAGGAAAACACATTTAGCTTATAAAAACGGAGAGGCGACATTTAATAGGATTCTGTGCCTGGTACAAGATTTTCTGTACGAAGCCACATACAGGTTTGTTGCTTAACCACGACCAATTTATATAGCCGCAAATAGACGGAAGTCATGTGCATCCTCCGTCCACAGGTGCAGGATAGAGAAAATCATTGATAAACATTGTCTCATTGTGTATGGACATTGCACAGACTCCTTTCTTGCTTGCGATCCAGATTTTTCTTTCTTTCTGGAAATAAACATACGGGGATTTGAGTACGTAGCAGTATTTCGAAAATCTATACGGAATATGTGTACAACGATAACTAGTACGTATGCACCATTTGGGTTTACTTGGCTCCAACATAGTACAGAAAATCTGCACCACAAGACAGATTGCAGTTTTCATGCTGTGAGGAAAGCCATGAAAGCAATCTGTAGCCGAAAGCTACGGATTTTCCTTCTAAATGTGCTTGATTGCAGAGAAGGGTTGTTTTATTTAAAACAAAATCTTTGAAAAAATTATTAAAACTTGTTTTAAACATTTGAGTTTGTTTAAAACAAATTTTATATATATTTTAAACATTTTGCTTTAAACACGTGTAGTTTTTAAGACTTGTTTTAAACATATGTTTATTTTATATTTTATTTTATTTTTGTAAAAAATCTGCCAGAGAAAGAAAATGGTCAAAAAGTGCTTCCAGGCCCGTAGCCAGGGAGGGGCTAGAGAGGGCACCGTCCCCTCTAAATTATTTTTTGCCCCCGATAAACGAAACACTGAAGAGAATTTTCAAACTGACACAAAACGAGTGAAATTCTTGCTATTATAATTACCAAATTAAATTCAACTTTGTGAATTCTACCCACTTATGTGTAAAATTATGTATCTTTGCTAGATGCACCAAACATCTTCAACTGCCTTTACCCATTTCAAGAATTTGAAATCATGTCATGCTATTGCATCCACGATAAGCATCAAAGAATATCAGGTGTACTTCCAAACAACAGTATCATAGACCACAATGTTAGTTGTGAATATAAATTAACTGTAACATCTCTCTTATTTTGGAAGGTACAAACGTTCAATAAAACATATTGATGTAATGCTTTGTATTGATGTAATCTAAAGTTGCTGTAATATAATTTGGTTCTAATATTTAAAAAATACATACTTCAATTTTAATTAATATGAAAGAAAGTACCTCGCAAAGAGTTCGTATTAAGCACACAAAAATGAAACAAAAAATTACGTTCGATTATACATATATAATAATATTCTCTTTTAAGTTTTTCTATTAATACATGCAAGTGCTTTGGTCTCAGTATTTTTATCTCATCATTCTTAGGAGTTAATACAAACAAAAAGCTGCAGTAAAGGCTTACCAGAAATTAATATGTAAAACAATACTACAAAATAACCTTTACCACTGGTCTGGTCTAGGAATAGAGCGCGCGTGTTTGAATGTGATCTCGGGGTTTGATACCCGTGGAATTCTTGAAATCAAGAGCAATGTGGTGGTTCGTATTCCACTTTAAACTGCAAGCTTCGCGTTTTTATTGCCTCGGTACTGAAAAAAAGATGCTAAATTTTAACAAACAAACAAACAAGTTGGCGTTCCACAAATGAGAATATGAAGAAAAATAGTGTATTTTTTTTTAATTTTTGAGATAGAAACATAAATCAATTTTAATGAACATATAATGATGCCATCATACAATAAAAGTTAATTGGAGTGTTTTGTTGTGTCAAAAAGTATATGTCAAAATATTCTGTTTATAATATTTTGTTTTCTGCAAATGGAACAATTCTTATTAATGGGAGTTGTGCTCAATCTAACATTCAGTTAGTTAGCTTTTGTTTGATATAAATGCGACGTACAATGACGTTCCTCATCTATGTTTACCATAGCACTATATTGCCCCAAGCACCTCAATTGTATTGCATAGCATTTTTTTCTTAATCTTTGTATCATGGTGGAAAGACTACAAGGTGGATGCAATGCAGTGCTACATTCTTGTCGCTCTGGCGCATGACGTCATCTTGGTCGCAGAAGTGGCCAGCGAGTCAGATGAACTTTTAACAAGCGCTTTCTGGCTAGTACCTTACACGCAAACTTCTCTTCTATTTATAGTGATCTTCAACGAAATAAAAATTTTAGTACAAACAATAATTATATAAACGTAATGTAATCAATGCTTAAGCTAAGTGAATTCAAAGGAAGATATTTACGATAGCAAAAGAAACAGCAATATCAGTTCATATTAAACAACTTTGAAGCTTGAACAAGCCAATATTACTCACTACATTTTCTGCTTTTTCTTTCTTTCTTTCTTTTCTTTTTTAAACATCTGAAGTAATACACTCGAGTATGTATAGGCCTGAATAATCTATAACACAGTGTGTCGTTAATGCATTTCATTATTATATATTTATGTATGCTCAAGTATATTTTCGTAACACATTGATCGGTTTTGATTTACTATTATTACTATTTTGCTTGAAAGAGAATTCTTTACTGATGACCCCATATAAATTTTGAGAATATCTCAAGGGAGAATTCATGGTTTTCGTAAACAGAAATGCACGTACGTATATTTTCGTTATTTTCGGACAGTTTTTTAAAGAGGTTGCTTCCACGTAAGTTTCGTCAGAATTTCAGGGGAGGTTAAAAACTTTATTGAGCAGGGACGCACGTATTTAATATTTTAAATATTAATATTTAATATTTTTTTTGATTTATAAAAAAATCATCTTATTTGAAATCGCTGATCGCTTATTTATAGAATTTGTATTTAAACAAAAGGTTTGGTGAAACTGACAGTTCTTTGAATATTAGTGTAAAAATTTACGCCATAACAAACTGTATTATTAAACATTTGTACGGAATAAAACGTTACATATACTATTGTGTTCTAAAAATATATAGAAATAAATATGTATATACAAAGCACCTCAAGCAAAGAAATTGCGACTTGACTATTTAAAGCAAGAAACAAAGTACTAGGGGTAGGTGAAGACGATGTAGGGGTGTTACAGCTAGACTAGAAAACATATAAACCATAAAATTACATAATTTTCTTAATTTTCTTGATAAGTTTTCTCTTTTCTGTCCCGTGGACTAAAGAAGACAAAAGATAAATGCAAGTGAATGATTATGTGGAATTTGGTGGATTATGTGGCATGAAATCTACAGCATTGGCGGACATAATTAGGCTGTGACCCATACTAGATTTGTAGTACGTTACATCAACCCTTTTCTTTCTATACGAGCTCTTAAATTGTGCCGTTCGTTGTTGCGTGGTCAACAGTCATGACCTATACTACAAATCTAAATAGTATGGTAGGGTATGGTAGGGTTCACACTAGGTATGGTAGGGTTCACACTAACATACTAGAAATCTAGTATGGATCGCAGTCTAATTATGTCCGCTAATGCTGTAAACTTTATGCAAAAATATTGAATGCCCGCATTGGTTGGCAACACTGCTAAACTTGATTGCCTGGGAGACAAGGACACTCACACTGTTTTCCATTGTCCAATATTGTTTCTGTCGTATTTGTTTTATATTTGTTCAATGGCACGCACGCCATTTGTAAAATTGTGATTTTTACAATTGGTTGGCAACACTGACAACAGAGGAAGGTTTGGGAAACGGCCACACTCAACGTCTTTTTGCTATAGTGTCGTGTGATGTTTCTGCCAGGCTTGGTGTATAAACGTCTCATCGTACAGAACCTGTTTTACAACTTCTCATTTTTACAATTTGTT
Organism: Thermobia domestica; assembly: GCF_964235325.1. NCBI lineage: Eukaryota > Metazoa > Arthropoda > Insecta > Zygentoma > Lepismatidae > Thermobia > Thermobia domestica. The sequence continues at coordinate 338,686,479 of NC_137455.1, read as the reverse complement.
GGCAACACTGACAAACTGGGGTATTTCTACTTTGGAGAGGCATACGTCCATAGTATATTTTGTCTAATGGTGAACAACGTTTATGCCACGTTTTATGGATATATATCCAGTGGTACAGAAACCATCTTCCACAATGTATTTACAATTCTTTGGCAACACTGACGAAATGGGTATGTCTGGGTGCAAAGTGATATGATCAAATACTTGCCCGGGTCACGTTCTAGCAATGAGCCGAAAACGAATATGATGGGCTCAGGCGCTTACGTGTAATGCAACGTAACATTCATTTTTACCCCTGTCGAATATGTCATACATAGGGTCACAAACACCAACAAACTTGCTCCACATAGGGTCAGTTTCCGGGTTTGCCAGTGATTTGAAAACGGTTTCGTACTTCTCATGGCAAGAGCATTCAGACAATATATAGGTTTTCCCCAGGTACTTGGTCCTGGAATGGAATCATCTTAGTGAGTGCTTCTCATTCAAAAGACTATTTTCTTCCCATGTGAATGTTTTGATTTCTTGTGGCTACAGCAGGTCAATGTGGTGATCTACAATTTATTTTGCCTCTTTTTTTCCCTTGTTTTTAACGTTTCTTGTATTGTTTAAATCGGGGATCAAATAAGAACTCGCCCGGGGCGAGTGGTTCATCGGTACGGGCGAGTTATTAAACAGTAAAGACTATAATAATCACGAGTGGGATGTAGGATATGGGCTAGTAAAATTTTGTTGCTTATTTGCATCCCTGGTTATCAGTTAACTTGCGAGAAAGTGTCGTAGTCGAAGGTTAGACTACTTATAGAAATGATATTAAAAAATAAATAAAAGAATTATCATGGAGACAAGTTTTTGTGTTGCATTCAGAAAGCAGTTTTTTTTTCTAAATTGTGCTTCTGAAATATCGCAGGTATTCGTTGACACGGTACATGTTGGTTCTCAGTTTTCATACATACATACTTTAGAGAAAGAAAGAATCCGAAATGAAAGAAAGATAAAACTACGTGACAAGGTGCAATCTAGAATTTTATATGATTGCCGCTAGAGAGGGGCGTCCGTTTAGAGGTCATCCGGCCCCGTACCCTGAATTTCAGATGTTGGGAGCGTAATGCAGATTTCCTGAGCAAAGTCTATATATAAAAATTGAAGTCCTTATACCGAACAAATAAGAACCTTGATAACCATATCTATTGACCGTAAGGAACTATAGGCCAAAATTGCTCTCTTGTATATTTTTTGGCCTAGGGTTCCTAAGGTTTCACTACTTTCGAGTTTTGGGCCTACTTAAAACTCTGGAAATTGGGCCTAAGCAAGTTTCCAGTTTTGATAATCTGTATTTCATCCGTATTTATTCGGTGTAAGGACCTCAAACTTGTTCTATTGGACTTTGCTTATGAAAAGGTTTCTAAAACTGCCTTACTATCCCCAAAATCTGAGATTCATGATAGGCTGTCCTCTTGCCCACACTGACGCCCCGGTCTAGTGGCAGTCATTTGAAACTATCCCACGCCGTTTCACGTGGATTTAGTTTCATTAATTTCGGACTCTTGACTGCGAAGATATTACGTTTTGAAATACAATTCATTTGCTGAATAAAACTGAACCTTTTTGAAAATGAAGTTCGATCCATTATGCTCTGAAAGCCCCAAATATTACTTTTCTTAAATATTCTAAATTATTGATTTGAAAAAAAAAAAAAAAAAAGCAAGCAAAGGCTTGCAGAAAATAATCTAAAGTTAACACAACGTGAAGTGTGCTTCAAATATTCCTTTTCGAAAATTTACTAATTTAAAATATTTTTATTGGCATCAGTGTACTGAAATAGTAATCAAATTTTGCAACTGAAATCTCACTCGCCTCCACGAAATGTGAGTTTAGCCGCTAAGGGCATAACTAGGAAACGTTTAGAAACAGCAACCCCAAAATGCCTTGCCTTAGAGCTAAATAACCGTACAAGTGTATTTCTGGTGAACGTCTAGCCTTAAAACATGTAAAATCATTACCTTTGCATTTGAAATTTCAAATTGCAATCAAAGGTGGCCGCAAAGATACTTGCTATCGCACCATCTGATATATCAGACTACTTTCAAATTTCATCATTCTCCCTCAACCCTTTCTCAATACAAAAAGGTGCTGAGGACTTTCATTTCACTATGTACTGTATATCTATAGACTGTGTGAAATCTCCATAGTAAATAGATTTTAAAATCTACCTAAAAAGCTTATTACAACCAAGTGAGTACTTATGAGAGTTGCTAAGAGGGTGTAATAAAAAGGGGTCGTGATATGAAATAAGTTGAGAATTACTAATCAAAACTGAAATATCCTGTACCCAACATAGTGTAATCTTAACCGCGATAAAATAAATTAAAAAGTCGGTTGCAAGCAGTGGTGCTATTCAGCCGGTTCTGACCTCTTCGCCTGAACCGGTTGTTAAATATTCCGAGTTCGCAGAACCGTTTGTTATAACCAGACATAATAGTAACTTTTACCCAGTTATACCCAGGAACAGTAAATTTTAGATTAACCATGTTTGTTTTTAAAAATTCTCACTGCTAAAGGGTTAAACAAATGATTCCGTAGAACCAAGTATAAGCGGTTCATTTCTTATTCTCAAATGCTCAGATATCAGGAATAAAAACTGGAATCACATGAGTATAGTGATGAGAGTGATATACGTATATTTGAAACGCATACATATTATCAACACTTGCTGATACATTGCTATATTAAGGTCTTTGCAATACTTTTTGACAGCCATCTATGATGAGTAATTTGTTTCCTAGATATTTACAGTAGTACCTAACTTCGTCACACCACCTTGTATTAGAATGCTGTGTGGGTCACTTCTTGTCACTTGTGGTATTCAGTAAAAAAATTGCTTTTGTCTACCTTGTACGGTTTGTTTCCTAGTAGAGTTATATCTATTTATCTACCTATCCATCTACTATCTCTCTCTCTCTCTCTCTCTCTCTCTCTCCCTCCCTCCCTCTCTCTCTCTCTCTCTCTCTCTCTCTCTCTCTATATATATATATATATATATATATATATATATATATATATATATATATATATATATACATGTGTGTGTGTGTGTGTGAGTGTATATATATATATATATATATACAGAACCAGGTGTTAAAAAAGTAGAATAACATCACTGGTTGCTAGTAAAGAGCAAGAAATCTTAACATATATGTTACTACACGATTTGGAAATGTATGTTTAAAATCATGTTTTAAACTGTTCAAAATGTTTAAAACATTTTAAACATCTTTTTCATGTTTGAAAGAAAACTTTTTTTTTTTCAACCCTGCTGCAGAGTAGTGTAATTATTACATCTCAAACATCAGATTATAAAAGTAATTCAGGAAAACAGAATTTTACAATGTACATCTCATTAAAAGGGGAAACAAAATTGTGAAATGCCTAAATGCGGATACAGCTCCCTCTGGCTAACTTGTTATAACTTATAAATACAATCTTTCGACATATGAATGATAAATTTTATCTTTTACTTTCCTGCTGGCTTTTAAAACGTTACGAAAGATACGTATATTTAAATGTAGAAATAATAATTATGCAAGAGTGCTTACAAAGCATGATGTTGGCTTGTATTAATTGGGATAAGACGGAAGTATTGGAGATGGAGAAAAAGAATAATAATAAGTAGAAATAAGCAGATTGGATAAAGAAGGTAGGAAGAGATAAACTGATGAACTGGACAGGAGGCTTACTTATTAATGAATTATGGCAAGGAAGTTTGGATAGCATAGACAAGAAGAAAATAAAATAGGCCCTTACAAAAAACAAAAATGGCGGAAAGTGATAGTTGGAAAGTGAGCAAGAAGACTTTCGGGATTGGCTGAAGGTCTCAGCAAATAGGAGAAAAAAAAAACGACAACAATAACTATATATATGCCTATTAAAAGAATTTAAATGTTTCGATAACAATGACTATATATACGACTCTTAAAGAATTTAAACTTTGTCATAACAATGACTATATATGTCTGTATTTTCATTTATTTTCGATATTGTTTAAAGAAGGATATGTTAGATATCCGAAACCGTTATCATAATTTAAAATATAGTGTGATTTAAGCTTTGGTTAGTGTTTCATTTGTTAAAATGTTAGCTTTGTCTAGTAAATGAAAGTTTCTATTCTGCTAAAACAGGTTTTTTTTTCTTTCATTTATTATTTACTAATTTATTTATTACTAGCAGAATACAAGTTCTTTGCACGTTAAAATACGTTTCATCTTGAATATAAAGGACTGAATTTTCATTTAAAGGGCATCGGAAGTGTCACTATGTGTCTCAGTGACCCCAAAAACTATGGATTCAGCACTAATATTGGTCATTTTCGAACATTTTTATCTTTCCACTCACCTCACTCAAGTTGCGTGGCTGAATTTTGGATTTAAACTGTACAGAAGTGCTGATTCATCTCAGCGAGTCTTTTTTTTAGAAGCAATGTTTCCTGGGGAGCACACTTAGTATTCCGGGGCGACACTGCTGATCTATTTTATTTATTATTATATTATAGACATATTACTTTGGTCTCCTGCGGGGAGGTACTCTTAGGGCTCCGGGGGGCAGTACGCTCCAAAAACATGTCTGGAAGAATCATTGATCTCAGCGACCTCGAAAACTATTTATTCAACCTTCATATCAATCATTTTCGATCATTTTTAAATATCTTCCCGTCTCCTAAGTTATAGCGTCAACCATGCGTCTCTTTGTTACTGCCCAGTCATGATACATTTCTCTATTAGATACATATGTCAAATATAGCACACCAAGTCTCAATCATGATGTGTCAAAAATGAGTTCACATTCTCATTTATAGGAATATTCAAGCCTAAATTGAAGTGTAAAAATCATGACTTTTTACATTAAAAAAATGTGTGATATGAAATATGGCGGAATTCAAGACCGTGATGTTTGTAAAGTACCAGGTGACCACACTCTAAATTAAAGCAGTTTCTGTAGTAATAATTCTTACAATATTTATTTATCCTCCGTCCATTTATGTCGTTATTATTGTCCTGTCCCAATACTTATGACTAACCCTGTATACAGATCCACATACGTATTTCTGCTCACAGTAAAGCAAAATTAAACTATTTTTTCCACAGAATATTTTTTATACTAATATGCATTTTTACACTTCGACATAGGTTAGAAATGAAATTTTGGAACTAAGGAAAAAGTCATTAATAGATAAAGTTCGATTAGGCAATGTCACGAGAACACAAACTCAGAGGGAAGAGGGAGCAAGCAAGCTTTCATTTACAACCGAGTTAAGCGAGAGCGATTGTTGCAGAACAAACAACAACCAAACAAAATCAATATCACCAATCACTGATATTCTTCCTTTTTTCGCACAAACACTTCAACTTACAAAGGGGACGTTATCCTCTTGTGCATAGTACCTGATTTCCACTCCTCCTTTGATCTCAGGTTTTTTAGCTGTGGAGCCGTTTTTAACTCAGGCCCTTCTGAGGCGGGACCCTTTTCTGCAAACTCTTCTGGCCTACAACTGTTGCCAAGGCTGCAATGAAAGAATGTGGTGCTTCGAGAAGAATCAGCACGCATCCTACAGTTCAGATTTAGCTGTGAATGCTTGCGAACTAGAGCCGTTTGTCATAAAATATGGGAGCACAACAGATAGCGAATGATTTGGACTGCCTGTGACGAATTGTCGCCGCTAGACATTTGACACTAATACATTACTTCTTCCATAGATGGCACTATATTCCACGAAGGACTTATTAACAGCGGCGCGATATTTTCGTGTCTAACCGGAAACTTTATCATACCCATTTTAAGAAAATTAAGGTTTATTAGATACTCTACAACAGAGGCACATTAAATAATAGTACTTTAACACCCAAAATTTGAAAAAGCTTGTACATCTATGAAGACTTTCCTTAACTATTATGCTTATAGGGGCATACAACATACTCACGATCAATATTTATCGCATACCGACGTTTATGTGTACTAAGCTGTATTTTGTTTTACTTTCGTGTTCCTACTTCTGGATTTTTTGTCTAGTCATTCATCAGAGCACTATCCGTCAGACTGATCAAGCCGAGGGCGTATAGAGCTACGGGTTGGAGAAGGGGGGCTATCCCACCTTGACGGCTATCCGAACGGATCGTCTTACCATCATTTGCTCATCTCATATCATCTCATCCTCATCAGTGGCTTCCGGAGTAGTTTTCGGTCTTGTGCCTTGTCAGTTACTTTACTATGACGGACCCTGGCTCTCAAACTGGACATTCCTCAGTTGGTACACATGGAGGCTTACCATCGGTGTTCGTAGTTCCACCAGTTGTTTCCAAGAAACTGGAAAAACAGATAGACTACAAGCAACGCCAAAGACGAGCTTCAGAACGTTCGAAAACCTCTACAGCATCCAATGAATCTAGTCGTTCTAGATCTCCACATAGCAAAGAACCCTACGCCGAGCGGGTGAAAAACTCCTTTCCTAAAAAGAAAAAAGCATTTAGTAAATGAACAAAACTCCGACTTAGAAGCAGAACCATCTATCCATCGTACATCCCACCCAAACAATTCACCTTCACCCGATAAACCAACTCATTACACCTTCCTGTTACAAAATTTCGACACCACATATTCCAACGAAAAGTTTGTCACTATTCAACTTCAGAAGTATCTTGTTTGCGCTCAGCTCTCTGAAGTCATTAAAACCCGAATGGAATCATTCTAAAATCGCCGGATCCCGATTTTGCAACCACAATCCGTAACAAAGCATCATTTGAGATATTTAGCAAACAGGCATCAATCACCTCTCTAATCACTACCCATCGTAAGCAACCTCCTCCACCAAAACGACCTCCACTACTCTCAGTAGTCGTTCGAGGCGTCGATCCATCGTATAGTGACGATGCAATACAGGAGGAACTCCAATTCGAGGAACATACGGTGAGTAAAGTCATGCGTGTTCGCAATGATTCTGGTGCAACTTACATGGTACGCATTTCAACATCTTTGTAAGACACTATCAATAATCTGCTTACCCAGAAGGCTTATATCTATAGATGTAAACATCATGTAGAGCCATCTCGTTCATCTGCTCCATTACCTCTTAGATGTGAAAAATGCCAAGCATATAACTCACATCCTACTTTCGCCTGCAAAAATCCTTTTGACTGTGGTTACTGTTCTGGCCCTCATGCAACTCGCACTTGCCCGAACATGCAGTAGCCTCCAAAGTGTCCTACTTGTACTGACCAACACCCTGCTTACAGTTACAAATGCAAGGGGGAACCATTGGCCAAAGAAACACACCCTGAGTTCGTTGTTCCATTACGCACTCCAGAAACTTCAACTTCTTCTGCCAACCAATCTCAAAACGAACCTGTTACTGTCAGTAAGTTGCTAGAATTTCTTGCCATCACTCTCCAAAACATCCATCCTTTCAGCGCCAGCACGTGCTTCATCAAATCATTCATGCTGCCAATTCCGTATTTCCTGTATCTCTCCACGCCACCTATTCCAGTAGCTACGTATATTTTCGCACCAGCAAGCTCGAAACACCACTTTACATTTCTCCATCATGGATACTGTATTTTGTTTATGAATATTCGTTCACTGCTCAAGAACAAAGCAGTATTTGAAACCCTGCTTCTAGAAGAACATGTGACCTCCTTTTTTAAACCATCTACGACATGCAGCATACCTTGCTACGTATTGTTGTGAGCCGATAATCGTCCTCCATTCCTCCGAGCAAACGGTGGCGTTGCAATTGGTCTCCGCACTTATCTACCTTTTAGACATCATCACTGTCCTCTACCACAATTTCCAGAACATGTAATCACCACTCTCTACTTCAAACATATTATAATTACTCTTGCCATCATTTATGTCATACCAGGCCTTCCAATACCTCACATATCTCTAATAATTACAATCATTGTATGATCCTTGCTGATATTAACATCCACAGCCTTTAATAATTTCATTACAGTTCATACGACAGGTTCACTCATCGACCTTCCGTCTCCAACCCATTCCACCTCAAAAACTACACCAGACATAGCATAACATAGTTTCTACTAGCATCATCAATCATTGCACCGTCATAGTTCTTGACTTACTAGGCAGTGATCATGCACCTATCAAAGCTGCTTATCATTCTGGCCTTGCTAATCGACACTTATTGCATTCTTCACGCCTCTCTCCACGATACGATAAGGCTGAATGGCCCGGCTACCCGTCATACATATCTTACACCTTAAGCGAATATGAGTCACCAGCAAACGACAGCGACCTTTCACAACAGGTAACCGTCATCCCCAGTACTATACAACAGGCTTCTACTCTATATATTCCGCAAACCGAATCTATACCCTACCACCCGAAACTACCACCTCACTATCTAGTTTTAGTTCGTCGCTCCCGTAAATTCTACCGTGAATATCTATGTACTCGCTACCCCGACGTTCATCATCAACTACAACGAAGAGTGCACGATTACGTCTCTGCTTATAAACGTCGACAATGGATGAAAACTTGCAATAGTCTTTCTGACATCTCTCATCCGACGCTCTACTGGGAGAGCTTTGATGCTCTTTGTGGTAAACACACCAAGACTCTCTATCCGTTAATACTCCATGATACACCCTTGCACTCCGATGTGGACAAAGCAAATGCATTTGCAGATTATCTCCAGACTATCAAGTGTATGATAGTCTGAGAGGATATCGAGAGGATACTCGTGAAACGTTTACATCTCTACTTGCTGGACAGATAGTTACTTCCCATACACCAAGCAGGCTTTCGCCCAGCATTTTTCATCAATGAACAATTATTAGGACTCACTACTCTTATCCCTAACCATTATAATTCCATTCGACCTTCTTGCCTACTTCTCTTCGATCTGGAGAAAGCTTTTGACAAAGTTTGGCATTTGGCTCTTCTCTATAAACTCATTTATTTTAAAATCCCTCTGTCATATGATCGCAACATTTACCATTTCCTTGTAGGTCTAATCTCTTATATCGCCTTCAACGACCATCTGTCCCACTCCATAGTTCTTCTGTGTGGTGTACCGCAAGGATCTGCTCTATCTCCACTGTTATATATTCTCTTCGTTTTTGATCTTCCACGTCTACTTCCCGATGTTCACCTTTTCGAATACGCAGATGATAGGCCACTTCTTATCCTTGGAACCAATATTTCCCACATTAGCATCATCTTACAGGACGCAATTAACAGCTTTATTAACTGGCGTACTAAATGGCATCTCAAGATCAATGTAGCCAAAACACAAGCAACAGTTTTCATATTTCCAAGTAAACGCACGAAAGTTAAACGAAATCCTTCTCTGTTATCACTGCATGTACAAGATACTCCTATTATAGCCACCAAAAACCGTCACATACTTAGGCATCATCGTTGATCATCATTTACTTTGGAAACAACACCTCAACCCATTTTACAACTAAAGCCTACAATCGACTAAATTTACTAAAACGTTTAACAGGTACCACCTGGGGACTAAAACCACATACTGTTATTAATACATATAAGGTTTTTCTTCAGTCTGTCTTAACTTAGGGTTTCCCCGCATGGATCTCAGCACCTCTGTCGTTTTATACTAAATTAACCATTTTAGAACGCCATGCATTTCGCGGATTTCCGGATTTCCCTTCCAAGCCCTACCGGAGCAGTCTATTCCCGCATCTCTTTTCCCGTTCTTTACTCTCATCTGATAGCTCTTCGTCTAAAATTTATCACTGGTCGCTACACAACTCATCAGCATCTTCTCATTGAAACCATATGGTATCTTGCTTTCCACTCATCGCCGCCTCGCTATCATTTACTCCACTCCATCTACTTTTTACGCTCTATTATTATATCATTCCTCCAGATGATTTGAACCGCCTTCTCCTTCAAGATTATCGTTTGCATGTCCATTTTCCTTTTGTTTGCCATAATTTTTTGCACAATGGTCGCATTTTGACTAACAGGGCTCCTCTCGTTATCATTAGCCTAGAGTAACCCCTAGGCAAAAGATAATCACATTCATTCTACTAACCACTATTCATCTTGTGTTATGGCGTGCTTGCACTTCACCTCCTCAACCCTTATTCTCATTTTCTATTTTTCACCGTTTGTACTGTATTACCAGCTTTCTTGATTATACACTGCACGTAATTTCTATCTACTTAATTCTCCGATCACAAATATTCCGTTTTAAGATTTGGTAAATGTTACTACATGTATTGTTTTGACCTCTACCTTACTTATGATTATGATCGCAAAGATCATAGTTACCCCTATTGTGTACTATGTTATTGTTCCAATAAAGTTGTATAATAAAACAAACTCTCTTAGCCCAACCCTGCTCTCATTGCATCCTATCTTCCCTTCACATCTCATCCTGAAAAGAGAGTGTAGCCCTCTAAAGGACAGCTAGCCCCAAGCTAGCACTAAAAAGGAAAAAAAACCATACAACTTGTATTGTTTAATTTGTTGTGCAATATTTCCATATTTCACATTGAGTACTTCAATTACCCATAGAGATGCAATCTAGCTACATGAGTACGTCTTAACATGATTTGAGATTCTAGCTACAATATAACATTCATGAGAGTCCTAAGAATAATCTAGGGTACATCATCTTGTTTGCACAGATTCACTCATGACCAGGCGCGTAGCCAGGATTTCCTAAAAGAGGGGGGGTTCGTGACCAGTGGCGAAGGGTGATAGTTTCAAGAGGGTAGGCCCAATGTTCTACTCCTCCTCCTCCTCCTCCTCCTCCTCCTCCTCCTCCTACTACTACTACTACTACTACTACTACTACTACTACTACTACTACTACTACTACTAATAATAATAATAATAATAATAATAATAATAATAATAATAATAAAATGAAACAGGTTAGACATAAATATTTTACTACAGAAATACAAGAAGATGAATTCACATAAATTTAATGGAATTGTAGTTCATCGACAGCGCTTATTCGATCCGGATCTCAATTTTCACAATGCAATTGACGTATGTGACTCATAGATGATCTTAATTCCCATAATGCAATTTAATTGTTTTAATTGGCGTGATCGGATGGGGAAGATGGACTATCACATTATCTGCGCTTCACAAGAAATATATGTTGTTTAGTCTACATGTACTGAAACAAACTTTGCTTATAAAATTTTGTCTTTAATTTTATTGTTCAAAACACATGACAAGCATTCAATCAAGATATTTTGTGTGTCACTTAATTCCCCTTTAAAAACAGAATCAGACTTAAATAATCAGACTTATATATATTGTACCAATGCATGCAGAACTATATTGCCCTCTGTTTGTTCTATTTTCAACACAGACGTTAGTCTTCGTTCCTTAATAACACATTAATTTTCAAAAGACCACTCACATAGAAGGTTCTTTAATAGGAATTATTTTACGTATATTCATATTCTCCACATACTGGCATTTTCTCTCATTCACTTTTGCAAATATAAGGAAATAAATCACTGAAATCTCAAAAAAAAAAAAAAAAAAAAACTGTTTCTAATGAACTCAACGAGTCTGATTTCGTACAGATTTGTGCCAACGCAACGGAATAAAGGGGCATTAGTTTGCGATAATAGGCGTAGCACCTTTCTTATTCCAGTTTTTGCGTTGCGTTTGAGTCTGCAAAATTAAGCAAAGTTGGAACGGAATGGAGCCCACGTAATCTTGCTCTTTATTTGTTTGATATATCGAATCGAAATCGAAGGTCTCGAGAGGAACTAGTACCGGTAGGTAGAAACGAAAGTCGATAAGCGCTGAGGCCGGTCTCTTTCGCAGGTTATACGCTGGTGAAGAAAACGTCATTTCCAACACGGTCTCTCGCGGGCTTTCTGAGTAGCTTGGCGGTAATTCTACTGCGCCTGAGACACTGCTCAGTGAGCCTCCCAGCAGTGGTGCCAACCACGATTTCTTTATCGAACAATTTTTTTCAACTTAGAAAATATCATGCATTCTGTGCAAGGAAAATGAATTAATTATAAATTATAGTTTCTGAAAGTAAATGGGTAGGCCGGGCCTCAAGGCCTCTTACAACCCTTCGCCACTGTTCGTGACGTGAAATACTGATGTCATCATACTAGGAGATCGATCATTTTAAACTATGTTACTGGCAACATATATTAGATCGTTTAGCCAGGTTTTCGTAATGGGAGGGGGCGTGACATGAAATATTGTGATTATCACACCAGGATCTCGGCCAATCTAAACTATTTTACTGGCAGCATAAATAAGACAATAAAATAAGGATATGTTAGTAAGTATTTTAATAACAAACTGTGAAGAAATCTCTAGTAAAAGAAAAAAAAGTGTTATAAAAGATTTTATAATATTATATTACTTCCTTTGTTCATTCAAATATAACCATTTTCCTTTCATTATAACCTTAACTATTATAAAAAGTGCATATTCAATTATGTCCTGTAAAATATTTTACAATATCTGCATTCCTTTCTCTGTTGAATCAGATGTTAACAGAACTTTCTTTCCACATAATCTTCTGTTTTTATTATTCCCTCAAGTACTGTCTATTCCAAATGACAAGTTAAAGAAGCAGTAGAAAACTGTTTCTAAAATAACATATTTGATGTCGCAGAGAAGCAATGACAAAAATTATGATAAAAAATGTCCACGCTGTTACAGAACGTAACTATGTTTTCGAAAGCTTGAAATTTCCATTTCTAGTAGCAAAAAGTCTGTAGCTTTTTATTTTTAACACTCATTCTTCTTTTCCTCTTTTCTTTTTGTTTATCTTTCCTTATTTTTTTCATTTATGACTTCAAATGGGGTTCCGACCCCCTTGGCTATGTGCCTGCTCATGACGACTAACCATTCAAAATAGAGCATATGCAAGCTTCTGTGGTTGAGTCAAGTACAATTAACCTGCAGTACTTTGTGCCAGTTCCATTTCCCAACAACAATTTATTCCGTACCAGCCTTCGCAAAAATTATCTAGCGTAACGCAACACAAGACACTGAAAAATTAATTATAACTGCTACGCTTATAACAGTAAAGTAAGATGCAGACGCTTACCGGTACGTTGCGTTAACATAAATGGTTACAGAATGTGGCCTTAGTTAAATTTTTAACACTGATTGATGGCTCTTGAGAAACGTCATCGGTAAAAATTCATATTCTATCGCTACAAGCTATGGAAACAACATTTTTCTAATTTTCTAGTTGGGTAGGCTATACACAGTGGCGGATTTAGAAGGTAAAAACTGGGGGGTCAGCCAGAATTCAGACTATAATAGATACATCATGAGTTTACTATAAACTTTTAAAAATATATAATAATAGCTTATAATTTAGCCACTCGAAAAACTGGGGGTCTAGGACCCCCGGCCCTCACCTAGATCCGCCACTGGCTAAACAAGAATTTGAATATTCTATACGTAATAGCTAAGATTTCTTCCTTTATCTTCTAACGATACAAAATTAAGTTTTACCGATGTGACTTACCTTAAGGCAAGCCACTGGCTAGGAAAATAATCATGTTCCCGTTGGCGATGGAAACCCGCCCCTTTGGTAGTGTTCTGTACAAGACGAGAAATTCCGTGAAAACGAAACGAGAAATATAATCTAAAATTCAAGATGAGACAAGAAAAATGACAATTCTCTTCTTGTTTTCGAGGGGGATAATCGAGACGAGAAAATTTATCCATGTCTTGTGAGCAGCACTAGTTCAATCAAGTCTTAAGATTTGAAATGCTGTTTTAGAACACAGTTTTAATGGTACCTGATTTATAGTATAAAACTATAGATTGATAAAATGCCTGTACGTATAACGTGAAGAGCATTTAACAACGTTTAAAGGTACGCCAATCATTACAAAGTATATTTTAATAAGGAAATGAAATGAAATCTTTCAGTTTAACGTCCATCTATTATGTCCATTAGGGAAACGCCAGCAAGTGAATGATAATGGAAGAATTCGTATAATGAGAATGTGCGTGCTAAAGGGAGTACCCTAAGAAAACACACGGATACAATGAAGTCCACCACAAACTTATTTTAGCCGGTAATCGAACTAGGAACTCCATGCACCAGTTGTAAGTGCTCTATCACTGACCTACTGTGCCCCCCATACTTCAATAATGAATATGATTTAAATGTTGTTGTATCTCGTACTTCAGGGACCTTCCTGACGCGAAAGGATTCTGGTTAGTTCTAGATGAAGTTGAAAAATGAAATCAGAGAATGCATTTACAAAACGAAAGAAACATTTCTAGAAGTGAGAAAAGTTTCCCAAAAATCACGACGAGAATCAAGACGAGACAAAAATCAAATAGAATTCTTCGGAAATAGATATAACACGAGAATCGTACGAGAAAAAAAGTGACGAGACTACAGTAGAAACGCTCTCGGCTGGTCCGTCACTCCGGTTGATCCCACCGTGCTCGAGCCGAAACTAAAATCTATAACTGACTTTTTGTAAGTAAGTGTCTACTATAGGCTTACCTAGTAAATAATGTCCATACAATACGTATTGTTCTTTACAATAATAATAACAGCTATTGTGCATTTTCTTCCAATGCTTTTACTTTAGAGAACAATACAGTTACTTTTGAGCTCAGAGATTGTTTATTTTACTATACATAAATCTTTATTTTTCAATATTTTCCCATAATCCGACCTTTTTCGCGTTCCGACCATAACCCCAGTCCCAAAGACGACGGATTAGAGGGGTTCTACTGTATTTCTCATTTCGTCTCGCATCGTGGACAACGGTAAGACTATGTCTTTGCAGCTATGTAGAAATGGCGCTCTTTGTCTCTCTCTGTATAAGTTATTCTTCTGACCAAAACACATTTCCGCATCACTAGTTGAAAGTATGTTGTTCTGACGTAAGCCACAACCTATCGGTAACCTTCTTATTTCCAGTATTAACCGAGAAATTTTCCAAAGATACTTGCGTACTAAAAGAAAAAAGGAAAGATACAAAAGAAAAAGAAAACACAAAAGAAAAGAAACCACAAAAGAATGTAGTAAATAAAAAAGAATATGTATATGAATTAAACGTTGTTACTACTTGTGGAAACGAAACAATGCAAAGTTTTTCCCACCTCAAAAGTCTAAGAGTTGGAGCTTAAAGAAGCCTTGCGGTGGCAATGGAAATACTTTGGTTAAACATCAAAGGGTTGGCTATTAGAGAGAAACGTAGCTTTTAAGAGAGACCCTTATGTTTCTGAAAGGGGAGAAAAAGGTTTTTCAGAAACAAGGCAAAGGGAGAGAGAGAGAGACTACAGAAAAAAACTCTCACTTTCTCTTTTAGGAAAATAGAAACAAAATAAATAAAAAGAAGGGGAGATGAAACAAGTGTAGTGCTCGTTGCTGGAAACTGTTAGAGGCGTAGCGGATACGGAAATTAGTGATGCACAGAAGTTAATCCTCCCCTTTCCTTTCCAACTGAAGAGACAACTAAATTTCCTTTTCATTCAAAGTGGAGTTCTTCCTGTAGACTTGTTTGACGTAATAAAATTATTAGAGGATAGTTTGAAGTACAAGCTTCACCCTCTCCCTCTTCTACTAACGACTTACATGCATGAAGAAACATATCCAGGACACAAAGTACAAGTTAAGTATACTCAGTTTACTAATTGAGTTAGCGTTAGGAAGTACTAAGTATACAAGTTCTGCTTTTACTTTCTGATATTAGGCTCTTCCAAAACTACTGTCTATGATAACACATTAATTTGTTATTGACAAGATCTATTGTAGAAGTTTTTCCCTCTTTAACGGGAGAATCTACGTTGAGTAAATCAGAGTCGGAGATCGTCTCTCACAGCAGGTTTATTATTAAAATCATCTAATATAACAATAATATTTACAGAAATACAGCAATACAGATTTTATCTAATTCGAGGTAGAAAAGAGGAGCCCAAGATCTTACAGCCTTGAGGCAGAATCTCCAGGCAACCAGTGAGAGGATTTTAAAAGTCACAGAGACCCGAAGGAGGCTAAGCAACTCAGGTTGGGATCCCGACAAAGCTCCGAGCAAGCTAAGCCAGGTGGAATGGAAGCTTAGAGTTCCGCAGCAGACTAGAGGCTTTGTAGTTGGGTTTTCTTCTAGAGCTCCAGGCAAGCTAGAGGAGGGAGGACCTCGTTGAGGACTGGTGATTGTCCGTCGAATCCTCTTCATTATATAAGCGCTCCGGGCAGTGGTGGCGCTTCTGCTCTCATGCCATTATGTGCTGCTGGTGCGTCGTCTGCTTCTTGTAGTAATCGTACGTGAGGTGTAATACTCCAACGTAAATACATGTTGTTGATATTTACAAACAGGAGCTCCTGTGATTATTTATAAACACTAGCACGTGGCACATCACAATATTGAATGCACTTCATGAGAAAATTTCAATAAGTTTAATCCAAACGGCATCCTATGTACCAAAGTTTATTATCACCAAAGTAATTTGGTGATTCATAATCAGGGGCGTCAGTAGAGAGTGGCTTCTAGGGATAAGGACGCCCTCTCCTCCAAAACCCGTACGTTTCTGTTAATTTAGTGTAATATTAGGGATGATCTTTACACATTTGAATATAATTTATCCCCATATTAAATTTAGACCTCCCAAAATAAATTCTTGGGTATGAACCTGGCCATAACTATGAAGAAAATGAAATGAAATTAGAAGCATAATGTCCAACGTTAAGCTAAATAAATCAAATATTCACTGAAAGTAATATAATTGGTGAAATCAAGGAGTGTGGAGAAAAACTGGAGAACCCCAAGAAGTCTCACTGAGATGATGCTGCCGACCACGAACTCAATTGGCCAAAATCGAGTCAGGGACCTCTAGCACAAGAGATGAGTGCTTGAACACTGAGTGACTATATGCCCTTCATCACATATCAAAATATATCATTTTTAAAAAAATATAATTTTCCATATTAAAGTGTAGTTCACCGTAATATCTACTGGCATCCGAAGTTCCGCAACATTATGTTCACTGATCATATTTTGTTCTAAGTGTCTAATTTTCGATATACGTGATAGCGGGTACGATTTGTAGACGAATATGCTTCATTCCAGTAGCACTTTTGATAGGGTATTACGTTGGTTAATGTTTAACGGAATTGAGAATTGCTAAACTAAAATTTAAATTACGTTGTTTAAGACGTAACTTAAAGTGGGTTTTCGCGAATGATCAATTGTCGTCACCTTCCTAATAGTTTCAATCTCGTATTCGGAATCACAATTTTACTTTTCTTTTTTTCTTTTTTCCTTTTTGGAATAAGAGTAGTCAACTGTCAATTGCCAATTGGATTTGTTGGCAAATGGTCGGTAAACTGGAAAATTCCTACTTAGAACCAACGTTGGTAGTTCCCTAGCTTAGTTTTTTTTTTCACACTGTTGGGCCTTACTGTCTGTGCAGACAATGTTATTGGTTTTCGCTCACCCCTACATTAACTGTCCAGAGGATATTCCACTAAGCATTTCACTAGCTATTTCAGTGAGAAACAAGCTATAGCGATCCCACATATTACGTGATTAATTCGCTCTGACAAATGCATTGCGTAACGACAAAAATACGTAAATAGAATTCATTGTAACATGCTTAACGTGAAAATATTTTGTTTCAAAAGAAAATAGCTTAGGCTGTTAAATTATAGAAAAAAATGTACAGTTTGTGCGCCAAAAGGTGACAGGCTTCACGCGTTTTATTTTGCGATGATGCCACATACTGATTTGCCTGTTTGACGTTTGTGACACAAAGTTTGCATTTTGCGGTCCTCTTGTGTATTTAGTATTGATACCCAAATCTTTCTTCGCGACCAGTAGCTACGAATTCTTTTGTTTCTTCTACACTCACTACTACTAAGTTTTTAACGCATATTTTGATTTTTTTAGTTTTCTGAACAGAAAGATGACCCCAGTAAGTCAATATTACTTTCTTGCTCTCTTGAAGCCTCTGGGACGACGTTTTTTTTAAAAAAAAACTTCAACATGATCTAGACTCATCTGATGATAACATTCTTCCTCTCTCCGTACAGTATGTTATAGAAGCCCAAGGGATTCTGTATCTCGTTGTAACACTTCGGCATTTCTCTCGGTGTGTGGATCGTTTGATCATTTCTTTTTCTTTGCCTAAATCTTGTTATAGCGAAAACAAGTGAAGTGGAATCGCAGTGAATGAATGAATGATAATGACATAATGGGAGGGCCAAGAGAGAGGCTATTTGCGTCCGTTACGATATAGTGAAATTGCATATAACGGGGACATCTGTAACTTAGAAGACAGTTAAAAGTATGGTGTTGGTATTACATGCACTAACCACTTAGCAGAGACATTCTTTCAACTCTTTTATTTTAATACACAAAATGATATTTTTGTTGTGACCATTTAATTCAGCGTTTCCCAACCGGTGTGCAGTGGCACACTGGTGTGCCGCGAATGAGCAGCTGGTGTGCCGCGAGTAAATCGAAACAAAATTATTAATTTTTTAGCAATTAAATTGCAGGACATAGGGGAAAATGTATATTTGTATTTCACATTACTGAGAACCTCTAATATGGATCTACAATTTTAAGTTTCATACCGTGTTACTTTTCTGTACATTTTTAATATTGAAAAAGGTATTTGTTATCATTGTTATGACGTTATGACCATTATTACTTCTTTATTGTTGCATAATATTTCGTAACTTCAAATTTTAAAATATTCAATCTTTTCGACAAAACAAACATGCATACGAGTTACCTACATTTGTGTTTTAAAAGTAAAAGAGATTTGTTTGTTCGTTCGTTATTTAGTGACCTTTATTGTTAGTGAAAGTTTGGATGCAGTTTTCGAAAAAGAAAGTGTATTTTTAAAAACCTAAGTCCAATATTTCATTGTAATTGTTTTCTATTTTTAAATTAGAATGAAAAAGAAGCATAATGATTTACCATGGTGGAAAACCAGTGATCGAGCTTTTTTCTCTGTAAGAGATCAGTAATCACAGAAAAAGATACCATGGTATTTTGTATTTAAATATAATAAAATCTATGAGTGTGCCGCGAGAATTCAAGTTACACCCATAGTGTGCCGCAAGTTGAAAAAGGTTCGGAAGCGCTGATTTAATGAAATGCAAAATTTCTTCTTTTAAAAAAACTGTTTACTGCTTATTTTCTGATTGGGAAATACGTTCTTAGTACCCGATGCTTAAGTCACGTGTCCAGCACAATCTTTCATTAGGAAGTATTATGCATGTCTTTGTTAGGAGTTTGTGTCATCGTTAAGAAAGGATTAATGATAGCTACAACCTTCTACTTAAGAATATTATTTTACGTAAACGTACATTTTCAATCATACATGAGGTTCGGGCCTAGGATGAGTTAATCATTTCACTTTGACATTACAAGTTAGGGGATGGGGAAATATTTTAAAATGATCAAAAATGATCGTTATTAATGTCGAACCCACAGTTTTCGAGGTCGCTGAGATGAATAGTGGTACTTCAGATGTCGTTTAATAAATCCAAACTTCAGCCACGCAACTTGAGTGAGGTGAGCGCAAAGATACAAATTATCGAAACGGCCGATATTACTACCGAATACATAGTTTTTGAGGTCGCTGAGATGAATAGTGACATTTCCGATGCCGTTTAAATCCAAAATTCAGCCACCCAACTTGAGCGAGGTGAGGGGATATAAAATAATCTTAAATGAACGATTTTGAGCGATAATATTGACAGAAACAGTCATATTTGAAATAAATATGACAATGTACAGTCATGTCCAAAATTATTGTCGCATATCTATAAATATGTCGTTGTAGGAATATAATTTGATAACGAATTCGTCCGGTATTTCTTATAAGGTCGCTGTGTATATAATCGGCAAAGACATGTATGTGGTAAATTTCATGTCAAAAGAGCAGTAAATAAGAACAATGAAACGAAAATAAAACTTTCTTGTCCATTTAGCAACATTTTGTTTTACTCATTCTAACTTTGGTATTTATAATGCTTTTCCTATGAACTTTACCAAAAATATACATTTCCCGATTATACACATAGTATCAGTATTAAAAGTACCGTACAAAATCATTATAAAATTATATTCTTACAAGAAGGCATTTATAGATATGCGACAATCTTTTTGAACATGAGTGTACATAGGGTGTTTCAAAACAACACCAATAACGTTTGGGAAGTGAATTCTCACACCAAGATAAGATAAAAAGTATAGACCAACCTGGGTGCAGAAATGCTTGCTTTCGGAGTTAAAGGCTGCCGAGAACATATAAAGGTTCATAGCTCCAAAAGTATGGGATCTACTATACTTGGACCAATACTTCGCTTTGGACCTAATATGTGCTTTATATAAATATCTATGTTTAAGAATCCTGCAGTACTCCCGCAACGATTTTTATTCGAGAGAGTTGATGAGTACTTCAAATTACATACCCGTTGCCATACTCCCTCTATAAAAATTATTCCTTGAGTACCTTAGGATTTTGAAACATAGATTTTTGGATAGTGAGAATATTAGTTCCTAAGTGAAGTCTAAATCTGACTACGGCATGTTCCATACTTTTGGACCTATGGATCTTTAAAGTTCATTTTTTCATGTTTTCGGCAGCCTATAACTTCGAAAGCTTTCCGCTTAAGCCGCGTCGTTCATATTGTAACAAAAGCCGCCACTGAATCTGAATTGGAGGAAAATCGTCAGGACGTCTTTTAGTACAAAGCAGAAGCAATTAAAAAATATAACTTATATTGTAAAACATCGAAAGAGAGAGAAAAATTGTTGTAACATTCTTTTAAATTTTTTTGAAAAAAGTAAAGATCTTGGCGATTAAAAAGAAGAGAAAAGAAAAGGTGGTAAATTGTAATAGTATTTCCAGACGGCAACACTGATTTCTTCCTTCCTCCGGGCGTAGCGGACTCCCGGCCGGTGAGTTACGCTCGGAATTGAAAGGTGTGAAGATGTCTGATTGAGGCTAGTGTGAACAAGAGGAAACGTGGAATTGCTACACGACGACGAGTTTGTTCGATCGGTATTAGTAACTTCGTGTGATTTTTGCATGGTTCGTTTAAAGGAGACAAAGTTTAACAATTATTAATAACGATTATATATGGAAGTAACAAAAGAGTGAACCGAAACACTCTCGTAAATGTTGAAAAGTGGGGCAGGAAAGTGGAGCCGTGAAAAACAAGGGATTAGTATTTAATTCCCAGTGCAATTCGATCCTGGTATTGACCGTCGTTGGAAAGTTTCATTTGGAGACATATAAAGATAACCGGCAATTTGACCTGCAGCAATAAACTACTTACCAAGCCGCGCCGGTCACATAGGACCAGCACTATAAATTTGCACTTTCCAAAATAATCTCTGTTCAAGTTTCAAAATGATTATAACAGTCTTCCATATTCATGCAAGCACAACTCTATAACATGCATGGCGTGAATGGCAAAATTTCAAAATTAGTGATGGCGGTCAAAGTGTTGCATCCATTGAGGAACTTGTAATTGTTGACTAAATATTGACTTATACTAGACGACTAATCGTCCACTGTTCTTCTGATTACATTATGACTGTCCGACCAACTGGTCACTAGCTGAACATTGACTGCTTGACGCCGAGATGGGTCCTGCGATTTCTTTTATAGGTGCGGTAGCGTGGGGACTTATGTTTGGTTTCCACATGTCAATGGCCTATGATTGTCACCCAATGGGATTGTGTTGACATAAGGATTACATAATAATAGATTTTCTTAGAAGTCGTGACCGTCGGTCTTAAAATATACTTTACTAATGGATATAAGATGCTGAGAAGGTCTCTGATTTAACTTGAGAGACACAATATGTTTACCTTCCTTTAATGAAAAGCCCGATTTAAGATATTGTCAGTTGCACAATCCTACAGTCACTGTCGGCTTTCAAGATAAGTATGCGATAGGATATATTGCATTTAATCATAAGTGCTATTTCATATTTTGATAATGTCAAAATAAAAGTACTAAAATATTTATTCATTCTCTTAGATAGTGTATGTATTACTATGATATGAGGCTTTATATCAATACAGTTCTCCTTACTCGCTTTTCTGAATATCACTCTTTTTCTCCTCTAAGCTTTCACTAAGTCAAATTTCTTCCCATCTACTTTTCTGTATGTTTTTACTCCTTCATTTTTTAACTGCTTTTTATGGACTTATGCTTTGTCTCTAATACTTCCTACTTCAAACCACATTTTATGTTTTTCTTCGTTCACTATCTCCATTTCTTCTTCTCTTCCTACTTGAAACCACATTTTATTTCCTCTTCGTTCACTATCTTCATTTCTTCTTCCCCTTATTCAATTCTCCTTTGCTGTTTCAAATTTAAACTAGCAACCTATGGAACTTCTCCATCTTCATCTCCTCCTCACATCATCGCTGTCTATCAGTTCTACCATTATAACAATTTTCCTAATAAATTTCTTTTTAATCGCTACACACTGGGTGGTCTTTATTTCCTACATCACTTCATTACAAAATCCCGTCTTTCGTATATACTATGTATATTGATAGGAATTGCTCTCAATATTACAAAATCAATATTATAATGTGATCAGCACGTATTTCCTAATGGTACGAAAACATAATCTTATGGAAGTATGATTTTAAATTAATTATAATATTAGCTCATTTTATTTGTTTAGGTGGCTTCTAAAGTGATGTAGTACATTTCCCATTAACAAATAAAAGAATATTTATAATAGTGAAGCAGTTTAGTCCAGTGAATGTTGTGATACTTACTTGACGTAAAGGTTTTTAATATATCTTACAACGATTACTACAAATATTTGGGTGTAAAAGCCCGAACGCAAGTGGCATCTATAGATTTTAACATTTACAACATTGTTTACATAATATTAGGAAAGTTTGTTGATCATTGACATCGATACAAGGTTCATTGACCTCATCACCCATGATAGAGAGTATCCGAAAGCAGTTAGCTACGTTACTCGCCAGATTCAGTGCTCTAGACAGCCCTGTGACTCGTAAATTGCAGTTACTTGAGGCCCGAAGAGAGCTGGTGTGATCCTGAAACAACGAAACATCGTCAGAATATATGCATATGAAGAATGTTATGAGGCTTCTAATGAAATAAAATAGGTATTAAGGATGAGAAATGAATGAAATGGTGGAATGAAGAAAGTGGGATGAAACGGGAGAGACCCGAGAAAACCAATGCACACGGTGTTTGTCCATCACGAAGTTCACTTGGCGCGAGCTGGGGAGGCTGCTAATTTAAGTCTAATCTTGTCTAATCTAATTTAAGTCTAACTGTCTTCCGACCCGTAGCCAGAACACTAAAATATATAACGGAGATATTTTTTGGGGGCCTAACTTAAGTTCACCTTATGCTTATACACATATAACCGCAAACAGCTGAAAGCTTTAGGGCGGGTGAAGTTCATCGCAGGAGAATTCAGCCCCCTTTATACCCTACCTAATACGTTCTCCCTCTTTTCTCACTAAATTTAAAATTCTCTCCTGTTATGAGCGTATACACGTATGTGAAAACACTACACTGAAATATAACTGGAAGATATATCAAAGTGTAAGCGAATGAGAATCGTAGGAAATACTATAAGCTCATGACGTATGTCAAAGTTTAATCGAGTGAGTATGTTAAAACTTGTGAAAAATATAAGAGCTGCCGCTGAGCCCAAATACTAGTACTGCTTTGTTAAATCTTTTTGTACGCCTTCGTTCAAAGGTATCATATTATATTTTTTCCGTATGAGGATGTCACTAAACATAAAATTGTATTCGAAATATTTAAAACATTGCACCTTGATTAAGTAATGTAATATTAGACCCGTAAATATTTCATCTCGCATAGAGGACATAATTTATAATTTACAAAACTCTACAGTAATGCTGTAGAGTCGATACCATATCAGCTACTTCTGAGTCACTGTCCGGGTCACCGGTATTTTTCTGCGTCAAACCACGAGAGAGACCCATGTCGGTTCCGAGTTCAAATGAACGCATTTGTTCGATTGCAATAATAAACATTGTGAAAGATTAGGTAAAGCTGTTAAAATTGTTCTACTCAATTAGTGTAGAGATTATAAAACATATATGCTTCAGTTGGATTCAGGACTTTACAGCCATGTATTAATGAAATTCGTTGTAATTTTAATGACAATTTAAAGGTAGAAAGAAAAAGTATGGCTGTGGAAGAGAGTTCTAGTTGAAGTGACTTTCTAGATTTCTCATATATCAGTTCCTTTCGAACTTCGTTTCGATATGTCGTTTACCTAGTCTATTGGCTAGCGAGAAATGCTAAAGAAGTCTACATAAGTGGGACCACTAATAAATTATACTCATCATTATTATTGCCAGAAGATTCAAAAATATTAAGTACTAAATTACATACGTTCTGTGCTGATTAAAATAAGTTAATACAGTAAAGGCTCCTTATTCACGCTTCCTTCATTCGCGTATTCACTATTCGCAGATTAAAAAAATGCGACCCAATTCCTATATTCGCAGCTAAAGATTTCTTTATTCGCGGATCTAATCAGTACGTACATACATAATAATAAAAAGGATTCCAATAGGTATGCAACCCAATATCCTTTCTAAACGCCGTCAAATGGACTAATAAAATGTAAAATAGACCTTATTACAACTTTGTCTAAAGTATGTTGTAAAATGATATCGCCGCTGTATTGGTTCGGACTTTGACATAAGCCGTCTTCGCCGCGATCGGTGTTTTTAAGAATGTAAACAAACAGAATGAAAGCAACCTTATTACTCAATGAATAAAGTATATTTTTATATGCCACCACACTATTAGACGTACCGTCTCTTTGGTAAGAGCCGCTTTGCGTGTTTTATTGTTTCGTCTTTCCATTCGTTACACAATTGTGATCGAGTAACACGTCTCTACCGCTGTCTTCCTAATTTATACAGTAATGTCTATTTAAAAAAATGAGAAACGAGTTTCGACACGAAAAAAATCTGTGTTACCGCTTAAAGTGAAAATAGAAATGCTTGATCGTTTACGCCTTGGAGAGTCGTTTGCATCCATATCACACTCATTCAATGTCAACGAATCAACTGTACGATCGATAAAAAATCCGAAGATAAAATAAGGTCTTCTTAGCTTCAACTTCACAATCAGCGAAAATTGTTCGTGATCCAACAATACAAAAAATGGAAGTGGCGTTGTCATTATGGATCGAAGACCGCAACCAAAAAGGGTGCCCCTGAGTGGTCCATGTTCCGGGAGAAGGCAAAGCGTCTTTACGCTCATTTTAAAGAACCTGATGGTAGTTGTAGTGGTGAATGTACAGATTGAGGATTTCAAGCATCGGCAGGTTGGTTCAATAAATTTAAGGTAAGACAATCATTGCATAACATTAAAATCGTTGGAGAAGCTGCATCTGCAGACACTTCTTCAGCAGAACGATATCTAGAAGAATTTGCAAACTTAGTAGCTGATGGAGGATACAAATCTGAGCAAGTATTTAATGCAGACGAAACTGCACCGTTTTGGAAGGGAATGCCAAACAAAACATTCATTTCTAAAAGCGAAAAGTCTGCTCCTGAATTTAAGACAGCAAAGGATAGAGTTACACTGCTGCTATGTTCTAATGCATCTGGAGATTGTGTCATTAAACCACTGATGCTTTACAGATCGTTAAATCCTCGGGCTTTAAAAAATCGAAACAAGGACGACCTGCCAGTGTTTTGGCGTGCTAATAAGAAAGCGTGGGTTACAAGCGCTATTTTTTGTGACTGGTTCCGGAATTGTTTTGTTTCTTTACTTGAAACTTATTTGAAAAACAGAATTTAGACTTTAAAGCAGTTCTAGTTTTGGACAATGCACCAGGTCATCCTCGCGAACTTGAAACTATGCATCCAAATATAAAAGTGACATTTTTACCTCCCAACACGACGGCTTTGCTTCAACCTATGGACCAAGGAATAATCCAGGCCTTTAAGCTCTATTACATTAGACGAACCTTCAAAATCGTATTGGATAATATGGAATGTAATCCTGATATGAATGCTTTGGAACGCTGGAAGAAATTTGACATAGCAAAATGCATCGTAAACATAAAAGAATCATTGGAAGAACTGAAGCCATACACATTGAAGTCATGCTGGAAAAAAACTGTGGCCTGCTCGGACTGCAGAAAATGACGAAGAATGTGTGCAAATTCAAACTTTGATTGCAAACATAGCCGAAATTGCGAATGGAATAGGACGAGATGGGTTCGAACAGATAGAATCAAGTGACATTCAGGAATTGCTTGAATCGCAAGATGATGATTTGACTGAAACCGACTTGGAGGAAATGTTAAATTCACAACCCATTGAAGAAGAGGCTTCAACAAGCACTGGAAACGTGACATTTAATTTGAAAAATCTTAGTGAAGGTTTAAGAATGGCAAATAAGCTTTGTGATTTCTTTATGAAAATTGATCCGTCTATGGAACAAAGTCTTAGTTTTAAGAAGCAAACTACTAATGCCACTGCTGAATATCAGTATGAATTAAAGGAGCTTTTAAAAACTGCCAAGCAAGAAAAAATTACAAAATTCTTCAAACCATTGCTTAAGCCTGAAGATAATAATTAATCAATATGGTCAAAAACTTCAATTACAGTAAATTGACTTTTTATATAAGTATTTGTTTTCTTATTTTGTCACCTAGGCACTTATCCTCTATAATCCCATATAAATTACCATTCCGTATTCACGGCGGTTTCTGTATTCGCGGCATATTTATGGAACATATATCCCGCGAATAAAGAGCTTTTAGTCTACAAGAGATTACGGTGCTCACATATGGATCACTCGGTTCTGGTGCATGGGGTCACTCGTTCGATCCAAGCACTTCCAAGTAGCGTTTGTAGAGCTCAAATAACACAGTGCAACAAATTTTAACTTTGTGTTTTGCCGGAACATAAAAGGTGTTCTTTACTAATTCGCATACGCTGATTACGAATCTGAAATCAGAAATGTTCCATCAGGTAGTAAAAACAAAGTAGCAACGTGTCCGACACGTGGAAAGAACGCGATTGTAGTACAGGAGGAACATATAGATGTGTAACGTACAGATCATGTACCAGAATTCATTTGTTGTTACTAAAGATTAAGAAGAAATGATCATAAAATCTACAAAACAGTATGAAACTTACAAATGAACATGAAATCTACAAAACAGCAAAAAGGACCTACAAGTTAGAAATTTCTTCAGGAAACTTTCCTTTTGTAGGTAGATGGTGAAACTTCTTGTAGGGGAGTCCAGCAGTAATCTGCCAAAAGGATTGGTGACCATCTTCCCTTATATCGTCTTTCCATGGCACAGATATCTTGGTAAAATCGCTCACCATGTTCATCAGTGACATCTCCGAGATTAGGTGGGAAAAATCCAAACGCGAATGTAGACTATGTATTTTGAGGGAAATGTTGCATGTCATAGATTTGTAACAATCCAGCATGTGTTCTGTCATTTGTCTGTAGTTTCCAGACCTAGCATTACCCCTCCAAAAAATGTTGCACACATCTTTGAAGACAGGCTAAGCTGCTTTTTTAGTATTTGTCATCAACTCTTCAAAGGTACTCTTTTATCAGTTCATGAATCTCAGGCCCAATGAGAGTACGATCTTTAATTTTTGCTGCACTAATACAAGCAAATTTTAACAATAGAAATTGAACAGCTCTACAATCTTTGTCCATTGCTGTAACAAAATTCTTCATAAAGCCCAATTTCAGATGTAACAGCGGTAACAGCACACTATCTTTGTCAATAAGCGGTTCATGCGTCACATTGGTTTCACCAGGATTGAAGTTTTCTCTATCAGGCCAATGTTTGACTAATGGTCGTCCCTTGCTCTGCTGTCCCAGTGACCAGTCTGCATGTCCAGCACAAGCCCCAGAACTTTGAGGTAACCAGAGACTTTCCATTTGTAAATCGAGTAGCGAATATAGTTTAGAAGTAGTCTCATGTTGTCGTAGTTTTTTTTTTATCTGAACGGAATTGGCCACTGGTGTCGAAGGTTTCTCGTTTCCATTATGCGAAAGCACAGCTTTGATAGTAACTTTTGAGGAATCAATGAATAGTGGCCATTCGTCTGGATTGTGATTTAATCCAAATTCTGCAAATAACCCATTTATGTCTTTACAATATACCAGAATCTCACTCATTGCGAAAAAGGTGGCAAGACCAAGTTTTTTTCTTGAAGACGAGAACCAAGAATTCTGCTTACCGTTTTGAAAGATATAGCTCTTTCAATTTACAATTAATTCAATTCTGCTTGTGTCAGTGGCTGTGGTTGCAACTGTGATGTGGATGGCATGTACTCAAGATATTCTTGGTCTGTTTATTTGTCACTATCATCGTCTTTTCGATCTGCAAGTTCCATATCGCTTGTGGTTTTGGAACCGGAAGAGAATCAGAATACGAAACTGGGCAACATTGCTGATTCCCAAATTTGGTTATGAAACTCTTTGTTTTGATGACAAAAGTAGCAGTCTGTTATGTGATGTTTTGGTTCCCTCCACAACAGTGGTACAGCAAATGACATGGATGGGTGGGTTCCCTGCAACCAGCTTGTTAAATAGCGGGAGCAACGTGAGCAAC
Organism: Thermobia domestica; assembly: GCF_964235325.1. Taxonomy (NCBI): domain Eukaryota; kingdom Metazoa; phylum Arthropoda; class Insecta; order Zygentoma; family Lepismatidae; genus Thermobia; species Thermobia domestica. The sequence continues at coordinate 338,657,843 of NC_137455.1, read as the reverse complement.
AATCCTGTTGTACCCAGCACTTACCCTCATCTACATTGACTTAAAATACAACTCGTACTCCTTTTGGACAAGCAGGGAAATGAGAGTCTTTGGAATTTTGTTGTAAACTCACCACACACATAACACAAACTGTTTGGTGAATTAACACACTTTCTAGACATTACTAAACATAAGATCATTTAGCCATATATAAACAATAGTTTCAACATTGGGAATATTGACGATACATTATAGTCATATACACTACGTGATTCCACTTGCAAATGACTAATGCAAAACACTGCAATTCAACAACACTTTTACCAAGTTACTATCTGCTACCTACACCCTTCCCTCTCCCGCCCCTCCCTCCACGCAATGTCACTTACAAACACCCTAATATACTTTGAACGCGTATTATGTTCTCACCCGGCTGATAAGCGCCGCGCAGTGCAAAACACAAAAAAGCATATAGTTTACGCTCATAAACTTGCGTTTCCAGAAAAAAGTTTCCGTGATAGGGATAAACAGTTTTCACTATCGTCATCAGGGCACTGAACTTCATAGGAATCTCAGGTATTTGCTTTGCGGCAATTTTCATTGTCAGTCAGTGTAATTTGTGTGCAAGTTTTTCGGGGTTATCCCTTTTCTTCCCACGATTTCGTTCATTATCATCAACAACATCTTCCTTAGCCTTGAAATATATTTGTATATTTGCGAGATGTTAAACAGAAAAATCTTATAAATAACGTGTGTTGTTATACTAACTGATTGAATTGTAATGTTTAAACTTAGAAACATATACCATACGCTAGTAGAAGGGTATGCGTATAATGTTTTACTGACACCCCTAGACATCTTCTATGTATTCAGTCTGCTCGCACGACTCATATTAAATTTAGAAACTTATACCATTAAACTTAGAAATGTATATCATACACTTAGAAACTACTGAACTTAGTAACGTACGTCATGCACTTAGAAACCGTTAACTTTACCTAGAACTTTGTACCATATGCCTTGAAACTTAGAAACCATAAACTTAGAATCGTATACCATAAACTTAGAAACGTATACAGTATACTTAAAAACCATTATGTTTACGTAAAAAGCATACCACATACTTAGAAACATGAAAACGTATCCCATACACTTAGAAACAAGTTATAAACATATGCTATACACTTAGAAACGTATACCATGGATTTAGAAACCATTAAACGTAGAAACGTATACCATACACTAGAAGGATAAGCCCATAAAGTTTTAGTGACACTCTTAGAGACCTCTGCTCATATGACTCACATCTATACCTTAAAAGTCAATATTTATCCACATATATAGTAGTGCGTAAAAGTTGATAGTCATTTAACACCAGCGATATTACGGTCCTTGAATCCATTTAGTACTATTATATAGCAAGTATTAGTAAGTAAAACTGTTTTTACCGTACCTAACGTGTCCAAAATTATAACTTTCTAAAACGGAACGCATAATCCCAGGAGGAGGGGAGGTATAAAGTTCACAGATTGCCTTTTGAGCGCAAGCATTTTTTTGAAGTTACTAAATAAACACAAATAAGAGTGATATCGTAGCGTTTCTTAAGTAATACTCAACGATTGCCAGTTCCAGGCACAGCCTAAAAATTTGCAATGAGTGTTGATACCAAAAATAATTCTATGCACAATCATTTTATCGAATTTGCTCTGATCATTTATGTTTCGAATAACAATTACGGAACATTTTGTTCATATTTGCTCAAAAACGAGATATTTAAGCATTTCCTTTGAGAATCAGAAAACAACGGACAACGGTTGAAAGAAGGGGACTGATCCGGCTAAAACGGGACGTCTGACCGCCTTAACCATAAACTACAAGGAAAGAAATGACAAACAGCTGTCAGGAGACCTCAGAGCTCGTACACAAAATACCCTATGTTTTTGCTAGCGCCTGGTATGTCCGAAGATAACCTACACTTACTTATTTTTAGTTACTCTCTTGTTTGTATGTTATTAGAAGCAAAATAGGTCGAAAAGAGTAAAGGAATGGCTTAAGGAATGTTTTGGGGGCATTACAAGTGTTTGATATGACCAGACCAGGATTTTTTCATGGAGCACAGGTATGTACTGGATTCAAACCCAGCGTGATATGCAGCTCTTATGCGGTACTTGTTTCTTGAATTTGGTACACAAATGCCTCTGCATTGTTACGACACACCTTCTACGTGAAAATTCCATCACACACAATACTCAAGCTAGACCATTGTTGTTCCCACTTGTTAACTGATTATGTGACAAGTAGATCCTCTAGTGGTTTTGACGTAAACTACAAATGCAGATAATAAAACATAACCGTCCTTATTTTCCTACCAATTTTACTTATCTGTGTCGTTTCCAGTGGTGGAGCTAGACGGAAGCCGAGAGGCCTAGGACCCCAGTATGTTGAGTGGTAATAATAAATTAAGCTATTTTTATATAGTTTTGAAAGATTATAGTAAATTCATGATATGCCTATCATAGTCTGAAATCTGGTTGCCCCTCCCCCCAGATATTACTTTCTAGATCCGCTGAATCATTCTTTAGAATAGGCCTGTATTTTTTAAAGTTATTGCAACTTAAATCTGATAATTCATTTACAATAAACTTTATATACGAAAACTAATTGTATAGGATCGTCCCAGCCCCTCGGAACACTTGTTATCAGCAGTGGTCATAGATTTTCATTAATAAACTTCCTACCGACGATAGAAAAGAAATCATTTTCAGTTCAATTTTCTATAGTTGCAAATGGTGGTCTTTCTAATTTGCAGTTTTACGACAATAGTTTCTGGATGCTTGAAGGGGTGGCCGCGAGGTTTCCCCCCGGAGCTATGAAATTCTCATACTGATTAATAAAGGTTGTGAGTATCTTCAAATATTCCTTTACCCCTTGTGAATTCAAATTGCTTCTGGTTGGAATTCATCTGAAATCATCACTGTTGGCAATTATAACGGTCTAACAATTAAAATAATCATGCCATAATTCCTAATATCAGTACTTCATGCGCTAGAACGAACATTTACATCCATTCGGGGCCTACTCTTTCTATAGACTTAACTTTTATATTTCAATGCCCATAGGACAAGTAGAATCATGAAATATGACACATACGAAATATTTTGTTTCACTCGTAAATCTGAGTTTTAGCTACAATGGCTTGTGATTTAGGAGGTGGCCCAGAGGAATATTGTACCCCGGGAAATGTCTTCCATCATTTTCAACTTCAGAATTTTTGCAGTGTTAATTTCATCCTCGCAGTGGCGCATCTAGAAGGTAAACACTGGGGGGCACCCATAACCGAGACTATAATAGGTAGATATACTTTACTATAAATTTTCAAAAATATATAAATAATAGCTTCAATATTTTTGACACCCAAAAAACTGGGGATAGGCACCCGGTCCCGGGCTAGATCCGAAACTACAGCCCCCCGGGAGAAATCATCTTAGAGCATCGTTGTGTCCACTCCCTCAAAACCGCCATTTTTCTCTACGCTCCCAGTAAGAATGACTTGGAGTTCGTTTAGGGCATTTGTGCCATATCGCCGGACTACTTTGAAAACTGAAAAAAAAGCATCGAAGTATATTGCATTGGTTTATATTTTGTTGGATTACATTAAGTTACGTTAGATTACGTTACATTAGGTGTGCAGTAGGGTGTACCGAAAAAAACTTTTTTTCGAAATGTTAAGGTGGGTAGTGCGGAAAAGTGGCCATTTGTGACCAAAAAGACGTCAGATTTTTTTCAGATTTTTTGGAGGTCGTTTAGGTGGGGCGCATCGACTTTGAAGTTTTGGTTATGCAACCACGCACAACAATTTCACAAAATTCTTAATAATTGATTATTTTATGTAATTATTTGTAGGTTAAAGTAATTTCTCATTTGTTCCTGGCAAATATATTAAGTTTGTTCCTCAAGGAGGGTCCTATGTTATTTACGTATTATTTTTGGCTAGAAAAGTGATTTTCGGCTAAAATTCCTTTCTTTCTATGGATTTTTTCTAATTTATTTTCAGTTTGAATTTTTTCGATAGTTTCTCGATATAAAACATTAAAACACGGTTTTTCAGCGTTCAAATTTATTACCGTTTCTCAGTCTCTGTCCAGCTCTTCGCTTATTTTCATTGCTAATTTTGCTATGAAAATAACCCAGAGCTCACCACGAGGAGGTAGCTGGACAATTTCAGCTCGAAGTTTTTTCATTTCTCGCGCCACTTTGCTTTTATCAACAACATTATCTTTGTTGTCATGTGAAATCATTCCCACATCTTCCAAAGTAGCAGATACTATAATAGCAACTTGTCTCCTCGAAGCCCCTGTTCTATAAGCAGCTGAAGCAACGGCTTTTAGATCTAGACGTTTCTGTGGTTTTCCTGACTTTGAGGCTGATGCCACTGATTCAAACAACGAATCACTTGCTCCAGAAATATCAGTTGCACTTGAAGAGTCTTCTTTTATTGGAGATCCGGTCCTCCTCCTCTTCTTACTAGTATCTGAAACACTTGTCTCTGATGCAGACCTCTTCTTCCTTCTTTCAGCCTTTTTTGAATTATTTTCATTTCAGGATCCACTTTTCCAATTATCATTTTTCTATTCGTTCGTTGGTCCATAAGAAATGGTTTCACTGCTTCTGGCACTTTTTTCACTCTTTCACAGTTACACAACTTTTCTGGGTCGATACACTTGCACGAACAAATATTAAAGAGTTTGTGTCCACAAAGATTTGTTATAATCCAAAATCATGTCCACCACTCGTTTTTTTAGAAACTGTAGGAATCGAAGCATTTGTTCAGATTTGTATCGTCTTATTCGCGGTAGCGTTCGTCAAATCTGTGAGGGAAGGATTTTCACCAAATACATCCTTTCTGTGGTTTCTTCCCCAGAGGAAATGTTTCATAACATCACGATAACTTGGAAGTCTATTGTCGGGAAGCTCTACTGGCCAACCAAATAGCAAGTCCTTGTACGTCTGACGCAACACTTTCTTCTTATTCATTGAAAAAACACTTTATAAGAATTACAAAATGGTAGTAAGTGCGCAGTGAACACTGAACAACGACAAAAAGTAACGCAATTCAATTATCGACACACGCGGAACACTAGCAGTCGACAGCCGCAAAGCTCAAGTCAGACTAAGCGTCTCTTATAAAAAAAATACAAACCGCTTTGCCCACCACCCTTGTAACCCCTACGAAAGTACCAAAGTTTGTTTCCCACTACCAACCCCTTCTCCTACTCTCTCTGCCCAACAATAACACAATCCCTTCCCTGCCTAAATCTGTTACTGTATTTTTTTTTACATTAAAGTCGCTTTACTTTTTCTTATTTTCTTTTCTTCACGCTTCACCGATATAAACAGTATAGAACCCTTTCCCTGAGGCAAAAATTTAATATATTTGCCAGGAACAAATGAGAAATTACTTTAACCTACAAATAATTACATAAAATAATCAATTATTAAGAATTTTGTGAAATTGTTGTGCGTGGTTGCATAACCAAAACTTCAAAGTCAATGCGCGCCGCCTAAACGACCTCCAAAAAATCTGAAAAAAATCTGGCGTCTTTTTGGTCACAAATGGCAACTTTTCCGCACTACCCACCTTAACATTTCGAGAAAAAGTTTTTTTCGGTACACCCTAGTGTGCAGTACTACTTTAATACGGATCCATAGTATAAGTATTAGTAGTAGTAGAAGCTGGAGTAAGAGTAGTAATAGTAATAGTAGGAACGGGTTAGAAGCCCGGCAGGGGTTGGTTGAGTACTATTCTCGACATAAAATGGGCAAATGAAAGACTTGCCATTTTTTCCGTACATTTTACAATTTCTGGATCTGTATAATAAAACAAGTGTATCTCTCCGCGAAATAGTCCATCCGCCCTCACATACAGTGTCGCTAACAATATCATAAACAATCAACAAATACAACCACTTTCTTAACTTTTACCATTCTCCTTGCCTCCCTTGTACTTATTCGCTCTCAAAAACTTAAATAAATTCTCCAATTGACCCGGTAAATTTTCTAAAGTTTGTCCGGCGATACGGCACCTAACCCGAGTTTAGCGTCAATTTCAGCACCGAGGTTAAATGAAACGCGGACTTACAGCTTTTCGTGGAATATGCCACGAGGGATCACGGCAAGAGAAAGGAGATAAAGTTCTTAGAAAGTAAGACATGAAGGAAAAGTAAAGAAAAATTAGTTTTGTTAATTGTTTTCATTAGAGGGCAGAAGAAAATAGGGTCTGATATTTGGTCTTTAACACAAGGTGATAACTTTCTTATGTCACAATTTGTGCCATGTAAACTAGGTTATTTTCTATTTTCTAAAGTTAGCAAACCATTTACCACTAGATAACGAAATTTTCCCGTATACTACGAAATAGTCTTAAGTGGGCCAAGAAGATTATGTATTTTACCTATAAAAGGCGTTTGAAATCGTTGGGTGATATTCAACGATCTGTATGTCCATTTTCATATAGCACGACGTGATACTACAGTTTAAACCGAAAACATTATGTATCAGTATAACTCAGTGTTGCCACAGTCCTGGCTCTGGAGTGGGCTGAAAAATAGTACCAAATTGAAACAAAAAGGGCTGAATTCATTATTTCATACCAGTGTAATACATGGATCTATAACATAAAATTAAAAGAGGGTAAGTTCTAAAACATCCTCCCCGCTTGTCTTCTGAGTCCAAATCAAGAAAGTGCTCTTTTAAAAATTACTTTTTAAAAAAATCCAAATAAGAGGACCCCGAACAACCGTGGAAGTGGATGAAACTTTTCTCGCACGAAGGGAGTATAACAATGGCCGCAAATTAAAAGGGAAAACGGTTATCATCATCGGTATGTATTGTAAGGAAACCAAACGCCCCTCTATTTCAAACTGGCCATATACGAGTGTGACAAAATATATAAAACGAGGAGCAATCTGAGTTCATATGTAAACAAAACGTTACAACAAAATATTAAAATTTAAATTATAGCATTTTATTCTCGCTTATTTCACGACCGAAGGAGGATAATAACTGTAAGAAGAATATTGTGCTACTTTTTGTTCTCCTTCATGTGCGGCACGGATACGCCCATCTAGCGTAATTTGTTTCTTGACATAGTTCGAATTACGAATTATCCACACAAAGTTCGTAGCGTTATGCAGTGCAATGCCACAGAGTGAATGTTCAACAGGGTTTTCTAAGAGTCCAACGCATAGTATGAGTAACGTGAGATGTATGAAAAGTCTTACTGACACTTTTAAAAGTATTTATTAAATGGGGCTGAATTGGGTAGAATTGTACCAACTTTTTCACAAAAGGGGCTGAAAATGCCAGTGTGGTACAACGGGCCGATCAATGACAAAAAGGGCTGAATTTGGTACAATTGTACCAAGTGTCGCAACACTGGTATAGCTGTTACTATTGTTTTTATGGATATTCGGTCGTTGTCTCAACACCGAATACTATTTGAGTAAGTAATCTTAGAAGAACATGTTGCTATATTTGCATTGGATGAGACAGCCCTTAAGCCTACTACATCTATACGCTTTGCTAGCTATCAGTTTCTAGGTCTTGATTAAACTGACACTAACGCTCGAGCACAAGGACGTGCTGCTTAGTGGTGGGCAGTGGGAATATTCCCGGTGGGAAGGAAAATAAAAAATGGAAATATTCCTGGGTTTTTTCCCTGGCATATAAATTCCTGGAAGGAATTTATTTCCATTTCTTTACTTTATCCTCCAAATTATAAGAACCATATGACTAATTACTTTATTTTCATTTATTATGATTTACTTCTAGGTTTTAAATAATTTTGAGGTTAAAAAAATTAAAATTCGTCGAGTGTACTTTATATAACTAATAATATCATTTTTTGTTTCATTTCCATTTGCACTAAAAAGTAGCAAAGTACTAATTTATAAATGATGAAAAGCAACCAGTTTGTAAAGTAATGTAGAAATTATGTAGAAATAGAGATGAAGTACTAATAATACACCCGAACCGTTAGTAATAGACATCGGTCTGTCTCCTGTCTCTGACTCGAATTTCTGAAGAGTTACTTGGACTTCACTTATATGTGAATTAACGCATGAAATTTCGAGAAATAGGTAGGAAGAAATGTCGTGTGTGAATATGTTACTTGTAAAATTATAAAGATAAGCTAGTATCTTGCAAGTATTGTGAACATAAATATGTATGCGCAAATGTTATGAAATTGGTGAGACATTAGTCTTCTGGGAGTTACCCAACCTAATTTGTTTATAACATTAAAAAAAATTAATATAATATCAGTATTAAAGACATGTTTAGAAAATCCACTTACATATAAATTGAAACTGTTTAGCGGTGTAAAACTGTGTGGACTTACTATGCCATTTTTCCATATATGTTCTTTCATAGAGCATATTGTAAGTAAATATCCATTTATGCGTACTCTCTAAATATAATAAAATAACATACCACCGTTCAGAATATACATTTTAAAGAATCATCTCGAGACAACCGTAATAACATACTATGATAAAAAGCGAATTTAACTTTAAAATCATAATATAGTAATAGAATACAATTTTGTTTGTGATTGTACACAAATTCTCGGAAAATTCCCATTTTTGGGAATATTCCCCCAAAAAATTTATCTCAATGATCATTATCATTACCTTCTCATCAGACAGGATTTCGTCGGGTCTAGGTCAAAGCCCCCACAGCCAAAACCCCCACACTCAAGAAATGTCAAAACGCCCACACGATCGGTCATAACCCCCACACAAATGGACAAATCCCCCAAACGCACGAACGGTCAAAACCCCCACAGCCAAAACCCCCACACTCAAGAAATGTCAAAACGCCCACACGATCGGTCATAACCCCCACACAAATGGACAAATCCCCCAAACGCACGAACGGTCAAAACCCCCACAGCCAAAACCCCCACACTCAAGAAATGTCAAAACGCCCACACGATCGGTCATAACCCCCACACAAATGGACAAATCCCCCAAACGCACGAACGGTCAAAACCCCCACAGCCAAAACCCCCACACTCAAGAAATGTCAAAACGCCCACACGATCGGTCATAACTCCCACACAAATGGACAAAACTCCCACACATAGCAACGGTCACAATCTCCACATAAATGGACAAAACCCCCACACAAATGGGCAAAACCCCCACACAATCGGACAAATCCCCCACACTCTGAAAATATCGTGATTGCACGTCTTTGTTGCGGCTCTTTACGACGCCCACTTTAGTGTTTCTGTCATTACAAAACAGTGCAAGAAAAATAGTTGCAAACATCGGTTTAAGTGGAATAAAAAATGTTTATTTAAAAAGTACAAGGGCAAGACATACAACCAGGATCATTTCAAAGTGTGGGAGATTTGACCGATTGTGTGGGAGTTTTGTCCATTTGTGTGGGGGTTTTGTCCATTTATGTGGGGATTGTGACCGTTGCTATGTGTGGCTGTTTTGTCCATTTGTGTGGGAGTTATGACCGTTGGAGGTTATGACCGATTACCAGTGTGGGGGTTTTGGCTGTGGGGGTTATGACCGTTCGTGTGTTTGGGAGATTTGTCCATTTGTGTGGGGGTTATGACCGATTGTGTGGGCGTTTTGACATTTCTTGAGTGTGGGGGTTTTGGCTGTGGGGGTTATGACCGTTCGTGTGTTTGGGAGATTTGTCCATTTGTGTGGGGGTTATGACCGTTTGTGTGGGCGTTTTGACATTTCTTGAGTGTGGGTGTTTTGGCTGTGGGGGTTTTGACCGGTTCCCATTTCGTCCATATTACAGTCTCAATGATCAGTTACTCCATCTTACCACTATCATTAGTCTACGAGACCTACTGATTAACGTGGAATCCGAACCACATTAGCTCTCACTGAGAACCGAACCCTGGTTACTACGCCAAGGGCGCGTACGCTAACCTCTTAGCCACGAAGGAGCTCCCCCGAGAAAGCATTTGATCGTATTTGGCGTTATGGGTTATTTTGTAAATTGCTTAAGTTCGGTGTTCCTCTAAACCTTAGAGTTTTCTACCTTTTTATATTAAACCGCATTGCCTATGTTTACCTCAACGTATCTCTATCGCATCCAATCTCCCCCTATACGGGACTGTCACAAGGGTCAAGTTCATCACATCCTCTGTATATCCTATATGCCTCCGATTTACCATCTCCGGCACCTCATACATATCTCTTCCAATATGCCGATGATAACTGCTCTTTTGACACTCATTAAAACAATTCAGCAGATTAACCTCAATTTGCAGACTTCAATTACGGACTTCCTTTGCTGGTGCAATAAGTGGAGACTTCCTGTTAATGAAGACAAGACACAAACTTTAGTTATTTTACCGCCCAATAGCCGCGGTAAAGTCCATTGTAATCCTAATTTGCTTGAGATACATGTTGGCGATCATATCCTCCGGCCAACTAAAACTGTTACTTATTTAGGTATCATTTTTGATGATAAATTGCGGTGGTCAACACAGCTATAGAAATTTGTTACAAAAGCCAAAAATAGACTTCAACTTCTTCGCCGCCTTATGGGTCAAACTTGTGGTTTAAACTTAACATTTCTATTGATCACTTATAAGCATTTATGCGGGGTATTCTCACTTTTGGTCATGTCGCCTGGTGTTCAGCTGCCCAGAATTTTATAACAGATTAGAGATACTGGAGCGTTATGCCTTTCGACTAGCATTTGGCATCAAACTAGCTTAGCATAATCGAAATCCCTATGACAATATACACTTTTCGCCCCTTGTACAATATATTGCCCACTTAGGTCGAAAATATATAGCGAAATGTCTTCACGAATACAAGGAGATTTTTCTAGACACCATATTTATAGATTTGGAGCAAGAATCGCAGTTCAGATACTGTTATACGCCACTAAGCATAATACTTCGCAATTATGCTCGCACCCTACCGTGATCGTCAGACTTTTCCAAAGACAACTCATTCATCATGACATTCCTCATCTTTTTCCATTATAGTAGCACTGTTTATTTATCAGATCATTAACAAGGGCTTCCCAATGATTTCTGATCAGTCTTAAGCTACCCCAAGATAGAAGATTAAGATGCATCCGTCGTACTTATGAATTTAATTGTTTTTTGTTGTGAGGTCAAGTGCACTGCATGCATCACCATCGTCAGTTCAACTTCGACCTTACTTGAAATCCACTATTCCTTTATTTCTTTGTACATTTGTTTCGTTGCATTCTCAGCACCTTCCACCGTTCTTTATCATTGCACTTTATTATTTATTATTTATATGTTAGTTATATTTTTATCTTTCATATGTTAATTTTTCTTATACGGTGTATTTCTGTTTCTCTTAATTTATCAATATATATGTTGCTGTAATCAGGGCCGTCGCGGCCATTGGGCACAGGGACGACAAATCAATAATATTCAAGGAATTCGGATTTTGTTGGTAAATGGCATTTAAAAAATAATGTTAATTTAGATATTTTAATAAGGATAAGACACTCCCTCCAGTCCTCTGTGAGAAGAGTTTTTATCTTGGAAAACTGACCTAGATCTGCTACAACTTACTTCTTATCCGTATGACTGTTTAGCACAAACTGAAGGAATTTCAGTAGAATACAATAATATTTCTTTATTACTATTCCGTCCAACCCATTTCGCCCAAGTAATACCACAATAACTACAATACTACAATTATCTATTTATTTTTACACCACTTAATATGACCGGTTAGCATCACAAATACAACTTAGCACGTACTTTTCAAACAATAACAAAATATCTTTTTAGTCCTTCAATTCTGTACTAACCTCATACAGTAACTGTGTTTATTAACTATCAGCGAAGTAGCCATGGAGGTTACTCAAGGGTTCCTCTTCACTAAAATGGAAAAAGAAATCTTAATAACATTAAAATTCAGACTATCCTATATTGGTTTAAATTGAAAACTGTTTTTAAAAAGACATTACAATGTAATTTTAGGGCTTAATTTTTACAAAAAGTTTCAAGGGGTACTGCCGGACCTCGTGTACTTTGGGGAGGGGGTATTCCCAGACTCTCTTTCCTGGTGTCCCCGAATCGAAATCCTGCCTACGTCCTTTTCACCAATACAATGTCGACAACACAAACCGTTGTTCTCTCTAACAAACATCTATTTTTTGTAATACTCATTTTCCATTCACTTAAAAAATTGACATAATACCAACGTCTTTTATCTTACATTCCATATTTAAATCTAGGAGTACAGAAAAACTCTGGTCTTTTTCATAACATACTGGGGGGGCGAATGGGAATTCTTGCCCCAAGCACTTACAACCCACGCGACGGCCCTGTCTGTAATATATTACTTTCTTTGATATTTGCTAATTATTAATCATCAGTATTTCTACAGTATTTACAGCGCATTGCCCAATTATATGTAAAATAAAGATACAATTGATACAAACAAACCGTATGCCAAGAGAGAGGGCGAAACCCTCTAGTGGCAGATTAATATCATCTTATGGTTTTTGAAACAATAAAAATGTTCCCGAAACCTGTCTCCCTCAAACAAAATAGGTAATATAAGTGATTTATTTTGTCCAAAACTGGTAGATTCGGTTATAGTAATTAAGACTAATCTGTAAGTTCATTTGTGAAAGGTACAATAATATTATGCTCTCTTACTTCACTTAAAGTTTGATTCCTAGTTCTCAGCCGCTGCGTGGCGGCACATTAGTGTGGCGTAAGACTCGGTGTATATGTGCTGGGGAACTTTCTAAGCAGTATGACAAAAAAGACGAAAAATCAAATAACCGCAATAAAATTCAATATACATTTAAAAAGAACAAGATGAAATATTGCGAAGGCCTAAAAATATTTGTTTCAAACATGCTCAAGAATGGACACTAGTTATATATAAGATTTTGCCGACATGTATATACAATGTACGTTAGTATGCTGCAGGTTACCTAGACTCAAGAGAAGAGACTTTGCACCAAAAAATGATTCGAAAACTACTGCCCTAGATGCAAAGTATTTCCCAAATAAACAGTTTAACTCATGGATAAATAGCCTTAAAGTATTGTAAAGGCTCAGTTAACTCTCTCGAGTATCGAAACAAATAGTGTTAGGGAGAACCCAAAAACATACACAAGAGATCCTTCCTGGTTAAAACGATTCTGTTTCTAGGTACTACGGATTGGAACCACGGGTTAAAATACAAAATTATACTAATATGTTTTTTCTTTAGATGTGGAAGTAATATAGAGGATAAGAGTGTGATAAGAGTAGAAAAGAAAAGAAGGAGAGTGATCTATTCATGTTGCACAAAAGTGTGAAATTTTACATGCTTCTAGTAGCTCTTATTAGGAACCAAATAGAATTGCCAGATCTTACGTTATTCCCTTAAGTTTAAAAATTTGTAGATCATAGTTTTATATTTTTATTTCCTCTCCAAGATCTTTTCTGTTTTATTAAAAATATATAAATAAACGTATAGTCTTGGACACTTTCAAGATGTTTTTTATAAGTCACTGTGAAAATAACTAATTAAAGAAATTAATTTCTCACACAATGTTAACGCAACGCAAGGATGGAATTTTAATACTCAGAAAATTCAACATGTTTGGTTTTACCTTATGGCACTTCAACCATATCTTTAACAGTAATTTGGTTCTTACAGTGAATGATGTCTCCATCATTTTGCAGTTCCAATCAGTCATAATGTAGCCACGCGAGGAAAAGAAGCTATTTTTAACTAGTGAAAACAACTCGTAGTCGTGAATTTTGATATATTCTACAAACATCTTTTGAAGGTATAAAAAGAATGTGAGATTATTAAGAAATGCAAAGTCTTTATTTAAATACAATTAAAGAGCCACAGAGATTTCTTGGTTGGATCAGAGTTTAATGCACTTTCAGCACCGAAGCTAAATGAGATGAGAACCTGCTACTTAATATGGTTCGACTGATAATAAGAATCCGAAACTTTAGCAATTTCATTATATTTTTTTGTTTTCAATTTATTTCTGGAAAAGCATATATTTGATTGTTTTTTTTTCATGTTAATATTTCGTTCTGAAAGTTAACAGTACACTGTCGGCTTACGTGTAAGCATTTGAACGTCCTATTTTAATAGAAAAGTCCCGGTTTTAAAACAATCCCTTCCCTAATAAAATATTCAAGAGGCCAAACGTTATGTTTACATTGGAAAACGGAAGTTTTAACATTAAAAAAAAAAACATTCGTGCTAGATTTAATATGCACTCAATTACTGGGAATAATTTACCCTCTGCCACTCACGTTTGGTAAGATGTAACGTATTATTTAATTAGTTTGTTATTTCAGCAAGAAAGCAAAACATAACTATTGCTATATTGCAAATTCTCGTAAGGTGCCCCGTTTTCTAGCCTGAAAATCTTGCAGCCTTCCTCATGCATGGAAATACGTATTAGAATAAAGGCTGTCCCAAAAAAATATGAGATTTCTTAAATTCATAACTGGGCAACTCTGCGAGTAATTTGATGCCACGTAACACACAAAACATGAAGCAGATGCCATTAAATCAATTATTATGGAGACGTGGAGTGGTTTAGAGTGTATAGATATGTCGTGAAGGTATATTATAAGAGTAACGACAGTGTCAGTGCTGTAAGTCGAGAATTCCGACTCCAATGGTATGTATATGCAAGTTCCCTTTGCAAACACAGTAGCAATGAAATAACAGATTCGACCAAATAGACTCAACCTTGAAGCAGAAACATGAAACAGGAAAATTTGGTTATAGCAAGATCGGTTTTAGCGATAATTTGTCTATTGTGTCAAATATTCATTGGAAGCAAGTAATTTCTCATAAAAGTTGTTTTTATGCCATACTTAGTATTACATCCACAAATGCTTCAAACGCGTACATAATGTCATTGCCACAATAACTGACGATTTTTTTAAAGTGAAACCCCGCTTCGCGACTAGAGAATGGGATGTTACTATACGCCTGCTTGGGATGAAGGGAGTGAAAAACTGTTGAGTTGCATTCCTTTTTCATTGCCATTATTAAATTTCAGTGGCTCTGTCTGATACTGCATTGCCTCATCCTGGAAATTTCGAGATTTCATCCACCACCTAACCTTGCTCATAATCCATACTGAGCTACGAAATATTCGCTACGATGGTACTTAGTTATTGTTCTCTTCCCACACCTAGAGCGATAATGTTTAGGAAACTTACCCACCGGTTTGAAAAGAAAAATTTTGAGCATTGAACAGAAAGTTAGAACGATTTAGGGCATTGAAAATGGAAGGAAAAATATGATATATTTGGTTTGATAACTTCCACAATACAAGCGATATGGAAATAATGCATGGAGAATTAAATGACAGTAAAATAAAAGTAAATATATGTAATGAAAGGTTTATCGAGTGGCCAAATACCTAACCATTCCAATCTTCGATTTCTGATACCTTGATATTATATTTCTCGACTACAATAACTTTTTCTTTAATTTAACACACTACATTTTAGGCAATTTTTATGTAATTATAACAAAGTTCTACTGTAACACATTCAGCTATTGAAAACGTATTAGAGCAGTACTTACCAACTTTTCTCGGTTTACGGTACATTAGTATTATGATGTTTCGAACTTCTAGTCAGAACGCTAATGATCCTAATACGCGTACATGCACGCAACTGAATAGATACAATGTACAGGGTGTTTCAACTCAACACTGGCAACGTTTGGGAGCTGATTCCTGACACCAAGATAAACCAAAAAACATAGACCAACCTGGGTGTAGAAATCTGTCATTTTGAAATTATAGGCTGCCGAAAACATGAAAAACTGAACTTTAGTGGTTCGTAGCTCCAATACTATGGGGGCTACCATAGGCGGGTCAAGACTTCACTTAGAAACTAGTATATGTTTTGTCCAAATATTCATGTTTCAGAAACCTGCGGCAATTCCGTAACAATTTTTATACCTAGGTAGAGGTAGTTGGTGATTACTTCAAATTATATGCTCCTAGCCAGACTCCTTCTATAAAAATTTTTGCATGAGTACCACAGGATTCCGAAAAATTTATTTCTGTATAGTGCATATATTAGTTACTAAGTCAATCTTGACCTGACTAAGGTAGGTCCAATAATTTTTGAGCTATAGACTTTTAAAGTTCATTATTCATGTTTTCGGCAGCCTATGAGTCCTAAAGAAATCATTAATGCACCCAGATTGGTGTATATGTTTTGTCTTATCTTGGTGTCACCCCTCAAACTTTGTCGGTGTTGTTTTGAAATATCCTGTATATGTATAAATTATATACAAAAAATATTTGAAATTTATGAACAATTTTGCGTGTGTAACGTATGGAAGCTATTGATGTTAAATCCAAAATTCAAATATTTCTCATCATATTTACGATAATACTAACGTTAAGTGTAATTATAGATTTTTTTTCAAATATTTCACGACCGCTCTGTAAGCTAGTGAAGGAGGAAGGGTACGCTGTTGTGTCAGTTTTGGAAACTCTTCATTAGAAAAATAGGACAGGCTAATTAAAGAAAATGTGAAGTGTAGAGGGTTACTGAATGTTTCACTATGTCACCAAAGTTGTATTCTGTCGTTTAGGTTTTCCCGCATATTGTT